>NW_022196893.1:6689779-6719055 GCF_008632895.1 Mastomys coucha
AAAAAAAAAAAAATAAGCAAAACCCCCCACAAAGAAGTCACTCGTGAAGTCAATCGTAATTTTCTTTAATGCAATACATTTAAAGGAATATCATTCACTCATTCACCAATACAATCAGTGTTAAATAAAATAACTGTATTATTTTTTTCCACACCTCGCCTGACCCGCCCACCCACCCGCCTGGGAAGTGGCTGCCGCCTCATCCAGGGACCCTGGAGGCCTTGATAGAAGCCTACTGTAGGATTCTCACCCAGGAAACCAGTGAATTCACCCTACTCCCCGTGGGGGTACCATGTGCGCCCCTTCTGCCAAGGATTACGGGCTCCTCCCATTAGAACGAAAACTCCCCCAACCAGGCCTCGCCTCCCCACCTGCTCGGATGAGGCCTTGGGCAATGGCCTCTGCCATGCGGCCTGCACCCACGAAGCCCACACGCCGAGGTTCTGACACTGTAGCCGCCATCGTACTCTGAGCTGGCCTTCTCTTCTCCTTGCGGCAGCGGGCCCCGCCCACTAAGGCTGCGGGGCGGGGCTACGTGCGGGGCGGGGCTGAGGGGCGGGGCGGGTGCAGACACTTGGATTTTGTTGCTTGAGGCTGGATTTTCCGCAAGCCTTGGTAAAAGGTGGTTGATTTTGCTGAGGGGAAAGAAGAGAAAGGATGGGGAGCTAGTCCTAAACAGGCTGTTTAATTCCTCCTGAAAAACCCGAAGCTAGAGTCTCTCCAAAAGCTTTAGAGAGAGATTTAGACGGAAAAAAACCACTTGAACCACCCAGGATGGGCCTGGGGTGTAAGGTAGTACTACAAAGTACAGCTCTTGCCCAGCTTGTGTGTCTTGGGTTCAATCCTCCGAGCGGGTTCTGGTTCTCCACATTAAAAGCAGCACTAACCATCAGTCACCAGTACACAGCACTTACTTTTTAATATTTTTTTAAAACTTTTGTGTACTTTAGTGTCTCACCAGAATAGTTATCTGTATTGAATTCCACATAAAGTCACATAGAGTCACTTAGCTGGCTATATGTATAGTCATTTAGCTGAAGAAAAAGAGCAAAGGAAAAAGATGCAAGCAAAGCAAGAAGCCCCAAACAGAAAAGGGCAGATTTTCATGAAGCTAGGCAGGCTGTGGTGGCGCACACCTTTCGTCCTGGCACTCGAAAGCTGAGGCAGATGAATCTTGAGTTTGAGGCCAGCCTGGTCTACAAAGCAAATTCCACGACAGCCAAGGCTACAGAGAGAATCCATGTCTCAAAAACAAAAACAAAAAACAAAGCTGATCAGGGTTTCATCCAAATGACCAATTCAAACAACTAGCAGGGCAGTGGTGGCGCACGCCTTTAATCCCAGCACTTGAGGGGCAGAGGCAGGTGGATTTCTGAGTTCGAGGCCAGCCTGGTCTATAGAATGAGTTCCAGGACAGCCAGGGCTATACAGAGAAACCCTGTCTTGAAAAAAAAACAAAAAACAAAACAACAAAACAAACAAAAAAAGAAGTGCACAGCACTTAGAAGGGCAATAAATGCTGTCCTTGGACTGTGAGTTCCCACAGTAAAGATGGATGTCCCCTGCTTGCCACAGTTGGGATGTGATGGCCAGTTCTTTCCTCTTTCACTGTTCGAGGTGAAAGGTTGTACTCCTTAATCTTTCCCCAGACCCCACCTGAAGCCTAAGAGCACTAGGTCTGCCTGACATTAGATGGAAACCTGTAAAACCAGGAGCTAAGAACTACAGCTAAATAAAGCTTTCCCTTCTTAGATGTTAACGGTCTTGGGTAGCAACCGAAAGCAGATTGACACAGGGAACTCGCAGAATCCTCACTATATACAGAGACAAAAGCAATTCAGGAATGTCTGTGGAGAGGTGAAGGACAAGGGACATTTACATGAACAAGTGTAAGGAATTTCTGTATTCTGGGTGGCTACCAACAGCACCTGGAAATGGTCAAGGTTGAGACTTGAACTCAAGTTGGCCTCAAGTCTGTCAGAAAACGCACACAGACAGAGTGCCAGAGTGATCAAGGCACTCTGATTCTTAGGACAGAGTGCACTCCTGGATAATGACACGTTTAACACACTGACTGGTAGTCACTTGACAACTGAGTGTCTGGCAAGTTCTGATAAGCTCAGATCAGCTCTTCCTGGGGGCTGGCAGTTACATCTTTTTTTTTTTTTTTTTTTTGACTCTTCTCTTTGTAGTAACTGCATTTCTTCATTTCTTTTTTTTGTTATTATTTATTATTATACATAAGTACACTGTAGCTGTCTTGAAGAGGGCTTCTAGTCTCATTGCGGGTGGTTGCGAGACACCATGTGGTTGCTGGGATTTGAACTCAGGCCCTTCGGAAGAGCAGTCAGTGCTCTTACCCACTGAGCCATCTCGCCAGCCCCTAGGAGCTACATCCTTAATGCCCTGGCCTGCTTGGTGGATGCTCATCAGAGGACAAGGTTTAAAGGAAGTCTGGAGATGGGTGCTGGGAGGGCATGGGCCAGAGGCAGACTGGGCAGTACAACATAGGAGGGGCCAGCTGACACTGCTTTAGACTGTGGAAGACTGGAGGGCGTGGCTGTAGTGCTAGAAGACAAAAGGCCTCAGAAGCAAGCTGGGAACCAGGGGCTCGTGGAATGAGGAAAACCAATTTGAGATCTTTAGTACTTCTAGGAGGTGAGAGGCAGAATGTATAGGAGGGTCAGGCTGAGTGGAGAAAGCTGAGCAAGTTAGGAGACCTCAGCAGACTGGCTGATCACCTGGGAAGAAGGTACTTGGTCGACTGGGCGTGGCTTCTGAGGGAACGGGCCAAGTGGAGGTGTGAGTTGTCAATTCTGACTGAATCTGAAATTAACTAAAACACAAGCTGCTGGGCAAGCCTTCAAAGGATTCTTTTGGATTATTAGAAGCGGGAAGACCTACCCTAAAGCAAGGCAGCGCCTTCTGGTGGCAGCTCCACAACAGGACACAGAAGGAAACTTTTGCTTGTTTGCTGCTAAACACATCTAGGATCCCAAAGTCCGCAGTACTTAGGAGACCAGTAGCTCTCCAGGAGGCCCCCAGGTCTTCAGTCCCAGGCTGGGACTGCTGAGACATGCAGCCTTATACACTGAACAACTATCAGATTCTTGGCCTGTCCAGTGTTAGTCACTGTCAGGCTACCCAGGCTAATAAATCACCCTGCATGTTTAACAGTTCTGTACCTGTCCGGCAGCCCGTTGTCAGCTTTGGGCTATGTGGCTGGTGGTTAGGATTCATCACCTGGGAAAGTCTTAATGGGATCACGCAAGGCCAACTGTCACTTCTGCCTGCCTGGAGCTGCAGCTCTTGAGTCTTGGGAGTAAATGTTCCCCTCTGCTCTCCCCAGTCTTCAGGGACAGTAGTTCCTCCATTTCAAGACTGAGAGGTGTCAAGGGGCCTGTGACTTCCACCCCATGTCATCACGGGCAAGAAGTATTCCTAACAGTCTTAGGTGAATGAATTCTTAGATGGGAGCTTGAAAGTGACCCGGAGCTGCAGTAGTCAATGGCAAGCAACGCCAACACAGCCTGCCCCTAGCTGCAGCAGCCTCAGGTGGATTCTCTTGTGCTTCCCTGACTAGATAGATTTGTGCTGCCTGGATTTGACCATCCAAGAATGAATAAAATGGAAAGGTCCATGATGTCACCACACAGGTGGCTCAAGCTGACCAACAAAAGCCAGGCATGGGGAGCCTAGAGGAATCTGGGTCACCCATCACCAATCTTCCTAGCAGGCCCATCCTTGTTTCTTCCGATTGGCCCACTGAATCTGTCCAAATGGAGACCCACCTTCCTTCACCACAGTCCTCAGGTCTGAGAGAATGGCCTGTGTGTGATCACAAGTGAAGGGCTAAGCATGGCCGAGATACAGGTGAGGCTGTTGGGGAGGTCTGCAGCCCCAGACCTGAGAGCATTGACAATTCACACTGGACCCACGCTGCCTGCTTCCTGACCTCCTAACTCCACCCTCTGGTCAGTGTGTCACACAGGGACTCTTGCCTTGGGCCTAGCAGCTCTTAGGAGCTAAGTAGCACACACAAGGGACAGTGGGTCCCAGGACAGGCCACGAAGGCTACGCTGTGGGGAGGAGGAAGCTGGCACAGCTTCTGAAAATCCATTTTATTGGTTTCTAGTCCAGCAGGGACACACGGAGGTCGTCCAGCAGAAGCAGACAAGCAAAATGTTGGTCTGGCCTTTCCCGAGGGATGGACATGGGCCCTACTGGACAGCAGCATGGAGGATCCTGGCAAAGAGGTCAGTATGTGGCTCAGGTGGCTGGACACTAACTCAGTTCTTGGCGAGAACTGAGGGTGGTGACCACTGACTGGGCACTGCCAGGTGGGCACCTGCTTGTCCCGTCCTTTACTTCCGGGCCTGCTCGTAGTTGTCGGTGAACCAAGCACAGGTTTCCTTCACAGCTGCAGAGACAAGACAAGTGAGAGCCAGTAACTACCCTGCCCCCCAGGAGTTAGAGAGTGTGCCTCCTCCATCCATGCCCTAGAGTGTCCTGCTTCTCAGTGGGTATAAGCCCTGTTAAGGGTCTGGTGACCAAGCTGGCAGAGCACCAAACCCTATGGTCCCAGTATGGAGGCTAAGACCTCAGCAGGGGACAGGGAGAAACAGCTTGTGCTGAAGCCAGGGGCTAACTGGCAAAAAGTCTGTAAGCAGGCTGGGGTGGTTAAGGGTTTTGGAAGGGACAGGAACCTACCCTGCTTGAAGGGTGTGAAACGGAAGTCAGGCAAGTAGGACCGCAACTTGCCATTGCTGGCTGTCTTCTTATACTGCCCATCTGACTTTGTTGAATCAAACTGGAGACCTTGGTCAAGACCATAGCAGAAAGAGCACTACCCCCTCCTGCTGCCAGGGCAAGCACCACCAGAAACAAAATGGTGTGGTGTTAGCCATCCTACAAGGGAAAGTGGAATTATCCCTCCACATTGCCTCACCAGCACCAGAGCCAAAGGATACAGTGACTTCCCCACCGAAGTCCATGGCCTCCACCACAGCCTCAGCTGCCTCCTTGATGGACACTTCATCTTCCTCGCCCACTGTAGGGAACCAGGGGCCAGGAGTCAGTCAGGCCTCCCTGTCCAGACCCTTAGGGGCATGTCTGTTCCCACTCCTCAGGGGAGATACAGGTCCTGCCCTGCTGTAGGAAAGGCAGCTGCAGGATGCCCACCTGAGAGGATGATGGGCTCCACCTCATTGTACTCCCGCAGGACCCAGATGAAGAGCCGGGCTAGGTCCTGGAGGTCAAAAGGTCAGGTCAAATCCACAAGTGAGCACCAAATGCCCCTAGTGCGGAGGCTGGACCGCTGTTTCTGCTCCCTTGGGAGCAGAGTCAGGGCCCACCCTGATGGAGGTCCCTCATTCAGGGCACACTTTCTCCTACTGAGCCAAAGTTGCACCCTTGGGGACTTGGTAAGGTTCAAGGACTATTTCCTAGGCCTCCACCTCCCACACAGCTTTACAGGGAAGGCCATGCTCCCCAAAAACATACCAGTGAGTATATGAACTGCCTCCTCGGCTTCCCTGTACCCCACACCGTCAAGGCTGAACCACTACCTACAGATGGGAACAGGTGTCAGAGTTCTGCGGCCAGGCCTAGGTCCCTGCCCGCCCCACAGCTGAGCATAAAGCCCCCTCAGGCAGGTAACCTGGGTCAGGCGTGTGCCGGACAGCTGCACTCACTCTTGGCCAGGTGCACCTTATGGATGAGGCCGGGCAGCACGTGGCCATCTTCGATGTTGAAGTTGTCATAAGGCCCAAAGACATTGGTAGGGATGACGGCAGTGAAGGTGCAGCCATGCTGCTGGAAGTAGGCCCTGGGGAGGCACAGTGTCTCCTGATACCATCCCCAGAATGTGCCCCTGGTGTCCCCAATTCCTTCTGAAACCGGCTTCTTAAGAATGACATAAACGAGGCAGCAGAAAGGCCTCACTAACCCAAGGGTCCATCCTCCCCTCTCCAGAGAGGCCTGGGCAAGACCAAGAGGGAGCACCTGTTCTGCACGTCAATCATCCTCTTGGCATACGAGTACCCAAAATTGCTGCTGTGAGGCGGCCCGTTGTGGATCTGGAGGAGGAGGAGATGCACTGAGAACCTCCACTTCCTGGTCCTGCCCATACCTTCAGGGGCCACCCCAGGAGGCCCCGTGCCTCACCATTGTCTCATCAATAGGATAGGTGGTCTTGTCAGGGAAGATGCAGGTGGAGAGGCAGGAGACCACCTTGCGAGTGCCCACCTCGAAGGCTGAATGCAGGACGTTGTCATTGATGTGCACGTTCTTCCTCTGCAGTGGGTGGCACAGGTGGGTCAGGCTGCCTATGGAGGACCCACGCTCTCTCCTGACCCTCCACAGACAGACATGGGAACATGCCCTGGCTCAGATACGAGCACCTGTGTGCCTATGGACCTGAAGTGCTTCCAGAACGAGGCTAAGCCTCCCAGCACTCACCTCAGAGAAGCTGCCATCCTCTAGGACCACAAGGAGGTCCTGCCCTGCCTGCCTGGGTGTGGAGGCCAGAGGAGCATCCTCAGGGCTACTGAGCGCAGGGAAGGTAGCAGAGCGGAGGAAAACTTTAGGTAGGGTTCCCACTACGAGAGAGAAGCCTTCCTTCCACTTCCCACTCTGGAGGAGTCATGGCCTGCTGTACTCCTCAGTGCCTTGCCCTGCACCTCTCCAGGTCTCTTCCCTAAACATATATGAGGCATGCTGGTCTAAGAACAGGGGAGAGGTAGAGACCAGGGAGACGGCTGAAAAGACTGGGATGGGCAAGGAGAGCTTTGGGTGAGAGGCCTGGGGCAAAATCTGGTGGGAAGCGTTGCACACTGCAGTCTAGTCAGGCCAGCTAGATCAAGGCCACTAACTGCCCAGAGGCAGGTGGGCCAACTTTTAGGAGCGCAGTAGGCAGAAGCAGGCCTCTTACATTTTGCCCCTCCTCCTAAGGCACAAGCTACAGACATTCCAACATACACAGGAGTGGGTGGTAGATTCAGAAGGCTGGGAAAACCAAGCTTGGGAGTACAAGAATCTGGCAACATGGGCAATGATGGAGCATGCCTTTAATCCCAGCACTCCAGAGGCAGAGGTAGGCGATAAATCTCTGAGTTTGAGGCCAGTCTTGTCTATAGAGAAAGTTCCAGGACAGCCAGTGCTACACAAACCCTGTCTCGAAAAACAAAACAAACAAAACTCCCAAAAACAAAACAAAAAGGAAAGAAAGAAGAAAAAAATTGGGGGCCTGGAAAGATGGCTCAGCAGCTAAGAGCACTAGCTGCTCTTCCAGAGGACCAAAGGCCAGCACCCTCATGCAGCTCGAAACTGTCTGTTCCAAGAGATCAGACATCCTCACACAGACATACATACAAGCAAAACACCAATGCACATTACATAAGTAGAGATAGATAGACAGACAGATGATCTGATAGCCAAGCAAGATCAATCCTGGATACATAGTGTGGTATGCAGGCTTCATGCAGCTTCCCAATCCTGCAGCTCAGCACTTGGCCAAATGTCCCCAGAGCTGTGCAAAACCAGCCCTCAGGGACTTCTTGGGAGTAAATCTGTGGAAGTTTCAAGAACCTAAACTCCTGGCTCCCAATGCTTGTTACCCCCGAGCACTCCAACTTACCCAGAAATCCAAGTTGTATTTGATATTCCGGAAAAGGCCGCCTACCATTGCAGCAAGATGGATGACGTGGGTGGGCTGTACCTTCTGGAACAGAGCTTGGGTTTGTGCTGCATCCCTGAGGGAAGGCAGGATGTCAGAGGGGCCCAGGGAGGCCTGAGGTAATCAGGAGTTAGGAGCTTGGGCAGTGAGTACAGAAACTGACTGGGTCCATGGCTGGAAGGGCGACCACACAGACAAGTAGCTAAGTTCAGGGCTGTAACAGCTGTGGGTCGTGGGAATCCCGGAACTGTAGGAGGATGTTTACTTAGTGCACAGCCAGCAACCATAGCCAGTCAGTCACCGGGCAGGGAGGACCCAAACCCGGAGTAGATTACTGCTAGGCTTGGGAACAAACCCCACAGGGTACTATTCAGTCTGGAGGGGGAACCAAGAGGAGGGATTGGGTCTGAATATGGCCCCAACTTACGTCAGATCTGCATCTCTGGAAGAGACAAACACCCATTCCTCTCCAGGCAAGCCGGCCCCATCTTCGACCACTTTCTGGATGGCCCTGCCCACCAGTCCAGAGCCGCCGGTCACTAGGATCCTCATGGATCCGTGGGGTTCACCCATTATGGTCTGCACCTGAAGGGCCAAATGGCGTGAGCTAAGGAGGATTATAGGATGTACCCTTTTCCCTACCCCATTCTCCTTGGCCAGTGGCAGCAGGCATAGAATCAAAAGTCCCAAGGAGGGCTGGAGAGATGGCTCAGTGGTTAAGAGCACCAACTGTTCTTCCAGAGGTCCTGAGTTCAATTCCCAGCAACCACATGGTGGCTCACAACCATCTGTAATGGATTCCAATGCATCCTTGTGATGTGTGTCTGACACAGTGTACTCATATAAATAAAAATAAATAAATCTTTTTAAAAAAAAAATTCCCAAGGAGCGACAACAGGCTGACAGACACACCCAGCTCCGTTCCCCTAGGAAGTCCCTTGCATTATAGGTTCCTGCTGGCTGCCATCCAAAACAAAGCAGCTTGGTCCCAACTCGTGACCCTACTAGGCAGAAGAAAGGTACACCTCATCCCGACGACCGCAAAATTAGGGCTGGCAGTTCCCGGCACGGATCATAGTGGCTGCTTCTCCCCAACGTTCACACTACAGACAGACAAGGGGCGGTGCCCGTACTTGGAGCCCCGTACCCACAAGTGCTGAGCCGATAGCCTACGATCTAGGAAAGCCTAGTTCTTCTAGGGCAGGGTACACCGCTGGACGGCCTCAGGTCGCTGGAATTTGTTACGGTCCCTGTATCGGGGGCTCTGTACCAGCAGCGTGGCTCCACTGTTACCCAGATGAGCAAGGGCCCGGCCCCCAAACCCCTTGGTTCCCGAACCAGCCCAACCCCACGCAGACCCAGGATGCGAGGCGCACTCTTACGGCCCAGACCAGCCTGAGAGGTCCCTGGTTTGCTGCGCCGTATCCAACTGTAAGTCTCACCTGCGATGGGTTCCACCAGCCCAAGAGCTACTTCCGGTGCACAATTCTCCAGCTACTCCCGTTTCTAGTGGAGGGGGCGAGGCCCTCCCGGGGAACTCTGGGAAGTGGAGTCTTTGTCATGCGCCAGTAAGGCGCAGGCCCTTCTGGGAAATGTCTTCTGGGTCTCTTGGCCATCTGGGAAACCGAGTCCTGTGGGCGGGGCGGGGGTGGTCCCGTTTGACAGCTGGAACTGCAGTGCAGAGGACAAGCTACCTACCTAGACACACTCTGGTGGTCAAACGGACACAGGTCCCGCAAGGGACTAATGGGCTGGCCAGGAATCTCCAGTTCTTATCCTGAAACGAAAACCACTTCCCATTAGCCCTTCTGTAAGTCTGAGTGGCCACGTGCCTGATTGAGCCAGCATCCCTCACCAGCTGTGTGTTCCAGCCAAAAATTAACAGAAGACTCAATTTCTTTACCTAAATAGAGTATTTTAAAGCAATGAATAAAATCTCTTCTACCTCTACAACATCTTAAAATGTGTTTCATAATGAAAAATCAAAATCTCAGCCAAAGGGGCACATGTTGGGATGGTGTTATTATTGTTATTGTTTTTATTTTTATTTTTATTTTTAAACAGGGAATCTCTGTGTAGCCCTCTAGCTGACCTGCAACTCACTCTGTAGACTAGGCTTGCCTCAAACTCAGAAATCCGCCTGCCTCTGCCTCTCAAGTGCTGGGATTAAAGGCATGCAACACCATTCCCCAGCTGGGATGATGTTTTGAAAGGCACTTGACTCCAAGCCTGTTCATCTGAGTTTGATCCGCTCAGATCCATTTAGTGGAAATCCAGAACTGACTTCCACAATTCGTTCTCTGATCTTCACGCTCACACTGTCCCACATATGTACTCACACATACAAACAATAAACAAATGTAAACAAAAAACCTAAAAGAATATTGGTTATGAGGATGTAAGTAGGACAGCAGATGATTCAATTTAGCTAATTTTATCTGTATATCAACTGTGATGGTAGTGCTAATTTAAAAATAGGGACACAGACTTAAGAATACACACACAGAGTATAGTGGAGCATGCCCTTAATCCCAGCACTCAGGAAGCAGAGTCAGGCAGATCTCTGAATTTAAGGCCAGCCTGGTCTACAAAGTGAGTTTCAGGGCAGCCAGAGCTACACAGTATCTGAAAAAACAAGAACCAAACCAAACAAACAAACAAAATAGACACAGGCTGAGGAAATGGCTCAGGACATTTGCCAACAATCCTGATGACCTGAGTTCGATCCCCGCCCCACCTCCAGAACCCAAATAAATAGTGGGGGAGAGAACTGGCACACTGTGTTTATCCTTAATGTCAGAATTAATTGAACAATAATAAATTCAGAATGCACACTGGTTTCCGTTGGAACAGTATGCCAAGTAGTCCAGATTTTCTTGATATTGAGCTGAAGCAAACACAAATTATTTTATTACAATCCTAACTATGATTACAAACACAAAAGCTTTTATTACAATCCTAACTATGATTATTAACTTCGAGATTACAAATGACACACCACACAGTGAGTCTATCTATAGAGCCTGCATGTGGGCTGGAGGATGTCTATAGTGGATTAAAGAGGATGTAGCAGAGTTCAGGGAGTTCCAAAGTGGCTGGAGAGGCAGAAGCAGAAAGCTGATCAGGGTGACAAGAGTCCCTCTGGTGGGTAACAGTCTGATATCTGCTCTGTGATATTCCCCTCAACATTGGAAAGCAATGTGTCTATTGGAATTACTTACAGGAGTTCTATCACTAAAAGCTACCCCAGCATAGATGATGACTTGGGAATGCCAGAGCCCTGGAGCTTTCTGAATGACTTGCAGTTAGCTACACAGGTCTCTCCTCCTCAGCTGTCCTTACTTATATAATCTAGGATGCAAGGAGGGGACTTGCGAGTCTGGTTTCAGGGACATCTTGAGACTTGTCAGTTGTTAGCTTCCTAAATCTTTTTGTTTGTTTGTTTGTTTGTTTGTTTGTTTTTGGTTTTTCCAGACAAGGTTTCTCTGTGTAGCCCTGGCCATCCTGGAACTCATTCTGTAGACCAGGCTGGCCTCAAACTCAGAAATCTGCCTGCCTCTGCCTCCCAAGTGCTGGGATTAAAGGCATATGCCACCACTGCCCGACTAGCTTCCTGTCGGAACCAGCCTACAAGAGTGAGGCTGAAGTAGAGAGGGTGACTGAATGAGAACGAGAGGACCACCACTCTGCTGGCAAATGGCAAAAAGCCTTTAATGTAAGAAATCTTTTATAATCTGGGCGGTGGTGGCCCACACCTTTAATCCCAGCACCTGGGAGGCAGATTTCTGAGTTTGAGGCCAGCCTGGTCTACAGAATGAGTTCCAGGACAGCCAAGGCTACATGGAGAAACCCTGTCTCGAAAACAAACAAACAACAAAAAAAATCTTTTATAGTTAAGTACAGTGAGGCTAAAAATAGAATCTAACAACAATCCCTTAGCACAATTCCTGGTATTTTCTCACAGCAGGAGCATGCTCAATTCCTCATTATCTTGCAGTAAAATTTCCCCATGCCCAGGTGCATGAGGTTAGCTTCCTTGACTCTGGCATGCACAGCTCTCAAGAGCCTTGAATTTCTTCCAAAATCGACTTGGGTTCATGGAGCTGTCATGTCCTCAGCTGCAGGGAGATTATCAGAAAGTGTCTCCTCCTTACCTTTCAGCAGAGGGGCCACCCCTAAATCTTCCCCTATGCTAAAGAACATTCCCTCAGCTTCCGAAATCTTAAGGAGCCTCTCCCTCTGGAGTGGAATGTTTCAGAATCTCTTATTTACTCCTTAACAATTTTACACATGGGTATGATGTATTTTTATTTTATTCATATTTATTAGTTCGATCATCCCCCTGGGCCTCTCCTAATTTTTTTTAATGTCTTTTAAATGACTCATTGAATATAGTTAGGGTGGCTTGCATGAGTACACATGGAGGGACACTTATTGAATACAGTTGGGGTGGCCTGCATGAATACATATGGAGGGTCACTTATTGCATACAGTTGGGGTTGCTTGCATGAGTACACATGGAGAGTCACTTATTGAATACAGTTGGGGTTGCTTGCATGAGTACACATGGAGGGTCACTTATTGCATACAGTTGGGGTGGCTTGCATGAGAACACATGGAGGGTCACTTATTGCATATAGTTAGGGTGGCCTGCATGAGTACACATGGAGGGTCACTTATTGGAGCCTGGGCAACTTCCCATCCTGACAGACACAGAGGCCTTCTTTGTTGATTACATTTCAAAGAATGGTGTAGCTCGATTTTTGGCTACTTTGTGGGTTCTTGTTTTTCTCCCACTCTTTCACCCCCTAACACTAGATAGGAGAGAAAAAAGAATTCAGGGGGAAGGGGGCATCGTTATCATTAGACTAAGCCCTGTTGATTAGGAGCATCGAATTCCTTGGAAGTTTGAACTTTTCATCAGGATATCTTTTCATCAGGATATTTCTTCTTGTTGTTTCTTCTTTGCACACAACTTAACAAATGACAAACAACAGCAACCAAACAATGATCAACCCACAACCTCTTTGGGCCCTAGAATTTGTATACCTCTGAAGAGTCCCCAAAATTTCAAATGACACACAATCACAGAAACTATCTGCCTCTGCCACTGGAAAAATCACGCCCTTGCTAGAGCAGGAGGCAAATTATAGTCAGCTGCTGTGGACAATCTGAAGCAGCCATATCCCACACCTGGGATTAAAATAAAAACATGTACTTACAATACTTTTGTGTTTTAAAAGAAATAAAAATCTTACTAATTCTCCCTTGCTGTTTTAAGCCATTAATTGTGCTCTGTTTAACAGGAAATTGTAATCAGAGACATTTTCACTAAACAAAGCAACTCTTGGATCAGTGGCCATGGTTTTCAGGATGCCTCTCCTGCTCAGTTCTTTATAAGTTTTGATAGTATCCACACACAGCTTTTCACTTTCAGTAGAGATATAAACAAACCTTGTGTTCTCAAAGTAAAACTTTTGCAGGCTTCCATTCTGATATTAACACATTCTTACAGTACGTAGGCATATTTAATTCCAGCTTTTTCTACAACCTGGTAACTCTTAGCTATTCTTGTCTGAAACTTCTCATGGTTATTGCTATGGGGACTTGAGCCAGGCCCCAACGCCTAGAGATTGTCTGGGCTATCTCTCTCTCTCTTCTTCTTCTTCTTTTTTTTTTTTTGTTTTTTGTTTTTTGTTTTTTGTTTTTCAAGACAGGGTTTCTCTGTGTAGCCCTTGCTGCCCTGGAACTCACTCTGTTAACCAGGCTGGCCTCGAACTCAGAAATCCACCTGCCTCTGCCTCCCAAGTGCTGGGATTAAAGGCATGCGCCACCACCGCCTGGCATTGGCTATCTCTCTTGAAGCTACACTCATTGGTCCAATGGCAACCCTTGACATCTCCTGCACATGCTGGGAAGCCTAGAAAAACCAGTGCTGCTAGAAATGGCCTGTTGATCTCTCTGGCACAAAGTACCATATTTCTTGCAGTTAACGTACTGGCCATTTTGATATCAGAGACCTCTAGCTATAGTTTGACTCATGATATTAGCATGGTATACATTAGAACCGATATCTGTGATTTTCCTTATCCACTTGTCCATGGGCACTGCCCACACCTTTAATGGGCTAAGGTTTCTATTAACACCTGTCTTGCCTCAGGGTCTGATATGGCTGAGACTAATCTTTACAAAAAAAAAAAAAATGACAGCTTCTCCAGATCCTTGTATAATCCTTGTAAAGGAGGTGGACCTTTTCCAGGGCTCTTCAACTTTTCCCCAAGCTCTTAAAGCCACTAAATGACATTGTTCTATAACAGAATCATCAAACTGAATCTGTTCCTGTGTATCAGAGTACTGCCCTTCGCCGAGCATCTGATCTTTGACTATATTCAGTCCCTTCCTCTATTTCACTGTACAGTCACATGGCTTCTTCCTTCTACCATGTTATGCATTGCGATGGCGGACCAGAGTCTAGTACAGCTGTTATCAACCCTTCCAGTGTTGACGAATAACTCTGTTAAAGAGGAAATCATTCCATATGAAACCACAGCCTCTTTAAAATGCCTCAGATCTATCATTTCTTTTTCTTTTTTTCTTTCTTTTTTTTTGTTTTGTTTTTGTTTTGTTTTGTTTTGTTTTTTGTTTTTCGAGACAGGGTTTCTCTGTGTAGCCCTGGCTGTCCTGGAACTCACTCTGTAGACCAGGCTGGCCTCAAACTCAGAAATCCACCTGCCTCTGCCTCTGCCTCCCAAGTGCTGGGATCAAAGGTGTGAGCCACCACCGCCCAGCTATTTTTTTTTTAATTTTATGTATATTTGTACACCGTAGCTGTACTGATGGTTGTGAGCCATCATGTGGTTTGCTGGGAATGAAGGTTGCTCACTCTGGCAGGCCCTGCTTGCTCCGGTTGGCCCCATTCATACTGGCCCTGCACGATCAGGCCTAGAGATTTATTTATTATTACATCTAAGTACACTATAGCTGTCTGCAGGCACACCAGAAGAGGGCATCAGATCTCATTACAGATGAATAGTTGTGAGCCACCATGTGGTTGCTGGGATTTGAACTCAGGACCTTCAGAAGAACAGTTGGTGTTCTTACCCACTGAGCCATCTCTCCAGCCCAGATCTATCATTTCTATAGGATGGCATCATATCTCGTCATAACCTTGCTCCATCCCCTTAGCAGACATATGCTGTGTGACTACAGGGAAAACCGATGGTGATCTTGTAACCCTGGGCTACCGCTCCTCTATCTCTGTTGGTTTGGGGTTAAGCCTTACTGGGAAAACGGGCTGTCTCATCAGACTGTCCTCCAGTTCTTCTCAGACATCTCTGACCTGACTGCCCTCTGGCATAGTTTCTTTCCTCTATCCTTCCGCAGAACACTTCTGCCCTCTTGCTCCGTCATGGGAGACTGAGCCCTTTTGTTCTCCATTTTCTGTCACTTCCTGCCTCCACAGTGCTTCTATTTCAACCTGCAATTTTTCCAACTGCTTAGCCATTCTCCCAACTTTTTGGAGGCAGAATAAAAAAAAAACAAAACAGAAAACCCCCTCTGGAAGCAAAGCAAGGGATATCTCAGTGGAAACAACCACATCTTGAAAAAGAATATCCATTTGAGGGCTGGTGAGATGGCTTAGTGAGTAAGAGCACTGACTGCTCTTCCGAAGGCCCTGAGTTCAAATCCCAGCAACCACATGGTACCTCACAACCACCTGTAATGAAATCTGACGCCCTCTTCTGGTGCGTCTGAAGACAGCTACAGTGTACTTGTTTATAATCATAAATAAATCTTTGGGCCTGAGTGAGCGGGGTCTACTGGAGCGAGCAGGGCCAACCAGAGCGAGCAGAGTTGTCCAGAGTGAGCAGAAAAAAAAGCCAATTAGTTGGGCAGTGGTGGCTATCTGTACAGCTACAGTGTATACTCATATACACAAAATAAATAAATAAATCTTAAAAAAAAAAGAATATCCATTTGAAGTAGAAGTTTCTGGACGTGTCAGGTGATACAGGCTCACGTGGTATTTTGCTGAGGTAACACCTGTGGGAGGACATGTGGTGTTTGGAGAGAGTATAAATGGGACTCAATGGACAGTGACAGGGAGCTTGCATAGCTAGGTTTGCAGCACTTAGTTGATCTCTCGTCTTCAGCTTTGCTGATCTTTATTTTGTTGAGAGAGGCATGGCAGAGAACTGTGGGACCGTAAAGGACAGTCTGTGTTTTTGGTTGAGTGAGGCTTGCTTCCGGAGACCCAGTAGAAGTATTCTATAAGGGACGGAATAAAAAGCCACGCCCCTAGACATAGATGCCTGCTACCAGGAGTGTGCCAACTCCATTATCCTGTGCTATCTATCACATAGACAATGCCCCAAGCTCCCAGCATTCTGGCTGGACTCCACTCCCAGTCAACTGACCACAGCCAGGTATACCCTACCCCACAGTTACCTGAGAACAGACAGGTAGCCCAGCCCACCATATAAGGGGCGATTTGCCCCTTCCCTCTCTCTCTTTCTCTCTGTCTCTCTTCTCTTTTAACCTCTTACTCTTGTCTTTACTCTTCCTTCCCCCTCTCTCCGAGTGGCCAGGGCTGGCCTCTACCCTTTTCTCTCTCTCTCTTTTCTACAATAAAACACCTTAAGACCATGGATTGCCTCCTTTATCTAGACTCAGCATGTTGGCCCAGCGTTCTCAGCCTCAAGACCGAAGCAAAGACTCTCGCCTCCTGCCCGCCCGCTCGCGCAGGAACAACTGGGTACCGCTGCTTCCCTCACCTACCCCCTATGTCCCTTCATTCTCAGCTCTTCGCAGGATCCAGCATTGCCTGTGATGCCCAAGGGTTAGAACCTTCGTCCTTGGCCTCCACGAGGCCCATGGACCCCCTGCAGCTGTCTCTCTCAGCTCCCTGCCGACTGGGATCCCATCACTTCACACAGCCAGACGCACACCTGGTGGAGTAGAATGCACAGACAGAAACCCGCATCAGCCTGCCCAAAGTACCAGAGCTCTGGCAGGACGTGGGTCCTTCTCTCCCATCCCTTTTGTTCCCCACTGCCTGGCGCCTGGCACCTGGTGCCCCAGCAGACAGCGGCACACAGCCCAACAGAGAACTTCTTTCATGTCCCCAGCTGGTCCTGGTCACTCCTGCTGCCTTGTGATGATTGGCAGAGGCCTGGAGGTTTCTGCTGGATCATGCCACTGCCGCTGGTTTGTGTTTGGTATCCTAACACTACTGAACCGGACTGCTGGTATCCTGACAAATTGAGATTGGGAATTGCCTCAGGGAACTACTTCTAAACAGGTCCACATCCCCTTGTCGTATTTACCGTCTTTTCTCCCATACCTTTGGACTGTGGAATAGAACGCAGGTTGAAGCATTTGTGAACCCTTATTAAAAGTAGGTTTTAAAAATCTAAGCCTACATCCATTCCTTGGTCCCCTGCTGTTTCCTCCACCGCCTTTGAAATCAAATTCCCCATTCTACCTAGCTCCAAGTTCGGCAACAAACATTGCAGGACTTTTGTGGACCCACCTGAGATAGCGTGATGAAGGAGACTTTTAATATAGTTTAAAGCAGCTGGGCGGTGGTGGCGCATGCCTTTAATCCCAGCATTTGGGAGGCAGAAGCAGGCGAATTTCTGAGTTCGAGGCCAGCCTGGTCTACAGAGTGAGTTCCAGGACAGCCAGGGATATACAGAGAAACCTTGTCTCTAAAGCTTAGGGCAGTCTCCCAGCTACAGTTTAAACTTAACCCAATTAGTCTAACCTATGACCTCCACGTGGCTACCTCGATACCTTTCTGCTCCACTCCTATCCACATCTGTTCCCTTCTGTGTCTCCTTTTGATTCACCTGCTTTCCTCCCCTACCTAACTCTCACTGCCCAGAAATTCCAGCCTTGTAATTTCTGACCCTGCTATTGGCTGTCAGATCTTTATCACAGCCATTCAGTAGCAGGCCAACCCCTGATACATGGCTTAGATTGCCTTTAGCGGGTGAGGACGGACAGACACATATAGAAAATCCAGTGATGGGCCACTCTAGACAATACGAAAATCCTGCCAGCACTTAGCTCTCTGCTGGTACAGTATTAACAACTGAAAATGCAGAGGCACACCTTAATACAATGTAATGAAAGCCACCCCAAGAGAATGACACTTAAGTTTCTAAAGACTTTGCTGCTGTGGGAAAGGTTCCTTCACAGATAGAAGCCCTATCCTAAAGTTTCTAGGAAATGAGAGCAGTTCTGCCTGAGGTAATGCTGAGCCTGCTGGGAGCTTCGGGATCACTCATCTCCAGAGCACATTTTGCCTTTGGACCCAGTTGGCAAGGTATGCTGGGGCCTCAGGGCTGGCAAGGTATGCTATGCTGGGGCCTCAGGGCTGGCAAGGTATGCTGGGAGCCTCAGGGCTGGTAAGGTATGCTGGGAGCCTCAGGGCTGGCAAGGTATGCTGGGAGCCTCAGGGCTGGCAAGGTATGCTGGGGCCTCAGGGCTGGTAAGGTATGCTGGGAGCCTCAGGGCTGGTCATCTCTAGAGCAGAGATCTAGTCCCAGAGTCTGTCTCGGAATCCTTGGACACAAGCTTGGTACTGTTACACTATTGCTTGATAATGATAAAGTTTTACTGTAATCTTATGCACCAATCCTGCCAGTGTGAAGTTGAACAGCCCTCTGAGGGAGGAGGGAGGATGATTATAGGAAAGACGGAAAGAAAGACTCAGAGACAAAAGTTAGAAAATCGGGAAGGTTGTAGGTCAAGACCACGCCAGCCCTGAATGTATTTCTCATAGACTTTATATACTTTACAGTATCATGGGAAACAAAGTCACAGGCCAGCAGAGACAATGGCTGGCTTACATAGGATATCTCTTCCCATCGGGAGGTTTCCCTGTTCCTTTCACCAGGATTAATAGAACATTTAGCCCCTTGCCTTGAGCTTCAAGTGTAGCTCCTCTTATTGTTCCATGTATCAGTAGGCTAGGAAATCTGCCAGCAGGCCTTCACCTGCCTCAACTCTGCCTAACAGGCAGGCTTTCACAGAAGCAGGAAAAATGGCTCCTGACAATCTTACCTCCCTCTGCCTTTTTAAGCCAAGATGTCATTATGTAACTTTGGCTGGTCTAGAACTAGCTATGTAGAGCAGGCTGGCCTTGGACACACAGAGATTCACACAAAACAGGTGCCCAGCTACTAATCATCCTTTTCAATGCTTACTTTTCCTCTAAATAAGGTAAGGTACCGAGGGAAGGATGCAGGGGTCCTGAATCAACTCCTGAATTGACAAGTACTAGATTATAGTGCCTAGCTTCCTAGAGTGGAGAACTGACAGCTAAGCAAGCTAAGCAGCCCATCTCTGGCAATTGAACTACCCTTGTGGTAACTGTAATGCTTTTTTTTTTTTTCCTCCATAAGACAAGGTTTCTCTGTGTAGCCCTGGCTGTCCTGGAACTCGCTCTGTAGACCAGGTTGGCCTCAAACTTACAGATCCACCTGCCTCTGCCTCCTGAGTGCTGGAATTAAAGGCATGCACTGCGGTCATCAACAACTACTGTCAGGCTGCATGTCTGCCTTACCTCCAGGATGCCAGGGAGCTGCCACTGCCTCTGGCACGCCGCCTCAAGGAAGGCAGAACACATTTCAAGACAGGGAGTCCCAGCCTGTGTTCTCCCTGGTGAGAAACATCAGGGGCTGGGATGGGTGTCGTGGTTCTCAATCTCTTGGACCCAGAGGCCACTGAGGACTGTGAGGAGTGCAGAACGGTGGTCCATGGGTCCACCCTTCCCCTACTTGCCAGGCAGGAGGCAATGGCTGACTCCAGGACAGGGTGGAATCCGGTCTCATTCTGAGTGAGTGCCGAGAAAGGACTGGAAAAGAGAAGGCCTTCTCCAGGAGATTTAGGCTCTTTTACGACAAAGGCCTGCACCCCACCCCATGCTGATCATCAATGAAGGAGCTCTTCCTTGCTGTCCACACTGCTTTGTTTATGGCAGATGTAAATGCACACATCTTACTCAGGGTGAACCAGGGATTAAATACCTTTTGCAGGAAGAAATGCCCAGGAAGGGAAGCTCATTGGCTAAATACTCAGAGCCTATCTAGATACCTCGTTAACTTGGAGAACTCTAGGTTTTTATGCTATGTGACCAGTCGTCACGGTCCTTTCAGTGGGGTATCATGGTCACATGTTCCAGGATAGCCAGAGCCTGGCCGGAAGCTGGTTCCAATGCCTGTTGTTCTCAATTATGAGATCCATGGGGTTTTGAACCTCCTTTCAACCTTGCCAGTTCTTCTGTCTGGTGGCATAGTCCACTTGCCCCACAACCCCAACTACTGGTGAGGTTTGTTTAAACATTTGAAAGTTCTCAGATAATTGAGAAAGCTACATTACAACCCCAGCTTCCTGGTAAAGCACAAGTCCAGCTCTAGATGGCACTGGATTCCTTCCTGCAAGGTTCAAATAGCTTGCATCTACCCTTTTTACCATTAAAAGCCTGGGTTGGGACTAGAGAGGTAGCTCAGTTGGTAAAGTGCTTGCGTTGGAGGTGCAGAGTGGAGTTTAAACCCACGTCCTTCTGTTGGCATCAGCAGTTTTCAGGACCAGTATGTGCGCTGAAGAGTTTTGTCTACTTGACACAAGCAAAAGTCGTCTGAGAGGAGGAGGGAGCCTCACCTGAGAAAAATGCCTCCATAAGATCAGGCTGTGTGTAAGATCAGGCTGTGTGTATAGGGGAATTTTAATCTAGCAACAATGGGTGTTCTGGCAAGGGTTCACATCCAAAAACCTTCTAGGTCTGTGAGATCCAGATAGAATGACACACCTTTAATCTCTCTGGCTGGGACACAGACACGCCCTTGGTCCACACCTTTAATCTCAAACAAAGATGTCTAATCGAGGGGCAGACAAAGTAATGAATCAAAGACGAGACAGAATGAGTCAGATATAGGATCCACCCAACTCCGTGAGAACAGACAGGAAAGAGAAGCTACTTAAGAGCAGTGCAGAGTCAGGAGGGGAGGGCAGTTCAGTGAGTGCAGCAGAGTTCAGGCAATGCAGTGAGGTTCACTGGAGTTCAGTTCAGTGTCTGGGAATTAGTCTGCTGCTGGTATGTATTCAAATGCTAACTACTGGCTCCCAAGATAGGGTTGCCCAGATGAGCAGATCCTCATGTATACTAAATGATACTATGTAAACCTTGCTCCCAAATTTAAAGCTATTGATTAAATTAAATAGCTACAGATAACTACTGGGGAGAATAGAAGTAGACGGAGCTTCAGTTACCAGGCTGGGGGTTGCAGGTATGGACCACAAGGAAGAGGGAGAAAAGAGTAGGAAAAAAGAAAAAAAAAAGAAGGAAAAAAAGGAAGAGCCAGGCAGTGGTGGCGCATGCCTTTAATCCCAGCACTTGGGAGGCAGAGGCAGGCGGGTTTCTGAGTTCGAGGCCAGCCTGGTCTACAGAGTGAGATCCAGGACAGCCAGGGCTACACAGAAAAACCCTGTCTCGAAAAACCAAAAAAAAAAGACAGAAGGTCTCCATTAGACTTGAGGGACCAGAAGCATGTGACCCAAGTGAAATGGACCCAGAGGACATCCTGATGGAACAGAAAGAATCTGGGAAGATTCAATCTGCAAGTACCTGGGAGCACAGCTGGGAGATTAGCAGTCTAGCTCTGGGGAAAAAATAGACTAGGGTTAATTCCCCCAGTATTGTGCCAAGGCTAAATAAATAAATCATAGTCTGAGTCTCATTCATTTGGAAGCTAGTGGGGTAGAAACCATTCATTTACTTTACAGTCCTGTTCAGTACAGTTTATTTGTTGTCCCCCCCGCCCCCCAGACGGGGTTTCTCTGTGTAGCCCTGGCTGTCCTGGAACTCACTCTGTAGACCAGGCTGGCCTCGAACTCAGAAGAAGGACTTGGACTCACATGCAGGACTAGCACTAGAACTTAGATGGGCTAGGACTCAGATTCATGCATCCCGCAGTCCCCTGGGCCCAGAGCACTTGGGCCCGGGGGATGCAGCACCAGTTCAGAGGAGATAGCTGCTGCTTTAGACCCAGTATGTTTCAGATAGCCTCAGATGTACCTCAACTATTGAGCTGCCAGATTTACTCTTTTGCAATGACTGTAAAAGTCTGATGCCATTTCTAAGAAATACATTTAGATCCTATACTTCATGTGTTGTCTCTGCCATCATTTCTTCGCCTATGCCTTGTCGACCTGACTAGGACCCTGTTTCTCACTCGGGTTGAGAGAGGCCCAGATCGGCCGGCCCGTGGCAATTTTCAGTCAGGCAGCTTGGAGAAGGGTTTGAACCAGACTAGCTTGAGTTGAACCAGTCAGCCACAGTTCAAAAAAGAACTATAAAGTGTGAGCTTATTCAACAATAAGCCTCTGAGACAACAATTACATCTGTTGAATAGACATCACTTTTACATGCATGTAAGCTTGTAGGGAATTTTCTTAGTGATTGATGGGAAAGGGCCCAGTCCATTTTAAATGGTGCCATCCCAGTGTTGATGGTCCTGGGCTCTATAAGAAAGAAATGTGATCAAGCCATGTTGATCAAACCAGTAAGCGGCACCCCTCCATGGCCTCTGAATTAACTCCTGCTTCCAGGCTCTGGTCCTGTTTCAGTTCCTGTCCTGACTTCCTTCCGTCATGAACAGTGCTGAGGAAGTATAAGCCAAATAGACTCTTTCCTCCCCGACTTGCTTTTAGGATATGGGAGTTCCTCAAAGCAGTAGAAGCTCCAAGACAAACTGGTACCAGGATTGTGGGGTGTTACTGTGACAGACAACGCTGTTTGGGGGAGGGCTGTGAAAAGGGTTTAATGCTTAGGGAGCTGTTCTGTAAGAGCTTGGAACATAAGGCTGTTGGGAGCAGTGCCAAAGATGGAGACCTGCCTTCATTAGTATCAGAGTGAAGCTTACAGATTTCTTCCATTGAAGCCATTTGTTCTTTTGAATTAAGATTCTATGATTCTGGTTGGCAGAGGCTGAAGAATTGGCTGTGATGAACAAGATACCAGAACTACTAAAGGGAAACCTTTGCTCTGCTGGGATACTCGATGCTGGTCAGCTGCAGCCGAAGAACTCGTAGTGACTAAGAATCTTCTTCTTCTTTTTTAAAAAGATTTATTTATTATTATAAATAAGTACACTGTCGCTGTCTTCAGATGCACCTGAAGAGGGTGTCATATCTCATTACGGGTGGTTGTGAGCCACCATGTGGTTGCTGGGATTTGAACTCAGGACCTTTGGAAGAGCAGTCAGTGCTCTTAACGGCTGAGCCACCTCTCCAGCCCAAGAATCTTCTAAGTATTTCCTAAGAGCTACACAGAAACTGGGTTCCAGAAGCAAGCAAGGTTGTACCTCGTGCTGGCAGCTGAACTTGGTAGCATAAGAGTCTCTCAGGTGGTACTGGTTTTGAAGGCATGAACAGTAAGTAGTTCATGGAGAGCAGCTGAGGCTTGGCACTGTGCAGTTTCAGTGGCAGACTTTTTAAAAACAGGATATAAGCCGGACAGTGATGGCGCACGCCTTTAATACCAGCTCTTGGGAGGCAGAGACAGGTGGATTTCTGAGTTCGAGGCCAACTTCGTTTACAAAGTGAGTTCCAGGACAGCCAGGTCTACACAGAGAAACCCTGTCTCGAAAAACCAAAAAAAAAAAAAAAAGCAGGATATAAAACATAGAGATACACCCACACAATCTTTTGTTAAGACTTATATGACTGTTAGGCTTATACCTTACATGAAGCTTAAGAGTTTACTCGGGGTTAAGGGCAAGCAGTTGGCGCTCTCCCAAAGGATCCTGGTTTGATTTCCAGCACCCACATGGCAGCCAAGGACTGTGTCTATAATTTCATTTCCAGGAGCATCTAATGCCCTCTTCTGGCCTCCAGGAGCACCAAGCACACACATGGTGCACACACATACACGGCATGCAAAACACTAAAACACACAATAAAATAAAGCTCTGCCTCCACCAGTGAGCTTGGCATTCTATGCTCACACCTCGTTTGCAAAAATTGTAAAATAAACTGCCTCGATTTCACTACTCTTCAGTCTCCAGTGGTTTATTACAAAGATGTTGTGTCTTAGGCACAGTGGCTCAAAGTTGTCCTTCCACCACTGGCATACACACATACGATAATGATAAAGGTGTTCTAAACGCCCAACACTAAAACCAAAAGCTACATACAAGAACCATCACTAACAACCAACAAGAAACCTTTACTAAGAGCTCTCTAAAGGGCCTGCCTTTCCCAGCTCTTCCAGGGATGTCTGGCGACATCTACTGCCCAGACCCTGCTTTAGCAAACAGGGCTCTCAGCCACCGCGTCTGCGCACTGGGTCCTCCGGCTGACCGCAGGAATCTGGCCCGGAAGTCTGTGACACGGAGACGGCCCCGGCCCCAATTCTTATCCTAGAGTGCCTACGGATGTCCTCCGGGCGGAGCCTCGGGCAGCTTCCGGCCGGGGCGTGCGGCGTCGGTGCGGGCTTTGTGGCCGCCCGGGGTTGCGCGCCTGGATGCGGCTCGGCTTGGTTCCGCGCCGTCTTCTCGCTGCCGGGCTCCGGGTGAGTTGGGCGGCGCGGCTCTCGCGGGTGGGCGGGCTCGTGGCCGGCGGGGCTCAGCGAGTTGGTTGCTGTGTCCCGGGCCGGCTGCCCTTCGCTTTTGCCGGTGTCCGCAGTTCCTCGCTTGGTTCGGGCCGGAGCCTTGCGTTTCGTCGCGGAGCTGAGAGTGGTAGATGCTGGCACCGGTCGTCCGCGGACATCGAGGCCCTCCAGGGTTGCACCCTCTGCCTCCGCGCCTGCAGGTCAGGCCCCCGAGCGGCTGCTTGAAGGCTGGCTGCTCGGGTGATGGAATGCAGGTGCGCGCAGCAATGCCGTTCGGCTTGGACTTTGCCCTCCTGCCTTCCCTCAGTCCTTTTGGCCTCTCTCCGAGGAGATGCAGTGCAGGCACCCCAGTGCTTCAGAGGTGGAAGAGAATATGTGTGTTGGGCAGGATCAGCTCCATATGACCTGAAGGAGGATTCTTAGATGGGGTCAGGTGTCATCCAAGCTATCCTAGCTATTTCATGAAGTGTCTGAATCAGTGTCTATGACATCTCTGTGATAATGCCAGGGACATTTAGTCCTCTTTGCACCCAGCCCCACTGTGGTCCAGGAGTTTCCAAGGCTAGAGTGGTATGCAAGAGGTTTCCGCGGGGTATTAGAAGAACAGTTCTAAACTCAAGCAGTTTCTAGTTGGAGCTGATATTCACAGTCGCCCTGTGCACTTACAGACATCGTTCCTCTGAGACCCGTCTCAATGAAAGAAGCAAATGTCTTCGGCTCACGAAGAAATCAGACTCCCCCCTTCGCACATACAAATAACACATCAAGTTTTAAGGCAGAGAGCAGACCTTTGTTCCTGTCATGGTTGTGGTATTATATCTGTTTTAATATTTGGCATAATGATGGCATTCTCTCTTCATGGGAGGTACAGAGAAACTTCACAAGCTGACACACACAGCTCTGGACACTCCTGGAGCCTTGGGGGTGGATTTCTGGTTCTGCAATACTTTGGAGGATGATAGAGAGAGGGGGCAGACCTGGGAAAGGCGCCCGCCTACAAGACTCATGAGATGATCTGGAAGTGGAAGGGATGTCAGAGGAGCAGCAGGCTAGAACAGAGTGGTGTCCTTGTAGTAAATCACAAAGCCCTTCTGACTGCTCTGTTGGCTTATGGAAAATGGCAGCTGAAGGGCCCTGGGCTTGTGAAAAGAAGATTGTGTCTGCGGGCGACCTTGTATGTGGGTACTAGGGTAGAGGTTGGGATAGGAGTCCTAATAGGGCAGCCAGCCACTGGCTCTATTCTTTTTGACCGCAGATAAGCAGGCTTGCACACAGCACCCAGCTATCTCCACAGCTGCAGTGGCACATCCACAGGTTGCTAAGGAGGCAGTGTTGAGGCCCACCTGCCTGGTTATTCCCAAGGCTGAAGCTATGCAAACTTTCCTGCTCCAATTTTACTTTATGTGTATGGGTGTGTAATGTTGGTTTTTATTCTGCTGTAATTGTTGTCTGTAAAGTTTACTGCCTCCATCTGCAATCTTGTCCTGGAAGCTAGTCCGGGAAGCTTCTAGCCTCTGTACAATCTAATCTAGGCCTAAAGTGTTTCAGCCCCTGAGACTTGCTGCTGAATAAGCTCATCCTTTCTAGTTCTTTCTGGACTCTCCTGGTTGGTTTAACCCAGCTGTTCTGTATCCAACTTGTCTCCCAGCTGACTGATTCAATCTGGCTTCTGAATTCCTCTGCTTGGCCTCCAACTAACTCTGGTACTCTTGTTCTAATCTTCTGGATCATTCTCTCTCCAGCCTGTCTGTAGAACTGCCTCTCTTCTTTCTCTATACTGCCCCTTAAGTAGCTTCCCTTTCTTCTCTCTTCTAGTAAAAGTTGGGCATATCCTAGTCTGTCAGATCTCTCTTGATTTGTCACTTTGTCTGCCTCTCAATTAGAGATCACTTTCAAACTTGGGTGCTTCCTTGTACAAACTATTTTTACCTTCATTGTTTTGTGGGATTAAAAGTGTGTACTGCGGGTGTGTCTGTAGTCCAGCCTTAAGGATTAAAGGTGTGTGCTCGGCTGAGTTAACACTATCTTGGTGTTCACTGTGTGATCATATCTTGCAGCATGGGTGTTTTGCCTGTTAGTCTGTCCATCATGTGTGTACCTGGTACCTTCAGAAGCCAGAAGAGGGCATTATATCCCCTAGAACTTGAATTACAGAGTTGGGAGCTGCTGTGTGAGTTCTGGGACTTGAACCCAGGTGCTCTAGAAGAGCAGTCAATGCTTTTAACTGCTCAGCTATCTCTCTAGCTCCCAAATTTCTGATTTTGAGATAAATATTTCTTCAAGCAGATGTATTTTATTTAAGAAACTTCCCTTAAAATAAGAAATTGTAAAAGTCACAGAGAGGTCCACGTGGTTCTGAGCTATTCTTGTGAACAGCTGCAGGCTTGTGTCCTCCAGGTAGTGTGGTCATTCTAAGTCTGATATAAGGGGCTGAGGCATAGCTCACTGGTAGAGAACTTGCTTAGCATGCATAATATCCTGAGTTCCATCCTTAGTGCTACATAAAATAACAAAAGTCAGAAGGTATAAGAGATTTCTAAAATAAATCACAGGTCCATTTTACCTTCTTTTTTTTCCCTAAACATGAAGTTTCAATGTACAGATTTCTTCATAATACCAGTTCTGTCTCTCCCTAAGTGAAATACTCTATACAACCAACATGTGCTTATGAAGGATAGTCTCTAAAGCAGAACGTGGGCTCTGCGGGGAACAGACCTGAGTGGGCTAATGATCTTCGTTGGTCTCCTTTCTCCACTAGGCTATTTTCCCTCTGTGAACAGTGCAGCATCTACTCTAGGACACATGTGAGACCATGCAGGTCCTTTCCAAGCACTGTGGCTGGCTGGGTTGCCTTGGACTTCTTTATGCTGAATGCCAGTGAGTGTCTGGTGTCATGGGCTGGCAGCACTGCCTTGCTGTGGCTTTAGCGGTTCTGAAGCTTAAAGCTTGCATGGAGCAGAGCAGAGTGCTGGCCCCTGGGAACAGCCAGCTCTTAGAAGGGGTGATGGGGAAGGTTGAGCTCAAATGTTGTCTGAGGGTTTCACGCTGTGAACAGACACCATGACCTAGGCAACTTTTCTAAGGGGCAGTATTTAACTGGGGCTGGCTTACAGATTCAGAGGTTCAGTCCAGGAGGCAGGCAGATTTCTGAGTTCGAGGCCAGGTCTACAGAATGAGTTCCAGGACAGCTAGGGCTACACGGAGAAACCCTGTCTCGAAAAACCACAAAAAAACAAAAGCAAAAAACAAAGGTTCAGTCCATTATCATCAAGGTGGGAACATGGCAGCATCTGGGCAGGCATGGCACTGGAGCTGAGAATTCTACATCTTGTTCTGAAGGCAAACAGAAGAATACTGTCTTCCAAGTAGCTATGAGTGACACCCCCACAGTGACACACTTCCTCCAACAAGGCCACACCTCCTAATAGTGCCACTCCCTGGCCAAGCATATTCACAATTGTCTAGTGACTCAAGTGTTTCTGCTAATTCACCTATGTACTTGGGGAAGAATGCTGGTAGGAGGGGATAGGAGATCCTTAAAGGCCTTAAAATAGAAAGTCGCCATTTCATTTATGCTTTGAAGGGATCAGCCTACTGGCTGTGTAGAAAAGCAGTGGAGGAAGAGAGTATGAAAACAGGTTAGAAGATTGTCACCCTAGAGCCTTGAGAAATAGCAGTAGAGAGAGCATTGAGGTTCTGAGACAGGAGCTGGGTGCAGGATAAAGGCCTGGCCTACAGGTCAGCCAGTGCATTGGATGTGGGGCATGAATAAAAGTAAAAAAATGAAGGATTATTGGACAATTGTGACCTGAACAAGTGGAAGTGGTAGGGATTTCACCATGGAAGGGGCAGATTGAACAGAAGTCAGAGTGTTGACCTCTGAGGTTTAGAAACCCGAGAAAGCTCAAGAGAAGGCATCAGGTTGAGAGCTAGTCAAATGAGGAGGTTGAGGAGGAGCCCAGTTTCAGGAGGAAAACATTCTCAGCAGTAGACCATTGCTCTGCTAAGGTAGGTCAGTAGAGATGGAAGCAGGGCTCCACTGTCTTCTCTGAACACTGGGAGGAGGTAGCCCGTGAGGGGCAAAGCTAGTAGAGACTGTCCCAGGAGCACTGTGACAAGGAGACTTCATGAGTAAGTCACTGGGTGTCAGGCAATGCTGCAAGTGGGGTTGAATAAGTGGCCAACATTGGTGACACTATCGACTGTTGTGAGTCCGACCCCAGTGAAGTTCTTCCCATAAGAAAGGAGAGGAGGGGCTGGAGAGATGGCTCAGAGCACTGGCTGCTCTTCCAGAGATCCTGAGTTCAATTCTCAGCAACCACATGGTGCCTCACAACCATCTATATTGAGATCTGGTGCCATCTTCTAGCCTGCAGGCAAACATGCAGGTAAATCTTTTTAAAAAAAAAAAAAATAGGGGAGATGTAAAAATAAACTCAGCGACCATTGAGTGTCATTGAGAAGGAGAGGGGGACAGTAACTGGAGAGGAACTAGAACTCGGGCAGTTAGGTTGGTATTCGTATATTGGTATGTTCCCCAGAGTGGTTGAGACTAGATAGGTGTACTATTTAGTTTTTTTAAGTGAGATGCTGATACTCTGTCTACAGGATGTCAAGGCCTTCTTGATCCCTACTATGTCACATCCAGCTTTCTTTCCCCAGTTATGTGGAAGAGCTCTCATTACTGTTTGCTGACTTGGAATGGCAGGCTAGAGGAGCAGAGAAGCTTTTATCTCAAGAGGGAGGGAATGGTGGCTGGACGAGATGGGATGGGAGAAGGTCTAGAGCAAGGGGAGGGGAGGGCCTTCTTTCAGGTCAAGTACAGCTTGACTCGTGCAGCAAGAGGGAGGTAGACTGATGGGAACTCAGGTCAGTGGTGGAAGCGGCCATTCCTGCCTCCCTGCCTTTCCTCTCTCATTGAAGTAAGGGTTAAGGGGTAGGAAAAAGCATTAGATGTTTTAAATACTTTTTTTTCTGTTTTTT
>NW_022196893.1:6719400-6741701 GCF_008632895.1 Mastomys coucha
CCCTGGGAGCTCTGAGGGTACTAGTTAGTTCATATTGTTGTTCATCCTAAGGGGCTGCAAACCTTTCAACTCCTTTGGTCCTTTCTCTAACTCTTAAATACTTCTTTTATGCATATGAGTGTTTTATCTGTGTGTGTGTGGGGGGGGGGGAGATTTACAGAATGAGTTCCAAGACAGCAAGGGTTATACAGAGAAACCCTGTCCCACCCAAAAAAAGGAAGAGTTGTGTGAGTGTAAAACATGGCTGACACACTCTTAGGGCATCAGGACTATCTGTAGGGAGCAAGAGTTCAGACAGATCCGAAACAGGTGGGATCTAGCCAGAGCTGGTCTCATAGTAGGTGCTGGGAAGAAAAGGGCAGGTGAGTTGCAAGAAAGGATTCTATGCTACTTCCTCACTGCAGGCACTGAAATCAAAGAATGCTTGCTTGAGTTTCTTAAAATGTTGTCGATGCCAGAGCGATGACATACACCTTTAATCTGAACACCCGGGAGGCGGAAGCAGGTGGATCTTCCTGAGTTTGAGACCAGCTTGGTCCATATCGTGAATTCTAAGCCAGCCAGTGCCACAGACTGAGACCCTGCCTTAAAGAGAAAATATGTAATGATTATATGCTCTCTGCTCACAGCTTTCTTTCTTTAAAATCATCTCTATTACTTATCATACCTAATACATTGTGACACATAGGTAAGTATGTCGTTTTCAAGGAATAATGACTCTCCCCCCCACCAAAAAAAAAGGGACATGTTCATGTTTGATACAGATGTAGGGTTTGTTTGATTTTGTTTTGTTAATTTTTTATCTGAGGTAGGCTAAGTTTTGAGTAGAGAATCCAACCATTTATGGGGCTAAGTATATATAAAGTGTGAGCATTGTGCCAGTGAGGCCTAGGACAGGGACCACTGGCATCATTCCAGTCATCAAGGGATTTCACGGAGGGAACTAGATTATAAGGCCACTTAGAAGTGTGGAGATTCTAATTGGGTTCTTAGCATCAGGCTCAGTCTCTATAGGTCAGAAATGCTGCTAGCACTAAGGCCCTGCATGCTACAAATATCCTAAAGTGGGATGCATTCTGGGTAGGGACAAGATATGGCTCACAAAATGCAGAATGTGAATGAGGGTGGTGGGCAGGAGTGATAGATTTTATTTGAGTGATCTTGGAATTACATGTCTTGATTGTTAAGTAGAGTCCTGACTATATCCCTATCCCTCTGTTGCCCATGCAGGGCACAAGTGCTATGTAGCACAGCCTATTTGTCCTAAGGTTGGACATATCACAGGTAGGGCTACAGGAAGCCTTCCCGTATGGGTGGCTGATTGGGGCTCAATGAAAGCTAGTAACAGTAAAGGTCCGAAATGTGGGCAGAGGAAATGCTTCCCCTCTCAGTTGGATGGCAGTTTAACTTTATCCTTCGGCCAGGTCAGCACCCTCTTATTAACAAAGGGGAAAGACCAACTTCTTTTCTCATTTCAGATTCTACTATAGGGGCTGGTGGCAAGAAGGTGATTTCAGGGGATGAAAATTCACATAAGATGATGTCAGACAAACTCACAGTGCTGGAGCCCTCTGCCTCTGAGTCCAGGGAATTTCATGAAGACAGATTGGCACAGCTCTTGGGGAACCCAGAAAAGCGGAGCCTGGAGAGTCTCTCCTCTCAGGACGGGAGCTTCAATCAAATGACAGTGACCCACTGGAAGATTCAAACAAGAGACACAGCCCAAACATGTAGTAAGTCAGGAAGAAATCCCATTCTCAACTCAAACCTCCTTATATTTCAGAGAGAGCTTATAGAAGGGGAGACCCAGTCCTGTGGTGTTGATGACAAAAGCTTCCCATTTAATTCAGACATAGTTCCACATCAGATTCCTCCCTCAAGGGAGAAGCCTTGTAAATGTGATCATTGTGGGAAAGGCTTCAGTCAATCCTCCCTCCTCACTGAACACCAGAGAGTCCACACTGGGGACAGACTCTGTGTGTGCAGTGTGTGTGGGAAAGACTTCATTCGTTATGCAAACCTCATGGAGCATCAGCATGTCCATACAGGAGAAAAGCCGTTCAAGTGTGCACAGTGTGGAAAAGCATTTTGTCACAGTTCAGACCTGCTTCGGCACCAGAGAGTTCATACCAGAGAGAGGCCTTTTGAATGCAAAGAGTGTGGGAAAGGCTTTAGCCAGAGCTCCTTACTCATTCGCCATCAAAGAATTCATACAGGAGAAAGACCCTATGAGTGTAATGAGTGTGGAAAATCCTTCATTCGGAGCTCAAGCCTTATCCGCCATTACCAGATCCACACAGAAGTTAAACAGTATGAGTGCAGAGACTGTGGCAAAGCCTTCCGACACCGCTCGGACCTCATTGAGCACCAGAGAATTCACACTGGAGAGAGACCCTTTGAGTGTCACGAGTGTGGGAAGGCCTTTATTCGAAGCTCGAAGCTCATTCAGCATCAGAGAATTCATACTGGAGAACGGCCTTATGTATGCAATGAGTGTGGGAAGCGCTTCAGTCAGACATCCAACTTCACTCAGCACCAGAGAATCCACAGTGGAGAAAAACTCTATGAGTGTAACGAGTGTGGGAAGGCGTTCTTTCTGAGCTCATACCTCATACGGCACCAGAAAATCCACACTGGTGAGCGGGTGTATGAATGTAAAGAGTGTGGGAAGGCTTTTCTGCAGAAGGCCCACCTCACCGAGCACCAGAAGATCCACACTGGAGACAGACCCTTTGAGTGCAAAGACTGTGGGAAGGCCTTCATCCAGAGTTCGAAGCTATTGCTGCATCAGATTGTCCATACTGGAGAGAAACCCTACGTGTGCAGTTACTGCGGGAAAGGCTTTATTCAGAGATCCAGCTTCCTTCAGCACCAGAAGATGCACACAGAAGAGAAGCTCTACAAGCACAGCCAGGTTGGGAAAGATCTTACCCCACCCCCAGATCTTGTCCACCAGGAGGATCTTTCCCCGAGTGAGACCTCTGTTCATTTAGCAAAGAGGTCTACAGATCAGGAGTGTTGTGGAGATAATTTATAAGACAGTCACTCTGAGTCAGGTGGTGCTTGTAAATGGGCATACTTAATACATATATGGCCTAAAAGATGGATTGTCACAGTTTTTCAAATCATAGATGGGCTGGTTTTGGTCTGTCTGTCACCAGGGCAGGCAAGCCGAAGGACTAGACAGCTGATCTTGAGCTGTACACTGAGGAAGAGCCTCTAGAGAATTTTCTAGATTTTATTTGGAGTTACAACACACCCTCAAGTTAAATCTGCCGAGAAGAGCTGTCTTATTGCTTGAGAAGTGGTTCCTCATCTGAAAGGTTAGAGAAAGGGGCTTTTCTCATGTAAAACTACAAATTGGTTCCCTATTGTCTGGGACTCCTCTCCGAGCCATGGGGTTTAGTCTCTGGCCTTTACTTCCTCAACTATTTGATGCCTGATAATGCAGTTGATGTGCTTGTCACCCACATCCTCCAGGCTGCTCCCACTCCGGTCCTGGGGTGTCTCCAGTTCATTATGTGGGGACTCTCAGGCGTCATGCCCAATCTAGTACTGAGCTGGGTTTGTGTCTTGCGCCTCTGTTGCTCAGTGTTTCCCACTGCTACTGTACTTGCTTTAAATACCACAATCATGAATTTTCTCTTTCCCATTATGCTGTTTCCCGAGGACAGTAATGATGTGTCAGTGATTCCTATATCCCTAGTGTCTCACACATGACAATAAACAAAGCAAAAAACCCAAGTCTGTGTAACTGACATATTCTTTTTCTGTCTGGTTTTTTATTTGTTTGTCCAGGCTAGCTTCAAACTCACAGGCTTCCCATAGCCTCCTAAGTGCTGGGACTACAGATAGATGTGTGCTCCAAAGTCTTTGTTACCATTCTGTGTTGCTGTTTTAAAATTAGCAGGCATTCTTTTTTTCATCAGTGTGATCTGTTTACCAGGAAGTACTGTCCCCTCAAATCCTGTTGATACCTGTTCTGTTAGTTGTTGCTAACAGTCTCCTGGCAGCAGTTATTGCCCACCCGCTGTGGCCCAGTCTTACTCAGAGCTGTCCACTGTGCTCTGAGGACAGTACCCTCACACCTACCTCACCTTTTCTGCTTTAACAGCTCCAGGCCCAACTGGCTCTTTCTAACATCACTTGTTTGAAAATGCGTTTTCCAAACCTGTGAGTAGTTTTAGCTATTTGAAATAAGAGAGGAAGAAGGTGCCATGCTTTCAAAGTGGAATGTGCTGAGGAAGCCAAACAGATCACAGAACAGTGAGTGAAGGGCTCCAGTCCTTGAAAGAGCTCTAGATAAAGCCTTAACTAGTGGGACTGTAGAAGGCTCATCAACTAGGGATGGTGTATTGGACACCACACCCCAAGAATGAAAGATCAGGAACACGATTCAGGCTCGGGAGCTGAACTGTAACCTTGAGTTAAGATCCCACGGGGCTTTTAAGCCTAAAACCACAAACATCTGTGCCAGGTTCTTCCACCAATCAGGATTTAGGAATGGATTTCCATACAAACATCTTTGTTGTATATTTTCCTGTTTTTTTGGTTGGGGTATTCAACTGTGACTTACCTTAGCTAATATTCATGTCTCATCTATCAGAATAGGACTTGTCTAACATTCAGGTCTTAACTTGCTAACCAGATGTCAGTTACCCATGTACATGTCTCCTTCTGCCAAGTAGGATGCCAGTTCTCAAAGAGGTCTTGGGAACTGAAACTTTTCTCAGCCACTGTTTAATTGGAAGTTTAATTCCAAATAGTTTCTTATATTGGTACAGGTGCCTCTCTTTTGTTTGGGTCCATCCCGGGGGCAGCTTATAAAAGCAAACACCATAAAAGCTCATACATGGGTCAGGAAGTATTGCTAGGTGGTTGGTTCAGGTCCAAGCTATGCTACTATACAAAGTAGTTCTATTGACTTCTATCATGATTGGTTTCCAAAGGCATAGAACATACCAGATTATGTAATCAATTTGGGCATAAGAAAGTTTCGTAGAGCTGGGCTATGGTGGCGCTGCATGCCTTTAATCCCAGCACTTGGGAGGCAGAGACAGGCAGATATCTGAGTTCGAGGCCAGCCTGATCTACAGAGTGAGTTCCAGGACAGCCAGGGCTACACAGAGAAACCCTGTCTCGAAAAACAAAAACAAAAACAAAATAAAGGCAGACTAGCCAGATAACAGTTACTTAGGCATTAACATTCCATCTAGGCCTTATTATTTTACTTAGGCTTTAGCAGGTGACTCTTCCAAAGGACCTGGGTTTGAATCCTAGCACCCACGTGGGAGCATATAACTCTCTATAAATTGAATTTCAGGGAATCCAACATCCTCTTCTGCCCCTTCATGGGCACCAGAGATTCATGTGGTACACACACACACACACACACACACACACACACACACACGTGCAAAACACCCATACACATAGTAAATATTAAAAGTTAAAACAGGTGCCGGGCAGTGGTGGCGCACACCTTTAATCCCAGCACTTGGGTGACAGAGGCAGGCAGATTTTTGAGTTCAAGGCTAGCCTGATCTACACAGAGAAACCCTATCTCAAAAAACCAAACAAAAAAACAAAAAACAAAACCAGATTTCCCAAACTGAGCAAGGTGGTTCCCACCTATAATCTGAATACCCTGTAGAAGCTGGAGCTGGGCTGTCGAAGGTCAGCCTGGGGGATGTTATACCCTCAGATACCCTCCCATCTCACTTCCTGTCTACTACCTGGCTGCCATGAAGTGAGCAGCCCCTTCTGCCTGACCCTGCTTGTCATGGTGTTTCTACCTCACCACAGCCCCAGGGCAGTGAGGCAAGCTCCATTGACTAAATAAACCCTTTGAAACTGAGAACAAATAAATCCATATTTGTGTCATCTTCAAATGTGTTGCCACAGTGATGAAAAGCTAACATATTTCAAAGTCCTTTTTCATTCTGCATACATCTGTGTGTGTTAAAGCTGGGCTAGATGGCTGGAGAGAGAGAGTTCAGAAATTACATGAACTGCCTGCTCTACCAATGGACCCAGGTCTGTTTCCTAGCATCTATATAATGATTCACAATCATCTGTAACTCCAGTTCTCACACCCTATTATGGCTCCTTGGGCACCAGCCGTACACATGCTACACAGACATACATGTAGGGAAAATGCCCGTACACATAAATTTAAAAGTTTTGTCTTGTTTTGTTTTGTTTTTGAGACAGGGTTACAAGTCCTGGGATTAAAGGTGTGCACTACCACCACCGCCTAGCTAGATTCTTTTTTTGCAGGGTGAAGGGATTCAACCAGGAAAAATACATTGTTAATCAGAGGACTCAGGAGAAAGTCCAACAAAACATTACTTAAAAGTTACATACAGCAAAAAGTACTCCACAGAAAACAAAAACAAACAAAAAAACAGAACTTCCTATGGTAGGAAGCAGTGTGAGGCGGGGGTGGGGGTGGAGATGCAGAGTTCCAAGTGGAAGGATGGTCAACATAATCACTCTGTCTCAAAAGTCACATTAATAGACAAGACTCCATTAGATCTGGGAATCCTGATTGATGTTAGAGTAAAGCTAACTGGTAGAGATTATTACTTATTAAAGTTCTTTCTTGACCTCAGTATATGTGGATGCAGTTTAGAGATGCTGCTTTCAGAGTTGAGTAGAGAATGCGGTATGCAGCCAGCTTGCAAATGTTCTGTCTTCCGCTATGTGGTAATTTCTCTGGAGCATCATGAAGGCACATACAGACTGGGCAGGAGATGCTCTAAGTGGGCAGATGTATCCCTCACCAGAGCAAAGAACAAACTCCTGGTCACTTAAATGGTCAGTAAATGGCTATCCTTCTTGCCAGGAGAGGGGCTCACTCCCTGTCTGAACAGATGTAGTCTCTGAGTTGTAAAGAGAGGGTCTCTGGCCTGGAGAAATGGCTCAGCAGTTAAGAGCACTGCCTGCTCTTCCAGAGGTTCTGAGCTCAATTCCCAGCAACCACATGGTGGCTCACAACCATCTGTAAAGGGATCCGATGTCCTCTTCTGGTGTATCTGAAGACAGCAACAGCAATAGTGTACACACACATAAAATAAAAATACCCCCCCAAAGAGAGGGGGGGTCTCCACTGACACTATTCTGCCACACTTAGCCCACTGAGAAGCACCAACCACTCCCTTCCATGCACCTTAGGGTACTCTGTGCAGTCACCTACCCAAAGCCCTTGCAGGTTCTCTCCACCACAGACAGAGGTTCCGGTGCCTGGACCTACGGAGGGACCCAGATTGAAACTTCAACATGGTGGAACCTCTCCAGATTTACCACCAGGTTCTTTCAACAGGTCTCTGCAATAATTTGGCCAAGGTTTAGATAGGATATTAGGCAGGAAGTTGATGAAAGTCTAGTGGCATTTCTTGAACAGGTCATAAAGGCTATGTGTGTAAAGGTGTACACACATAGACTCTGAGAAAACAGAATTTTAGCAAGGTAACCCTGACTTTCATAAATCAGTCAGTGCTAGATATTAGGAAGAAGTTCCAGAAGAAAGAAAGAATAAGAAAAAGTTGTTGAGGCATCTAGTGGAAGCTGCAGTGTTCACTCTAGTGGAAGAGTACAGATTAAGACAGGAAAGAGATCGAATTGAGATTTGGCTAGAATCCTTCTAGCCAACTAGGTTTCGGCCCCAGGAAATGCCAAGCTTCAACAGATTGCTGGAGGAGAAGTAGCTAAAGGGATCTTGACCCAAACTCTTAGGACCATGGAAACGGCTGGAGACTTATTTATCAAAGAGTTGGACCCAGTGACAGCAGATGGCCACCTTACCTGTGTATTTTTGCAGCCGTGGCACTGTTGGTTAAAGATGCAGATAAATTAATTTTGGGACAGAATTTGATCATGACCACCCCCTCATGCAATTGAAGGGGTACTCAAGCAGGCCCTGATGGATGGTTCAGTAATTCCTGCATGATTCATTATCAGACTCTACTAATCAATCCTGGCCTGTTTCCCTGAACCCTGCAACTCTCCTACCCAATCCTGACTTAGACTGTCCGTTCCATCAATGTGACGAGGTTCTGGCCCAGGTTTACAGTACCCAGCCTGACTTGAGGGACTCTTCCTCTGTTGGAGGCAGAGTGAACCTGGTTTAGGGATTGGAAGCAGCTTCATCCACGAGGGTCAAGAGGAGATCAGGGGCAGCAGTGACTAAAGGAATGGATGGAATCTGGACTCAGCCTTTTCCTCCAGGCACTTCAGCTGAAAGGGCCAGGCTAATAACATCAACACAGGCCCTCATCATGGGAAAAGGACTAGCTGTTAACATCTGTAGAGACAGCAGATACATATACATTTACAACCACTCACGTGCATGGAGCCATTTACCAGGAACGAGGGTTCCTTTCTTTTTCTTTTTCTTTTTTTTTTTTTTTCCGAGACAGGGTTTCTCTGTGTAGCCCTGGCTGTCCTGGAACTCACTTTGTAGACCAGGCTGGCCTCGAACTCAGAAATCCACCTGCCTCTGCCTCCCAAATACTGGGATTAAAGGCGTGCGCCACCACCGCCCAGCCGAACGAGAGTTCCTAATAGCAGAAGGAAGAACTATAAAAATAAAGATGAAATTCTACAACTCCTTAAAGCCCTCTTGCTGTCAAAAAAAAAAGAAAAAAAAATGGTACTCATTCATTGCCCAGAGCACCAAAGAGGAACAGTACCAATGGCTAGAGGTAACAACCTGGATGACAAGGCTGCTAAGAAGGTAGCCTTGATAGAAACAGCCATCTCTGTATTGGCCACTGTCCTACCTGAACCACCGAGAACAACTGGTATATATACAGAAGAAGAAATTAAATGGGCTGGCGGTGATTGATTGAAGGTAAGCTAACATTACCTGCTTCTTTAGCAAGAACTATTCCTAGAAAACTCCACAGAGGCACCCACGTGTATGTCAGATGAGTGACAGATGTGGTCATACAATCCAAAGATGACTTTCAAGGAGATACAGAGCACTTCTGAAGATCTAGTGACAAGCTGTAAACTTTGCCAATTGACCAATACTCCCAGCAATCCCAAACATCCAGGTTCCTGACTGTGAGGTAAGAGACAGAGGCCTACTGGGAAAATTGATTTCACAGAGATCAAGCTGGGAAGGCATGGCTGGGAATGAAATCTGCTGGTATTCATAGACATTTTCTCTGGATGGAACAGAGGCGATCCCAGCCAAGGCTGAGACAGCAAAAGTAGTGGCCAAGGAGTTTCTGGAGAACATCTTACCCAGGTACAGATCTTGTATGAAAGGGTCAGACAATGGACTGGCATTTGTGTCCAAGGTAAGTCTGGATGTAGCAAAGTTCATTGGGGCAGACTGGAAATTGCATTGTGCATACTGACCCCAAAGTTCAGGGCAGGTAGAAAGAATGAATAGAGCCAGGCAGTGGTGGCACACGCCTTTAATCCCAGCACTTGGGAGGCAGAGGCAGGCGGGTTTCTGAGTTCGAGGCCAGCCTGGTCTACAGAGTGAGTTTCAGGACAGCCAGGGCTACACAGAGAAACCCTGTCTCAAAAAACCAAAACAAACAAACAAACAAACAAACAAACAAAAAAAGAATGAATAGAATGTTGTAAGAGACCTTGACTAAATTAGCTTTAGAGGCTGGTGGGGACAGGTGATGCTCCTTCACTTTGCCCCATGTTGGGCAAGGAATTCTTGCCAGATGGGACCTATGACATTTTATGTATGGTATCCCAGGCCCCATTGTACCCAGCGGACAGTCGGCAGCCACTGCAGAACTGGAGCATGATGATTTAAAATTTAGGATCAGAGCTACCCAATGGGCTCACAAACATTTATGGCCTAAATTATGTGCCCTCTATGAAGCAGGCCTGGTTCCAGAACCACACAAGTCAAGGAGACTGGGTCTATGTGGGGACATTTCAGCAAGGTATGCTTGAACTCTGGTGGAAAGAACCTTACATCATCCTGTTGACCGAGCTAACGGCCATCAAAGTGGATGGAATCACCACCTGGGTGCACTATACTCACGACAAACCTGCTTCAGCTTCAGTACCAGTCAAACCTGACTAGGCTGTACCAGAATGGAGGGTTCAAAAGGACACCAACCCCCTCAAGTTTAAGTTGACTCAGTCTCAGTCTATTACTGTTAACTGTATGTACTGTGTGTATTGCAGCCCCTAAATCACACCAGCCTTTTGATTTAATTTGGGTCCCCAAAGGAGGTTTAGCCCCCTCCTTTTATTTATTTATTTTATTTATTCTTTAAAGATTTATTTTATTTATTTTTTTATGTATATGAGTACACTGTAGGTGTACAAATAACCACGAGCCATCATGTGTGTGGCTGCTGGGAATTGAACTCAGGACGTCTGCTGGCCCTGCTCACTCCGGCCCTGCTCTCTCTGGTGTAATTCACTGTAGCTGTCTTCAGACACACCAGAAGAGGGCATCAGGTTAGATCTCATTACAGGTAATTGTGAGCCACCATGTGGTTGCTGGGATCTGAACTCAGGACCTTTGGAAGAGCAGTTAGTGCTCTTACCCACTGAGCCATCTCACCAGCCCCTTGGCCCCCCTTTTATGAAGACATTGGGTTATCATTTACTATTTGATTCCTCCCCTTGGTTCACAACTCTTTTCTTTCTTTTTTCGTAAAGATTTATTTATTTTATGTATATGAGTAGAGTGTAGCTGTACAGATGGTTGTGAGCCATCATGTGGTTGCTGGGAATTGAACTCAGGACTCCTGCTTGCTCTGGTCCAATATCTAAGTACACTATAGCTGTCTTCAGACACACCAGAAGAGAGTGTCAGATCTCATTATGGATAGTTGTGAGCCACCATGTGGTTGCTGGGATTTGAACTCAGGATCTTCGGAAGAACAGTCAGTGCTCTTAACCGCTGAGCCGTCTCTCCAGCCCAGTTAATAACTGTTATTTCCACCCTCATGGGACTGTTATTTATACTTTTACTTCTTACCTTTGGACCATGTATCATAAACAAGCTTTTACAATATATAAAAGAGATTAGGAACTATTCAATTGATGGTGATGAAGTCACATTATCAACAAATTAGCACAAACAATCTGAACCTCAAGGAGCCCAATATTGGCCTCCAAAGCAACTAGTAGAGAGGGGAATGAAGGGACCACGGTAGCAGAATAAACCCCATTTTGTCCTTAAGACTCCATTCTAAGTTAACTTGCCCTTAGAGAGGCATGGCTCCCACCCTTGAGGTCTGAGAAGAATCACAAAATGTCCCTGACACTAGCAAAATAGACACAGCAGCTGCAGCTAGCTGATAACAACAGAGTGGGCTAAGAAAACAGAGTCTTTCCCAGGTCAAGATGCCCCTTTTTGATATATGCTCCCTCCTTGTGGTCTGACTAGGTGCTGCAAACCAATTAGTATAAAGACCAACATTCCTTTACCATCTCATGTAATGACAAGGCTTAGAAACTCCTGCTTAAAGTTTTTTCCTTTATAAACTCTCTTCACCTAGACCTGAGGGTTACTTTCCTATCCTGTTCCATCAGGAAGGTTTGTGGCCCAGGCTTGAGCTTGAATCAAGACTCTCATGTGGGGCTGGAGAGATGGCTCAGCGGTTGAGAACACTGACTGCTCTTCCAAAGGTCCTGAGTTCAGATCCCAGCAACCACATGGTGGCTCACAACCATCAGCAATGAGATCTGACACCCTCTTCCGGAGTGTCTGAAGACAGCTACAGTGTACTTACATATAATAAATAAATACATCTTTAAAAAAAAAAAAAGACTCATGTGCTTGCTTCAGAGTTGTGGTTCCTGGTGGTCTCTTTGGAGCTTTTGCAATCTGGGCACCATAAAACCAGCTGAGCAAATTCCAAACTCTGCATGTCCATGGCTGATGTCAAAGTGGTCTTCAGATCTCCAACTCCTTTTTCATCTTTGCTGACAGCAACAAACTTCTTTCTCTGGGGCTGGTTCCACTCCCTGTTAGCAGCTTTCCTTATCAGATAACCCACGTCTCTGGCACCTCGAACATCTTGGGGTCTCCAAGGCAACTTCAGTGTTACAGCTTCTTGTTTCAGTAATGTTTGGGATCCACACATGATCTTCTGGGCTCCTCTAAAGGGCTGGAATCACTTCTCCAGCTCTGCCCTCTGTAGCACTCTAAGCTCAAGTTGATCCACTCCACTGCTGCTGCTGATCTTGGTGATCATCCCACGGTACCGGCATCTCCAATACACTGGGGTCTTCTACTGCTGCTAGGCTTCACCAATAGCCTCTCAGAAGGTCTCTTCATGGTGCCAAGCCTCAAGTCCTTTGCATGACCCCTTCAGTCCTGGGCCATCAACTGCAACTGAGGTTACACCTTCATGAAAGGCCTTCCCTAGCTTCTCACAATGCCAAGCCTCTGCTGTTGTTCATGACTCCTTCATAATTTCAAAGCCAGTACCACCTGGGTGATTCTTACACATTACCAAGTGTGGAGAGCTTTTTGGCTGCTTCTATAGAAACTTGGCATGAATTTGACATTGGCCAGGACAAGGAAGTAGGCTTCTGGCTGGAATTTGACATTGGGCCAGGGCAGGGAAGTAAACTCAGGCAGGAATCTGATTTTAGCTAGAACAAAGAAGTAGGGTTCAGGCAAGATGTGACTTTGGGCAAGGACAGGAAAGTAGGCTCAGATATCTTCCTTATCCCGATAAGCCCTTAGAAACAGTGGACGAGACTTTGTTTATTGCCTCGCTCCTTCCTTGACTATTTGTTTTTGTTGTCAAGCTTGTTCCTCAATCTAGAAGTGACCTTATTATCTGCATGTAATTAAAATGGTATAAAATCAGAACTAGTTGGGGTCATGCTACAGTGTGGTCCAATTGTCTCTTTCTTTTTAATCCTCACTGACTGCACTGGCTTGGTCAGATGGTGCCTCAGTATTGGAGCTCTGGTTAGCAGGATACGATGAAGGACACTGGGAGGAAGTGCACAAAGGAAAGTAAAAGAAGATTTGTGTCATTGGAGAATAAACCTTGTAAAAAGGGACCAGGTAATGGTAGAGTGTTTTATGTATGTGTTTACAGTTATGCTCATAGATGCTTTTATCTTTGGACTCTGACTAGAGATAGTTTGTACCCTAGACATGAGAGAGAATGGGTTGGAGGAAAGCAGTTCTCTACAACTATTCGCGGATGCTTTGAGGAAAGAGAAGGAAAATGAAAGTAAGCTGTTTCAGAGCTCTCCTAGGGACAGGAGGAGGTTGGGAAACATCCTGTCTCCTCTCTGGCTCCTACTGGAGGAATGGAGAGTTCTGGTTCTGGGTCACTTAGGAAGGATATCTGGGTCCCTTTGCTGGGACATCTAGTTTTCTTCCCTCTCTGTCTATTGTCTGTCCTTGGTGCACCAATCTGTCCATATCTGTCAGTTTATGTCTGTGCCTTAATTTCATTGCTTGATTGTTGCTCTGTATTTCATGTTCAGAAGAAAAAACGGTTAAAACTTTATCTGTGGGTCATTCAGCCCTTGATTTAGTTTTAACTCATTTCCAAAAACAAAATAAAACAAAACAATAACAAAAACAAGCAGTCTCAGTTGGCCTTTGGAGCCCTGCACCTGTAGTTAGGAGTCTAGCATAGCTGGAAAGACTTGCCAGGAGCTGGTTATCTGCATAAACCACTCTTAAAGGGGCCAGCAGAGTTGGGCAGTGGTGGGCAGTGGTGGCACACACACGCCTTTAATCCCAGCACTTGGGAGGCAGAAGCAGGCGGATTTCTGAGTTCGAGGCCAGCCTAGTCTACAGAGTGAGTTCCAGGACAGCCAGGGCTACACAGAGAAACCCTGTCTGGAAAAAAGGGCGGGGCCAGTGGCTTCTCCTCTCCTATAGTTAGGAAGCGGATGCCTGTTTTCTCCTAGAAAAATCTCTGTGGTTGTGATTATTTGGTTCAGCAGGTGACAAGGTGCTCCTCTCTTGAAATTACAGCTATAAAAACTAAGAAAAATTTGTCTGGTCTAAATATTTAAGATGTGTGTAGCCACTTCGTGTTTGTTTCTGACTAATTTTAAGTGTATAAATATGCTCTGCATGTCTTGGTTATAGACTATTGGCTTATAAATTATTGGGTATGATTAAAAATTTGTAACTTTGGTAATAGAAAGTTGGCTTAAAATTGGTCACTCAGGGTTGGAGTCATTCAGAACAACAACATGTGGCATAAGCCTACCTAGGGAGACAGGTGTCTAAAGATACCTCTAATTTAGGTAATATTTTATGTAATTCTTATCCTAGATACTAGACTTATAAAAGATAGGATTCAGGGCAGTGTCTATGTGTTGAGATATTAGAAGCTGCACTATTGTGTGTTCCTGTGCAGGAACTGACAGCCAAACTTTGTAGCATGGGCATGATGCTCTTGGTGTTGATTTTCAGTTTGTTGGAGGTTGAGTTTTGCTTTGCAAAGTTGTGGTTGTGCTCTGGTGTTGCAAAGGAAACTTGAAGACTTTGGTTGAACTGCCAGTGTTCCATTGGCTGCAGTTTGCAGTTTGATCATAGGCTCCGAATTTTAACTCACACATATTTGTAATTAGGAGGAAGAGTCAGGCAGGTGGAGATTGTTGTGGGTTTATGAAGGGTTAATGAGGCTATGGAACTTGTAGGGCATAGCAGCCTGGTTTGCCTACACCAGCTACCATTCCAGGAAATGCATATAGAATTATTATGGATTTGGAGGATTGTTATTATACTATTCCTTTGGATCCTGATGATTGTAAAGGGTTTACTTTTAGTAAGCTTGTAATTTTAAAGAACCCATGAAGTGATATCATTGGAAAGTTTTGCCTCAAGGAACAGTTAATAGCCTTACATTATGTTAAAAAAAAATGTCACTGCTTCAATACAAGAAGGTAGAACTTAGGATCTTTCAGTGTATATTATTCATTATATGGATATTTTATTAGCTGATCCCTCTGAAGGAGTTTTACTACAAGCCTTTGGTCCTATACAATGAGCTTTAAAATTTTGGGAAGGGGCTGTTACTCCAGAAAAGATACAAAGGCATTATCTTTTTCAATATTTGGAACATCAGTTATATCCTAAACAAATTGTGGCACAGGAAATTCAAATAAGAAAAGACAAGTTAGCCGGGTGGTGGTGACGTCTGCCTTTAATCCCAGTGCTTGGGAGGCAGAGGCAGGAGGATTTCTGAGTTCAAGGCCAGCCTGGTCTACAGAGTGAGTTCCAGGACATCCAGGGCAACACAGAGAAACCTTGTCTCCAAAAAAAACCCAAAAAACAACAACAAAAAAAAAACCAAAAAACAAAAAACAAACAAACAAACAAAAAGACAAGTTTACTTTTAATGATTTTCAAAAGTTTTCAGGAGATGTTAATTGGCTAAGACCTCATCTTAAGCTTACCACAGGAGAATTTAAATCTCTGATATTCTCAAGACGGATGCAAATCCTAATTCCCCTCCACAATTAACTGGTGAGGGACAAATGGCTTTGCAGAAAATAGAGGAAGCTATTAGTCAACAACAGATATATTATATAGACTATGGTCAATTGTTAGCTGTTTACACCCACACCAGTCCTTTGGCAAGGGACCATTAATGTGGATTCATCTTTCTCTGTCTCCAAGTAGTTTTAACACCCTATTATGAAGCTGTTGCTGTGTTAATACAGAATGGTAGGATGGAATCACAAAAGCATTTTGGGAAAGAACCTGATGAAAGATTTATTCATTATTGGAATAAGTAATAAAATTGGTTATTGCAGAATATTGATATTTGGCCTATTGCATGTTCAAATTTTTATGCAAAACTGATAATCATTATCTTAAAACAAGTTGTTGCAATTTTCCTCTATGCATGCTTTTGTATTTCCTGTAAATTTACACATGCAGCTGATAGAGAATTCATTTACTGTATTTAAATTTTTTTAAGATTTATTTATTTATTTTATTTATATGAGTACACAGTGCCGTACAGATAGTTGTGAGCCTTCATCTGGTTGTTGGGAATTGACTTTTAGGACCTCTGCTCGCTCTGGTCAAGCCTGCTTGCTCAGGCCCAAAGATTTATTTATTATTATAAATAAGTACACTGTAGCTGTCTTCAGCCGTATCAGAAGACGGCATCAGATCTCATTATGGCTGGTGTGAGCTACCATGAGGTTGCTGGGATTTGAACTCAGGACCATCAGAAGAGCAGTCAGTGCTCCTATCCACTGAGCCATCTCGCTAGCCCTCGATTTCTGTATTTACACAAAAAGTTAAGACAGCTACTTTTGTTAATCAAAAAGCAAAAAATATTACTAATGTTCTGAGTATTCAAGAGGATTTAGATAGGCGTTTGGAACAACAGATTGATGCTCTTTAAGATACTATTCAACTTATTGGAGTGGAGGTTCAGAGTTAAACTCTGAACTTAAAGAGTAAGAAGCCATTTTGAGTGTCATGCTAAATCCCAATGGATTTGTATTCTTAAATTTAGATTGATAGTCTCTATAATTGGGGAAAAGTTCAAAGAGACTTGCAGAGTGTTTGGTATAATTCTAATACCTCTCTGGATGTTTTAACTTTGCATACCAAGATTATGAATTTAAAAAATGCTGCTCTACTGAGCTTTAATTGCTTGATATTTGCTGATAAAATTATTCATGGCCTGAAGTCAGTATTTCCATCTTGGTCAAGCTTCAAGATTGGCATATACAGCTTGATCATGTCCTGTGAATACTTTTACTCCTGCCCATTGTTATAAAGCTGGCCTTTAACATCAACATGTTGGTGGCCAAAATACATGGCTTGAAACTAAAAATGGACTCTCAGGTAGAGTTATTAATTCAACAGGCTGGCAGTCAGAGATGGGTAAGTTTTTCATAGAGCCTTACCAACTTAAGACAGAAGTGCATTTCTTTTGATAATGCATATTTCGTGACTGATAATTAAGGCATTCTTGTCAGAACCACCTAAGACAGGTGCAGTCTTGTTTATGAAGTAAAAAAGGTGGAGATGTGGAGAGCTTTGGGGGCTGCTTCTATAGAACCTTGGCAGGAATGTGACATTGGCCAGGACAAGGAAGTAGGCTTCAGGCAGGAATGTGACATTGGGCCAGGACAGGGAAGTAAACTCAGGCAGGAATCTGATTTTAGCTAGAACAAAGAAGTAGGGTTCAGGCAAGAATGTGACTTTGGGCTAGGACAGGGAAGTGGGCTCAGATATCTTGGTCACCCTTAGAAACAGTGATCATGGGACTTTGTTTATTGTCTTGCTTGTTCCTCAACCTAAAACTGACCTTATTATCTGCATGAAATTAAAATGGTATAAAAGCAGACTGGGAAAAAAAATAAAGCCACCTCAGCCTCAGGACTGGCTGGGGTCATGCTACAGTGTTTCTATTGCCTTTTTCTTTTTAATCCTCACTCCTGCCCTGGAGAACCCATTGACTGACTGAGCTGGCTTGGGCAACCAAGTACAGCTGCTGTAGCACAAGGTACAACCTTGGCTATCTCTGGAACACAGCTTCTTTGTGCTCCCAGAAAACAATGTCCAGAAGATGTCACCTTAGTGATGCTGGTCTCTTAATCACCACTAATTTCTTAGCTCCAGCTAACCAACATCAATTGTCCCACTAACGCCTTCTAGTCTGGACTCTAAAGCAAGAGCCATGTGGCCAAAGGCGTCGAGTTCTGTTCTTCCTGGGGCTTGAGCACGGTCCCCCCTCCCCTTGTTCTATGACTATATCACCTGTTTCTGTTTTCCAAGTCATTCACTACCTAAGCTTGGCTCTCCTGGAACTAGCTCTGTAGGGTGACCTTGAACTCAGAGATCTGTATGTCTGTCTCTTAAACACTGGGATTAAAGGTCTGGTCCACTAAACGTGGATTTAAGTTTTTCTCCACCTAGAATTTGCTCTGTTCTAGGATGGCCTTGAACTCAGAGACCTGCTTGTCTTTGCCTCCTGGGATTAAAAGCATTTATTACCATGCCTGGACCTAAATTTAGCAGGGTGGGATCTTGCCCCAAGTTCACTACTCCCTTAATTCAATTTAGTATCCCTGAACACAGGATTCAGCACCATTTCACTTTCTAGTGCTCCTTTAATACTTGTATCCTAAACTTTATATTTTTCCTTTCTAAGCTATGCTTATTTCAAATGCTCTTCATGAGACTTAACCAGGAACAAAGTCTCTGCTGGGCTTTTTTTGAGACTTCCTTTGTCAATGCAATGAAGTCTCTTCACCTTAGCCTCAAGTAGACTCTTTACACAAGGGCAAAAAGTAGCCACATTCTTCACCAAAATACCACAAAAGCAATCTCTAGGCCATATACTGAAATTCTCCACTGAAACCTCTTGGACCAGGTGTTGTGGATAGCCCGGGTCTTGTATTTTGATGCTAATTCACCTCTCCTGGAAAGCACTGGAGATGAAGAGTGAACCAAGTACACAGGTGCCTTGTGAACCTTCTCCCCACCTTAACTTTTCAAATAAAGGCTAAGGCCGATGATTGGGCAGCAGAAGGGAAGGTGGAGCTGAAAAGTTTGGGGAAGAAGGGGAGGGAGAATTGGGGCAGAGACTGGAGAAGAGGACAGAGGAAGAAGACAGAGGAAGGAAGATGGAGTTGAAGCACCTGGCTTGGAGAAATCACAAGTCATATGGGATCTAATAGATGGGAATAGAATAGTGTAGTGGTAGATCTGCCCAATCTAGGCGAATAGCTTGTATACCAATTAATTGAGTTGTGAATTGATTGATTGGGTAAATTGGGTTAAAAATTTACTGCGACAGCCAAGTACTCACAATTCAAGTCACTCCCACTAACAAAGTCTTCCATATGCCAACTAGGATAGCCCATTAAGCCTCATTTAAAGCACTCCAATGTTTTCCAGATCCAGTTCCATTGAACCTTGAAACTAAACCATTCAAACATCACTACTGAGAAATGAATAAACAACATAACACCTAAATGGAAGATATCTATAGATCTATAATGCTGTAGGTATATATTTTACACTGTTGTAGAAATTTTTAATCCCAATCTGGGGTTTCTTTTCTTTCTTTCTTTCTCTTTCTTTTTTAAAAAAGATTTATTTATTTTTACTTATATGAGTCCATTGTAGTTGTCTTCAGACACACACCAGAACAGTGCATTGCACACCATTACAGATGGCTGTGAGCCACCATATGATTACTGGAAATTGAATTCAGGACCTCTGGAAGAACAGTCAGTGCTCTTAACCGCTGAGCCATCTCTCCAGCCCCCAATCTGGGGTTTCTACCCCACCTTGATCATTCAGTTCCTGGATAAAAGACACACACAACCTTTATTTTTACAGTAAGCCTTAAACAGCACAAGAGCTAGGCAACTGCCTACTTTCTATGCTATTAGAATCTACTTTCCTATCAATAACCCTGAGTTATTACTTTCTATGTGTCATCTGGGCTGCTTTTAACTTCAGTTGGCCAGCCCTCAGGACCATGTTTTCATGACTTATCTAATCCATGGCAGCTTCTCTCTCCTCCTTCACCTTCTTCTCTCTCTCGTGGTTCTCCTCCAACCTCCATGCCTAAGAACCCTAAAATCTGCCCATGTCTCTTCTGCTCAACATTGGCTGTTGGCATCTTTCTTTCTTTCTTTCTTTCTTTTTTCTTTTTTCTTTTTTCTTTTTTTTTTTTTTTTTTTTTTTTTTGAGACAGGGTGTGTAGACCAGGCTGGCCTCGAACTCAGAAATCCACCTGCCTCTGCCTCCCAAGTGCTGGGAGTGTTGGCATCTTTATTTACCAATCAGAAATAACTTGGGGGCATGGTCTGTAAGACCCCTGAAGGGACCCTCACTCAAGTCTTGGGAAGGTGCACACTCAAAGAAATACGAGAGACCGGCTTGATGTAAAAGCATGAGGCAGCTTTTTAATGGTGGAGCTCCGGGCCATCTCCCAAACTCACACAGGAGATGGGAAAGCGACCACGAGGCTTGAAAGTTAGGGGTTTATATAGGGAAAAGGTCTGAGGGAACAAAGGAATCAGGGTGGCTATACATGATTGGTTATTTTAAATGTAGTTCGTATAGATTATAATTGAAAATTCCTAAAAAAGGCGGAGTGAAGGGGAGTGTTATTCGAGTGAAAGGGGAATGTTATTCAAGGTGTCTAGTTGACCTTAAGCTAATCTAAGAGGGCCAGGTGGCCCATTTCTCAAGGTCCGTTTGGGCACGTCCCAGACGCCTAGGCTCCGAAGATGTCCTTGCATTTTTTGTCGTCTCTTCATGCTTTATGTCTTCCTGACCCGTTAGTCCTCAGGATACTCAACAGCTTTTTCTTCTTTACTTTGATCTGTATTCAAAGGCCTGGGCCCCTGCGGTTTTCGGTAATCCTCTCATTTAGCTAACACCAGTCTCAAATTTAACTCTTTCTATCTCAGGCTTGTGCTGAACTTTTCCTTTTCAGGTCACATAGTGTCACTTGGGTCTTTGTGAAGATTCTTCATCTCTGGAGCAACCAGGTCTCAAGGAAACAATATTAGTATTAGAATACAAGGGCCATCAGGCCAATCCACTACATTTGACAACCTACTATAATAAGGGTTCAACCGCTCCTCTAGCCTACCACCCACCAGAGGTAGGTTATCAAGATATGGGGGAACCTGACCTATTTAGGACTAGTTTGTTATTATTATTCACTCTTCACTGTTTATAGTCCAGCCCACTAGCAAACACCAAACACGAATCAGCAGCTGTAGTCCAGTCCACTCAGCAGATACCACACATGAATCAGCAAGGGCGGGAATCTCATGAGAAGTTCTTTGTGGAGTTTCTAGGAAGTCACCACAAGCGAAGTAGAACAATGTAAGGCAAACCAATACATGCATGTGGTCAGCAAAGACTAGGGAGATGGAGCAAAACAATCCAATGCTCGAGCTCCCACAGTCTGTGGGGTCGTAATTATATTCTTTCAAATTATCATGTGACCTTTCACCTGTGTCTTTCACCTGTCTGCCCCAACAAGACATCCTTATCACCCGACTTTCCAAAGAAACCAGAAATTTTTACTTTAATATATGACATGTTTTTCTTTTTCTTTTTTTTCTTTTTCTTTTTCTTTTCTTTTCTTTCTTTTTTTTTTTTTTTTTTTCTTTTTTTTTTTTTCATTTTTTGAGACAGGTTTTTCTATGTAGCCCTGGCTGTCCTGGAACTCACTCTGTAGACCAGGCTGGCCTCGAACTCAAAAATCCACCTGCCTCTGCCTCCCAAGTGCTGGGATTAAAGGTGTGTGCCACCACCACCCAGCATGACATGTTTTTCCATCAAAGAGATTTGGCTGGCAGATCTCTGGTACATTCCTTGCCAGTCAGACTACATAGTAAGACTTTGTCTAAGAATAAAAAATTAGCTTGCCTGCTAAGAGGTAATATGTTTGTTTGTTTGTTTGCTTGCTTGTTTGTTGAGACACAGTTTCTCTGTGGAGCCCTGGCTGTTCTGGAACTTGTTCTATAGCTGAATCTGGCCTTGAAATGCATGTTGCCACCACAGCTCGGCCATGGGATAATATTCTCTTAAATTTCCACTACTACCATCATCATCATCATGTTTTGCTTTTTTTGAGTCAAGAGCTCTCTACTATGTAGCTCAGGCTGTCCATGAGCACAACATGTAAATCAGGCTATCCTTAAACTCAAAGAGATCCACCTGCCTCTGTCTCCCAAATTCTGGGATTAAAGACCTGTACCACCATGCCTGGTTCTTTGTTCTGTTTTGGTTTTTGAGACAGGGTTTTCCTCCTCACCTTTCCTCCCTTGTAAAACATTTATATGAACCTTTTCATTTCTCCTACCAGGTAAAACTTGTTTATACAAAGGCTCTTGTGCATTTTGGGAACTTGAGAGCCTGAAGTGGCTGATCTTTCAATGCCTTTGCACTGATTACTTTAAAACTAGCTGATTGCAAAAGACTGTGAGGCCAGACCCAGCAGATAGGGTAAAGACTCAGTCACTCACCTCCTACATTAGAATAAAAATCAGTTAACTCCCTGTCTCGGTCCGCTTACTAGTTGGAGTTGGGCTCTGGTGCTCGCACACTTTTTTTGGAAGAATCAAAACCAAACCTTGCCAAGATACTTTGCTTTCTTCTGTACTATTTATGTAATACCAAGATGACCTTTTATACTGCCACAAGCCACTTTAAATCACTATTGTTCTGATTATAAAAAGATAAAGAGATATGAGTATGTCCTATGGGGCTCTGGCGAGGTGTGGGGGAAGGGGGTCCCATGCCAAAGCATCACTTCCCCCTGAGGGACCAGCCACAAAAAGGTATAGTATAGAATAGAGTTTATTCAGGG
>NW_022196893.1:6741711-6742680 GCF_008632895.1 Mastomys coucha
AGGGGGGAAGGGAATGGGGACAGAAGGAGATCAAGGGGCCAAGAGGGCCAAAAAAAGCCCAGAAACAACCCCAAGTAGAAAAATAACATGCTTGGTGAGGACAGGGTGCATTTGAAGCCCTCTTTGGCTGCTGCTTAAGCACAGGTGCAGCTGATGAGGAGACCCTTACTACATGGACAAGTCATAGACAAGTCATAGAATTGACACTTGAGTCTAGAAAATTCAAGAATTTCTGTTTTCTGAATAAACAGTCCAAAGTACAGGTAATGTACATGTATGTTCTTAGCTCTCTTGCTCAACAAAAGCCACGGGGCCACCATTTAGCACTAGGCTTCTGCACTGGCCCCTTAGCTGACCAGACTCAACAAAGGAGTCAAACCCTAATCAGGTCTCAGGCATCAAAGGAAACTAGCTTCTTATCTGACCTTTTGGGAAATCAGGAGAGGGCGGATTTCCGTGAGCATGACAGTAGAGTTCCCAGTTCTCTATCCTTTAATCTTCACAGAAGAACAACCTGGAGTTGTTTTTTTGTAAGCCTGTCTCTGTCTCAGGAAGAAAGTAACTTTGACTAGCCCTAGTTGTCCAGGAACTTGCCCTGTAGACCAGGCTGTCCTGGAACTCACGGAGATCCACCTAACTCTGCTTCCAGAGGGCTGGGATTAAAGGAGTGAGCTGCCACTGCCAGCTAACAAGTGCTACAGGATGTTTAATCACACTGCGAACTCAGATTATGTTATTTACTGGAAACAACTATTTTTAGTTGTGGTGCCTCTCAACTTTAGAATACACCTTTAATCTAAGAGCTTTCCGCTTGAATATTGTACTCAGGATTAAATAACGTCAACCATAGGTCAAGAAGAGGAGCAAGCAACCAGTTGACAGGAAGTGAATAAAGGATTATTAAGAAAAAAACAAGAGTAAAGAGAGCCAGTAGGATGGATAGAGAGATGCATGGGAAATGGGGGGGGG
>NW_022196893.1:6742690-6765185 GCF_008632895.1 Mastomys coucha
TGAATTGGAAGTTTTTTGGGACTGAGTGAGAGAGAGGGATACTGGCTGAGGAGGAATGTCAGCTGGGTTCTTTCTCTGCTCCACCGAACTGGCAGGCTTTCACACCAGTATCTGGTTCTGGAGTCTTCATTGGTAAAATCCAACAATTGAGATTTTTGTTAAAAGACAAAAACAAAACAGACAAGAGCAATCTTATTTCTACCTTTTGCTTCTTTCCCTTTGGATCTTCTCTCTGTGTCTTCCTTTCCATCTGCTCAGGGATCTTACTGTGGAATGAAGGTTGCCTAAACTAGAATTACAAATAAGTTGGCACCTTTCAAATTAAATTTGGCATCACAGTGGCCCAAGTGTCCAGTGACCAGAGTGAACAAAACAAAGTAGGAAATCCTGACCCTCGCCACTGACAAGAACCAACCTGGCAAGCATCAGTTTAGGCAGTCATAGGACAAATTCCAAACAAAGAACGTTGATGGCCCTGGCTGCTAGAGAACAGAAGATAGGTTCTCTAGGGCATGCACATTTCTGATTTGCATAAAGAGCTTTCCAGATCCAAAACACAAAACTGTTGGTCCATAACACCACATAACTCAACAGGTTAAAAGATAAGCTGTCTTGGCCGGGCGGTGGTGGCGCACGCCTTTAATCCCAGCACTTGGGAGGCAGAGGCAGGTGGATTTCTGAGTTCGAAGCCAGCCTGGTCTACAGAGTGAGTTCCAGAACTGCCAGGGCTATACAGAGAAACCCTGTCTCGAAAAATGAAAAAAAAAATTGATAAGCTGTCTTATTACTTGTATTTTATCATACATAAAAGTACAAAAAAAAAAAGTCTCAGGCATAGTGGCGAACCCCTTTAATCCCAACACTTGGGAGACAGACGCAGGGGATCTGACTTTGAAGCCAACATTCTACAAAGAGTTCCAGAATAGCCAGGGCTCCACAGAGAAACCTTGTCCCAAAAATCCAACAAAACAAAAACCTCCTCCCAGCGGGCTCAGGAACACCGGGATAGAAAGCACGACCACCCTTAGAAATCCAAGGGCGGGGCCTCTGGGGGCGTGCTCGCGCATACTTCCGCCTTCTTATCTGGCCCGCACGAGAAGTAGCCGGAAGCCGCTTCTCGTTGGCGTATTTCCGCTGGAAAGTTGAAGTCAGAGCGGCGCACACCGGAGTTGACGTTTGAAGCTGCAGGAGCTGGGGAATCGGACAGCAGTGCTGCTTCGGGCTGCTCTACTCCGCGCCACTGCGCTTGCGCTGAAACCGACCCTGCCCCCCGGCATCCCGCGCGGCCTTCAGATGCGCCAGCGTCTAGCTCCGGCTGCTCCCGGTGACGCTCGACGAGAGCGCTGCTTCGGACGGGGCAGCGCTCTGCCGGAGCGGGCTAACGGCGATGCCCCTCCGGTGAGCACGGACCCTCTACCCCCAATTCCTGGCCCCGCGCCCACCTGGATCCCCTTGGCACCGGCGCTCGGGTTTTCCTGCATCTCGCTGGGACCGCGCTCCGGCGATCCTCGGGTCTCAGTCCGAGTTTCTGTCTGCTCCTGCCTTCCAGGACTACAAACTTTCTGTTTCAGTGTTTCCCACGCTCCTTTCTCTCGGGCCTTGAAGTTCAGCCAGGCTTGTGGCACCAGTTCTGGTGTTCAGATGAGAAATATATATATATTCTGGTTTTATCATGCGGAGTTTGTGCTTGGCAGTCACTACCCAGACCTGTGTTTCCAGAGCTTCGGGTCTTCCAGGTGTGTCCCAATTTGCAGCCTTGCTAGTGCAGTATAGATAAGAATGCATATCAGCATGATGTAGGTGGTTAGTTAGTCGTGTCGCAATGTCACAAGGTTGAATGCCTCTAGGCGCAACTTTTATGATAGCTGTTAAACTAATTTTTTTTTTTTTTTGGAGTCGGTTTCACTTTTGTAGCCTCAACTTGTGCTGACGCCTTTGCCTTTCTCCTGAGTGTTAGGATTAGTTAGGTTTATTTATACCTTTTAAAAATGTTTCTCATTCTATGTAGAAGTTATTCTAGATACTAGTTCTTTGGCAGGAAAACGAATTGGAAATCCTTTCTCTGTTGCTTGTCTTTTCATCTTCCTAACTCCTTTTTAGAACCAGAAACTGTTGTTGGTTTCTCTAAATGTTTTGTTTGGCTTGCTTTTTAAGTATCTCAAATGGTCTTTGACATAGCTTTGTAGTCAAACTTGGTGTAATGGCTAATTTTTCAACTTGACACAATCAAATAATTTGGGAAGAATGTTTCAAGGGCTTATTTAGTTCAGGTTGGCTTATGAGCGTGTCTGTAGGGAATTGCCTTGATTAGCTTAATTGATATGGGCAGACCCAGGTTTGGGGCCCTGGACTATGGAAGATTAGAGAAAGCTAGGTGAGTTCTAACAATGTATTAGTTCATTCTGCTTTTGACTATGATATGACTAGCTGACTTGACTTCGCACAGCAAGGGACTGTTACTTGGGATTGCAAGCTAGATAACCCTTTTTTCTCTAAACTGAATTGTTGGTTTGTTTGTTTGTTGTTTTTGTCGGAATTTTATCTTGCAGCAGAGATAAAACCTGGCCTTGGACTTTTTTGATGATCTTTTTTGTTTTTGAGACTGGGCCTATAGCCCTGACTGTTCTGATCTTGCTGGCCTGGATCTCAAGAGTTGTGCTAGGATTAAATGTGTGGGCCACCATTCCTGGCCTGATTTTGAACTCTTACTGCTTTTGTCTCTACCACTTAGTGCTTGAATAATAGGCCTGTCTCAACAGTTATTTATTTTTGGAAAATTGTATTTCCTGCGTGTATATGAGTGTAAACAGGTGAGTGTACCACTCTTCATATCAGGACAACTGGCTGCAGTAGGTCCTCACATTATACTGATCTAGGGGATTGAACTCAGGTGGCATTAATCACCTTTACCAGCTGAGCCATCTTGCTGACTGACCCAACTTTTTTTCTTTAAAGATTTATTTATGAGTACATTGTAGTTATTTTCAGACACCAGAAGAGGGCATCAGAACCCATTAAAGATGGTTGTTAGCTACCATATGGGTGCTGGGAATTGAACTCAGGACCTCTGGAAAAGCAGCGATTACTCTTAACCACTGAGCCATCTCTCCAGACCTCTCAACTTTTTTCATTTGTTGAAGTTGGTGTTTTCTGTGTCCTGTTCAGTTTCCTGTGTCCTGTGAACAGAGTCTGCTTGCCTATTGTGAGTTTATGAAGAAAATTTAACCCTACAGACTTTCAATTTGATTTTTTAATTAACTTAATTTTAAAGATTTTGTTTTTGTTTGTTTGGTCCAGAACTAGATAAGTAAGATAAGATTAGCCTGCCAGATCCTACTGCCTCTGCCTATCAAGTCCTGGGATTAAAAGTCCAGGGCTGGAGAGATGGCTCAGGCTGAGTTCTAGCTACTCTTCCAGAGGGACCCAGGTTTTAAGATGTGTAACACCACACCCATCATAACCCATCTTTTTATCTATACCATTACATTTCTCATAAAAAATGTGTTGTGACAGCCAAGGCTACAACAGTGAGACCCTGTTTAAGGGAGGAAAAGAAAAAGAAAACTATTTTGTGGATCCTATTTCTGATCATATTCTGTTCCTTTGAGCAGTATGTCCATCTTTTGGGATGAGGGGTACTAGTTTTTTCAGACAGGATATTTCTTTGTACCTCATGGTTGTACCTCATTTGCTATGTAGACCAGACTGGCCTTGAATTCAAGAGATCCACTTACCTCTCCCTTCCATGTGCTGGGATTAAAGGTGTGGGCCAACAACGCCCGGTATTGTACACTGTGCATTTTAAAATGGCATTCAAACTATATTCCCAGGTCTGTTAAGATATTTAAATTGATTATAGTTTTGGTTTTCTTCTACTTCTTTGGTAGTTTTTCCTTAGGAAACACAAACATCTGTTCACCCTAGATAAGTTAGTATGTTAACTTGACACCTAGGCTGGCCCTCTGGACAGACCTTTGAGGCCTTGTTTGTTTGTTTGTTTGTTTGGTTGGTTTGGTTTGGTTTGTTTGTTCGTTTGTTTTGAGACAGGGTTTCTCTGTATAGATCTGGCTGTGCTGGAACTCACTCTGTAGACCAGGCTGGCTTCCAACTTAGAAATCCACCTGCCTCTGCCTCCCAAGTGCTGGGGTCAAAGGTGTGCGCCACCACTGCCTGGCGTCCCCCATTTTTTTTATTGTTTATTTTGAGACAGTTTCTCTTTGTGTCCTTGACTGGCCTTTGGCTCACCAAGATCCACCCATGCTGCAGCCACCACCGCCCAGCCGAGAGATTTTCTTAATTGGTTAGATGAAGAGGAACATTCTACCTTGAATATGGTCGCACCACTTCACTAACTGGGCCCCCCCTCCCCGGAATCAAATGAAGAGGAGAAGAGGGTGCAGAGCATAAGCAGCCTTGAGGGCTGGTCGGTCAGTTCTAGCCTGTGTGGTAGCCCTCCCTCCTGTTAGACGGTTACAATCTCATCACTGCAGTACACCTGATTATTACTGTCTTTGCTTACTTTGTTGCCCTGACTACAGAATCAAGATTATCTCTTTCTTGATACCAATGGGGTGATCTGAAGAAGGTCATGCTATGCTGTAGCCAAACCACGGCAGTAGCTAGTGATGGTTCCTTTTTGATTTCTTCTTACCATCTGTCTCTGTCTTTATAAATTTATTTATTTTTTTCAGGACAGGGTTTCTCCGTAGCCCCAGCTGTCCTGCAACTGTATCATTAGATCAGGCTGGTTCTGAACTCAGGTCTACCTGTCTCTGCCTCCTGCGTTTGGGATTAAAAAGTATGCGCTATTCCATCAGACTCAACAGTTCATTTTCAGTGGCCCAGGATAAACTGGGGAGTGATGTGCTCTGCACGGTAGGGATGTTTTCCTTATCAGTAGCTTTTCTTGTTGCTATGACAAGCAACCTGAAGGGTTTGTTTAGGCTTGCAGTTTGAAGGGATACAACCCACCCTGGTGGCAGGAATGAGAGCTGAAGTCGGGCAGATCGCATCCTTTGTTCAGGAGGTGCAGAGGAAATGCTGCACCTCAGATGGCTTTTCCCCTCAGTCTGGAACCACAGTCTGGGGGGTGATAGTGCATACATTTCAGGGTTGGTTAGACACCTGGGAAACACCCTCACAAACACATCCAGATGTCTCCTAGGTGACCCTCAATGAATACTGACCGTGACAGAGGTCATTGCTTGCCCTGTGCCAGCTCCCCGTACTGCACATGGGTTTCAGCATGCTCTTTCTGACTCACTGTCACTCAGTAGCAGGCCGTCCTGGAGCCATCTGTGTGTCAGGTGCCAGTGACCTTCGGAGATGTGGCTGTGTACTTCTTCAGGGATGAATGGGAGTGTCTCAGTCCTAGCCAGAGGACCCTCTACCGGGATGTGATGCTGGAGAACTTCAGGAACTTGAAGGAGCTCGGTAAGGGCTACATGTTAGTTTCTGGAGCTTGGCGGGTCCTGGCTAAAGACTCCACCTGTGTCCAATCTTGATTGACTCCCCTAGGATAGCCTGACTTCTTTCCTCAAACCCTTGGGGCCCTGCAGGGGCTTCTGTCAACATGTGTGTGTTGACACGTAGGCATGCATACTTCTGTCTCCCCGCAAGCCTTGTCTGTCTTCTTTATTCCTACTTTCAGGAAGGTTCTCCAGGATACCTACCAGGGCTGGCCAGGCTGCTGGGTTCTTGTGTGCTGCCCAGAGCTACGCTTAGTCCTGGCCTCATGTTGTCTTTTACACAAACCAGATACGCTTTCTCTCCCTTTTGGAAAGGATACTGTGGCCAGAGACCAGGCCTTATTTCCCGTCTGGAACAATGGGATGAGCCATGGGTTGACGTCTGGGACAGATCTGAGTTTCCGGAAGGACAGAAAAGTGTCTGCCCAGGTAATGGAGATGAGCTTTTCCCACTCTCAGACACAGAAAGAGAGTGGGTGCTCACAGTAGTGCCACTAAGCTCTGATGGCGAGGTGTGTATCTATGTCATTGGTCCCTGTGATGTTGTGGGAGGCAGTGTCCCAACACTGTGTGAGCCTAGGAATGGCTGGGATTTGACTGTTCTATCCATTCAGCAAGGCAGACAGGAGAGAGGTCATGTTCCAGGTTTGTGACAGGGGAGCAGGTTCTCTATTTCACGTGTGTTTGCTCATTTGTGAAATTAGGATAAAGCCCTGGCTCTCTCCTTAAGGTATTCCTAGTGCTGATCATGAGGGGGTTTTCTTTTTGCTATGGTGGGCATGGAACCCAAGGTCTCAGGTAAGCAGTTGTTGGACTCCAACTCAGCCCAGGATCCTGTACCCCTCCATGTCATGCCTGCACCTCCAGACAAGGTTTCTCTGTTTAGCCTTCTGGAACTCTGGAGCTCTTTGTAGACCAGGCTGGCCTCGAACTCAGAGATCCCCTGCCTCTGTTTCCCTAGTGCTGGGGATTAAAGGCATGTGCCACCACTGCCCTCCTCAGGTTTTGATTTTTACTTCATGTTGTCTCAGAAGTGAGATCGAGCTGAGAAGTCCCCAGATTATGTGAAGCCACCAGCTGGGGACTATATCAGGCTCCGTTTGCAGGAAGCTTGTGGCTTATAGAGTCAGTGGTTCTGAGTTTTAGAGAGCTCTCAATGCCTACCCCAGTCCCACCTCCATGGTAGGAATAGGGTTTGTTACATGAGCTGACACAAGTTTAATGGACACTTGAATGGTAAATTTTGGTCCATTTGAACCCATCGATGCTGGGCGGTAGTGGTGTCTACCTTTAATCCTAGCACTGGGAGGCAGAGACAGGCAGTTCTCTGAGGTTGAAGTCACCCTGGTCTATAGAGAGATCAAGGACAGCTAGGACTACACAGAGAAACCCTGCCTCCAGCAAACCAAAAACCAGAAAAGCCATAGTTTTGTATAGAGTATCAGGCCCTGTCTCCCACTGTCTGGGACAGGATTTCTCTGTGTAGCCTTGGCTGTCCCTGAACTTGCTCTGTAGATCACACTGGCCTCAAACTCACAGAGATTACCTGCCTCTTCCCAAGTGCTGGGATTAAAGGAATGCGCTACAACCCAGCTCAAGGCTTGCTTTTAAGTCTCCCATTGTTAGTTTGGCTCATCGGTGCACACTGAACACATTTTCACACCACCTTTCTTTGAACTCCCTAAGTAGATTGGGTTGAATTGGTTGACTGTTGGATGGTGGTTTTTAAGTTGGTCTATATCTGGGTCAGTTCTGTGTAAATGTATCTAATCCTCCGCAGGAGTCAGAAAGGTGGTTTCAGCTCCTGAGAGGACCCATTCACGGACAGGAGCCGGGAGAGGGGCTACCTTGACGAAGAATGTCCCGACGTCCGGGAAGGTGCGGCTTCCCAGAGCCAACTCTGGGAGGGGAATGGGCAAAAAGGAAGCTCTCCAGAACCAGATGTGTGGAAAATCCTGCCGGAAGCAGCCAGACCTCAAGGAGCAGGGCCAGAGTGGCGCTGAGGGACACCCATTTATCTGTGGCATTTGTGGGAAGGCCCTGAGCTGTCACAGCCGGCTGGCCGCTCACCAGACGGTCCACACGGGGACCAGGTCCTTTGAGTGCCTCGAGTGTGGCCAAACGTTCCGCTGGGCTTCAAACCTCCTGCGCCACCAGAGAAATCACACGAGTGAAAAGCCCTTCTGCTGTGAGGTGTGTGGACAGGCCTTCAGCTTGAAGGACCGCCTGGCGCAGCATCGCAAGATCCACACCGAGCACCGGCCCTACGAGTGCAGCGACTGCGGGAAGGCCTTCAAACAGAAGTCAAACCTCCTGCGGCACAAGCTAGTGCACACCGGAGAGAAGCCGTTCTACTGCGACACATGTGGCAAGGCCTTTCGGACTAAAGAGAACCTGAGCCACCACCAGCGCATTCACAGTGGAGAGAAGCCCTACACCTGCGGGGAGTGCGGAAAGGCTTTCCGGTGGCCCAAGGGCTTCAGCATCCACCAGAGGCTGCACTTGACCAACAAGTTCTATGAGTGTGAGCAGTGCGGAAAGGGCTTCCGCCACCTGGGCTTCTTCAGGAGACACCAGAGAATTCACGGGCGAGGAGAAATGTAGAGCCTCCAGTGGGCATCTGGCCTTCCCCTTTCTCCGTTGCAGGGAAGACTACAGCAGGTGCTCTCGAGCCGAGGCCGCATACCTGGCCCGTGAACCAGCCGTTTTCACTTGTTGCAAGTCTCTGAGGAAGTTCTGACACGGGGAAGGGATGGATTGTTCCTTTGGTGCTCCTTGCCTCTGGCTATGTCTGCTAAGGGATTTGCCCTGTCCTGAGTGTCGCTTGTATGCACTTTAACTCTTCTCTCTCCTAGCTCTCCTGTCTATCTTGTGGGTGGGAGGTTTGAGGCTCGAGCAGAAGCAAAGCTTACTGTTGGAGCTGACAAGGTGGCCCAGAGGGCGAAGGTCTGCAAAGCCTGATAATTGAGCTTGATTCCCAGGGATCCATATGGTGGGAGGAGAGAACCAAATGCTGTAAGCTGTCCTCTGACTTCCCTCCTGTGTGTGTGTGTGTGTGTGTGTGCGCGCGCACACACACACACAGACATAATAAATACATAAATCAATGGGAGAAGCCTCTTCAGTCTCAGCAGGTGGCCATAGAAACAGACTTGCTAAGGGGCTACAGGAAGACCTGGAGGCATGCTGGGGCAGCTTGTGGGAGGGCAGCCGCCAATGGAACTGGCTGTGGGGAGTAAACTTCTATTACAGCGCCCTTGGTAGCATGTTTCCAGCACTTTGTTCAGTTAGAGATACTGGATCTTTGCTTCTATTTATTTGGTTTTGTTAAAGTATAACCAGGCTATTTGCCAGTGGCAGTGGGGCACTGCCGGGAAGGTAGATGAGCCTTTGCTTCACGTATGATCCTTCATAGGAGAGTGAGGAGAGTCTAGAGCTGGGGAGGGAGGGGCAGCCGGAACCTCTGCTTCTTGGCCGTGTTGAGAGCTGGATGCTTCTCAGCGGTCCTGTTTCTCTGTACCAGGTCATGAGTTGTGGAGATGGCTGCCAAGCTGGGCCCATTCTCAGCTTCTGGGTTGTTTCAGGAATGAGACCCCACTGTACTGTCAAAGGCTGTAGCTACTGTGGTGCTGGACATCAGATGCGCTCAAGCTGTCTGGGTCAGGTCTGCTGCCTGGACAACATGGGTTCACCTGCCATTGCCCTACATGCTCCTCTTTCAGCTCTGACCCTGGTGCCTAGGGTCGTGGCCCCTAGAGTTAGGCCAGGCCTTATAGCAGTGTGTGGTGGCTGTGTGCACCACAGGATGTCTTCAGTTTTTTGTTTTTTGTTTTTTTTTTATTTTGAGACAGGGTTTCTCTGTGTAGCCCTGGCTGTCCTGGAGCTCACTCTGTAGACCAGGCTGGCCTCAAATTCAGGAATCCACCTGCCTCTGCCTACCAAGTGCTGGGACTAAAGGCGTGCGCCACCACTGCCCGGCACGTCTTCAGATCTAAATCAGCATGTCAGCTTTTCAGCTAGAAATTTTCCTACCAGGTGGAGCTCATGATTACAGCCCTGCACTCTACAAGCTGATCAAGGGACCAAGTACATTTTCCCCTTTTAAAATCAGGTTCTCTCCAGATCTGACAGATTATGGTTTTAAAAAATTTCAGGGAGATGACTCAGCAGTTAAAAGCACACTGACTGTTCTTCAGAGAATTCAGGTTGGCATCCCAGCATCCACATGACAGCTTACAGTCTGTAACTCCAATACCAGGGGATCCAACACCCTTTTTTTGACCCCCAGACACTAAGGCCACACATGTGATGCACAAATGTACACGCAGGCAAAATTCCAGTTAATAAGTGCAGTTGATAGGAAATGAGAACCAGAGGGTGGTGCTAGACAGATAACCCAGTCTGTCAGGTGGAGCTGAGGGATGGCCTTGATCTTAATAAGCCGCTGAAGGTTGCTTTTAGGATTTTAACGTTTCATGCATATGAGAATATTACCTACATGTATGCAGTGTGTGTGCCTGGTACCTACAGATATCTAAGAGACTCAGTCTGTAGTTCCAACATAGGAACTAATAAGCCTGTGGCAGTTTGTCCTGAGTTTACTTCTGTAAGTCAGGAGCCTGCATTTCATTTCCTATACTTATATAAACTTGGATAAATGAACACATGTTCACCTTCCACCTAAGGGCTGCCAGCCAAGTTGGTGTCTGTTCCATGTCCAGTGGTTGGGAGTGGGCAGAAAGGCCTGCTGTGGGATGCTTGGCCTTGCTCGTGTCTGAGGAGTGGGCATACTTGAGTAGATGCGCTTGTGGTTCTGGAAATTGAACCTAGCTAGAGTTAGGGAAGTGCTGCTGAACTGCTTCCCCCAGCCCTCTTTGAGACGATCACATTGTCCAGGCTGATGTTGAATTTTCCACCCTCCTGCCTCAGTCCCCAAGTGGCTGTGGGACTACAAGCCTATACAACTAGTCCCTTGAGTTGAGTGCCTCTCCAGGCCTGGGCCTCTTCCTGGTTTAGTCTGTGTGTCTTTGTGTGTGCCTGCGTGTGTGTTTGCATCTCACTGCCCACTCACTACCCTCTCGGAGCTGAATGGAGTGTCCTAAAAGCGGGTGAGTGGCCAGCAGTATCTCCTGACCACATCAGCCCTGTAAGGTGTGTGCACATGGGGCTACTTGGTTATCCCATGGGACCAGCAAGTGGCAGGATTATGCCTAGGACCTTGATCCCAGCAAGCTATAAAACACATGGCATCCCCTGGTGACCTTGAACCAAAGATGAGGTCCACAGAGCTAGGAAAAGCATCTCCAGTAGGACCAGCATTGCTCCATCCACCCCAGCATGTAGAAGCCATGGCTAAGCAGGTAGGATCCCTAGGTAGTTTACCAATTAGATGAGGATTTGGGGCTCATGGGCTCATGGCAGTTATGGTATATTGTTTGCTGTATATCAGTTTGGGAGATTTTTTTTTTTTGAGACAGGGTTTCTTTATGTAGTCCTGGCTATCCTGGAACTCACTCTGTAGACCAGGCTGGCCTCGAACTCAGAAATCCGCCTGCCTCTGCCTCCCAAGTGCTGGGATTAAAGGCATGCGTCACCACTGCCTGGCTAGTTTTGGAGATTCTTGAATCTACAAGAGCTCAAGGTGGAAGACCTACTTCTCAGCACAGGTCCACTCCTACCAGTCAACTTGTGTTTCTATCTGGGATCTACATTGTGGGCACTCTAAATGACATAAAAAGCACTAGCTCTTGAGTGACTTGATGTTGGAAGCACACTGGATCCTCCTGAGGTGCAAGCTACCTCTCGTAACACTGGAAACCTGGGATCACCACTCACAATGGCATCTTGGGGATCCTGGAAGCCTGGGACCACCTCTCCACCCCAGTAGAGTTGATACTTGATGCTGCCCTGTCCTGCCTCAGCGTACTTGTTGGGGTTTTTGTCAACCTGCCTCAGTTTGCACTGCTAGATGGGAGCTACAGAAGTAGTTCTCATTTTAAGTCTGAGGGAAGATGAGCCTAAACCTACAGTGCTCCCTTTGTCTTTCAGCATGCTCACTCACTACCTAGCATCAGAAGTAACTCCTGAGCTGGGCAGTGGTGGCTCATGTCTTTAATCTGAGCACTTGGGAGGTAGAGACAGGCAAATTCCTGAGTTTGAGGCCAGCCTGGTCTACAGAGTGAGTTCCAGGACAGCCAGGGCTACACAGGGAAACCCTGTCTAAAGAACAAACCAAACCAACCGTGCCCCACCGCAGCCATCTGCAGCAGCCTGGCCTGCTCAGCCTTCCTGATACTCCTTTGACACAGTTCCTCCTGCCTTGATGACCCCCCAACCATAAGATTATATTTGTTGCCGGGTGTGGTGGCACATGCTTTTAATCCCAGCACTTGGGAGGCAGAGGCAGGCGGATTTCTGAGTTCGAGGCCAGCTTGGTCTACAGAGTGAGTTCCAGGACAGCTAGGGCTACACAGAGAAACTCTGTCTCAAAAAACCAAAAAAAAAAAAAAAAAAAAAAAAAAAAAAAAAAAAAAAAAAAAGATTATTTTTGTTGCTACTTTATAGCTGTAGTTTTGCTACTGTTGTGAATTGTAATGTAAATATCTTTTCCAGTGATGGTAGGTGACCCCGTGGAAGGGTCGTTCGGCCCCTAAAGGGCCACAGGTTTGACAACCACTAATCTGAAGCATCCTGAAGCTTCCTCTATCAATTGCTGTGGGCCAACTGTCCCCAGTGTCCTTTATAGTTCCCATGCTTTCTCAGTCTTCACCCATGTGGAAAACTGCAAAGCCCCATACAAAGGAAGAGGAGAAACCATACTTTTTGTTTAAAAAGGTACTTAAGGGGCTGGTGAGATGGCTCAGCAGGTGTTCAGAAGAGCACCGACTGCTCTTCTGAAGATCCGGAGTTCAAATTCCAGTAACCACATAGTGGCTCACAACCACCCTAAATGAGAGCTGATGCCCTCTCCTGGTGCATCTGAAATCAGTTAGTGAGTGTACTTTTTTTTAAATTAATACAGCAGAGGGTGATCAAGGAAGACCCCCTGATGATGTGGAGCTCTGGCCTTCACAAGCACACCCACATGTATGCAAGCATACATCTAGACATACCCAGCACAGAAGATTTCAGTATCTGATGTTGGATCTGATGGAAGAGGTCTGGTTTCTAAACGTGCCATGAGGCTGCTCTTGGATAGCAGGACATACACCCTTGTGGTCCACATGCTTCTCTCTTCATTCAGCAACTCTGGAGGCCCTGCAACCTGACTATTGGATTTTATAAGATTCCATGTGGGGAGCTGGAGAGATGGCTCAGTGAAAAGCACCTGCCATTCTTGCTGAGAACCCAGGTTTAGTTCTGAATACCCATACAATGGCTCACAAATATCTGTAACTCCAGTCCCTGGGAATCGGACACCCCCTTTCACCTCTGCAGGCACTAGGCATGTATATGGTACACATATATACACAGAGGTAAAACACCCATACATATAAAAATCTCAAGAAGTCTTTAAAATGTATTTATGTATTTTCTGTATATGGGTGCTTTGCATGTGCATGTGAGGGTATCCTGTCCCCTTGTCCATGGTTGTGAGCACCATGTGGATGCTCAGAATCTCTGGAAGAGCAGCCAGTTTTCTAAACTGCTAAGCCTGAGGTGGCTCTACCATTTGCATTATCCCTCAGCAATGGGTGAGTGGTTGAGAAGGTTTGATTAGTTATGCTGAAGAAGGAATTCCACACTGACTTCTTGGGTGAGGAGCCTCTACTTTGCTAGTCCCATCCAATCTTGTCCCAGAAAAACCTGGAACAGAAAATCAGTTCTAGCAACTGTCTAGACAACCTACTCTGGTCCAAACAAGTAGAAGGCCCATGGGATTGCTGTTGACGGCCGTATCCCTGAACACATGAATTTGAGGATCCTCAAGGCTATGGTTGCCCTCATCTTGCACCTTGGGTCAGGAGGTGTCGCCTGCCCTGAACTTCCTGGACAGGAAAGGTGCTCAAAGCCAACAGACTCCAAACCTCAGTTAAGGAGCATTTTAACAACTGGCCTTGTACATTAAGACAAAGGAGGCTGGAGAGATGGCTCAGAGTTAGGAGCACTGGCTGCTCTTCCAGAGGTCCTCAGTTCAATCCCCAGGGACTACAAGGTGGCTCACAACCATCTGTAATGGGACCCAACGTCGTCTTCTGGTGTGTCTGAAGACAGCTACAGTGTACTCATATACATAAAATAAATCTTTAAAAAGAAGTTAAAAAGACAAGACAAAAGGGCTGAGGTGGTGGAGACAGGGTTTCTCTCTATAGCCCTGGCTGTCCTGGAGCTCACTCTGTAGACCAGGCTGGCCTTGAACTCAGAAATCCACCTGCCTCTGCCTCCCAAATGCTGGGTTTAAAGCCGTGTGCCACCACACCTGGCGATAGATGCCTTTAATCCAAGCACTGAAGAAGCACTAGGATTTCTTGGGTTCAAGGCCAGCCTGGCCTACATAGAGAGACTCTTTCTAAAAAGGAAAGGGCAGACCAGCACAAGGGACTGTAAGATGTGACCCAGGTGAGGTCCATGGGTAGCTACAGACACTGCAGGGACAATCTGGCCAGTCTGATGTAGTTCATAGTATTTTCTCTAAGATGCATTTCCTAATTTTAATCATGCCTTGAAGAAAGTTGGACAGGGCTTGGGATGTAGCTCAGGAGGTAGGTTTGTTTATCATCCATATAGTCCTGGGTTCAATACCCAGCACCAGAAGAAAAAAGTTTCTACTCCTATTCAGTAAATACACAGGGATGTATTTAAAATTAAGAGGAATAACTGTCTCCAACAGAATCCCAGATGGCCGAAAGTACCACATGCGTCCCTGTTCATCTAGATGGGTGGCAATGGGAATTCCCTATAATTCTTGCAGTATTCCCTAAATTGGAATACATATATGTATGTATGTATTGGGAAAGCCCAGTAACTTCTCCCTGTGCTGAGAATAGACTCTGCTCTCTGCTGCTGAAATTATACTTCCCAACTTCCCCTGAGCACCGCCTGTGCCTGCTTTGTTGGCTGTTGGTGGAAGAACATCAAATTCCAGCAGTCAAGGAAACACCAAGCTCTCTTTTGGCTCAAATGGCAGGCCTCTGTTCACTTGAAATACAGGGGCATCGACCCAGGCAAGTGCCAGCGCATCGCACAGTTTATTTTGCACTTTTATTAACATATCTATGCACTAAGAAATCTTCCAAAGTATGTCTCTCTACACCATGCCCTACTGACCGGCCCCCTCGTGGGAGTTCAGGCTTACTCCAGGACAGTTTCTGTGTCATCTTCAGTGTTTTCTGTCCCTTCCAACTGTGGGCTGAGAGGGATCTGATCTTCTGACATGACTGAGAGAAGCTTGGAGCTGGACTTTGCAGTTGTGTCTTTTTCTGGAGAGACCTCACGCAAGGAGCTCCGTGGAGAGAACCCAGAGCCCTCACGCGAGCGCAAGGTACCTGAGGTCATGGATGGAACCCTGGAGCCCTTGCGTGATGGGATCACAGAGGAGACCCGAGAGCCCCTGTGCGATTGAGTCAGAGATGGGACTTGAGATCCTGAATGTGATGAACTCCAGGGAGCAATTAAAGACTCAGCCTTCGGAGACCAGCCCAGAAAAGACTCACTGGACAATATAGATGGAGTCTTGGAGGGTCGGTGTGAATGATCCATGGATGGGCCCCGAGAGACCGGAAGTGATTGGGGCGTAGCCTGGGCTCTTAAAACTGGATAGCTTGAGTCCGGCACAGTGGCAATTGACCCGATGCGCAAGCTGGGTTGGTGGCTTTCGGGTGGCTGCCAGAGTGGTGGCCCCCCGGGACCCCTGTGCAACCAGCCGTGCATTTGGTCCAGGTTCTGTATGTCCACGTGCTCCCCGCGCAGCTGCTCCCGCTGCTCCAGCAGCTGCTGTCGCATGTCCTGCAGTAACTGGGTCCTCTGGAGAAGCCTCATGAGTTCCTGTCGCAGACGCCCATTGTCTGCCTTGAGGGCCTGTGCGTGGGAAATGAGGGAACGCGCTGCCTCTCGCTCGGCGCGTCGCGTCAGGGACTGCACGTGCAGCCGCGCCTCCCTCTGGAAAGCCGACTTGTCATCCAGGAACTGGCGCTTCACCTGGTGGAGGAGCTGCGTGTGCTCCACGCGCATGTGCAGCAGCTCGCGCTCCAGGGTCCGGATTCGCGCCAGCTGCTCCAGCTGCAGCTCCTACATGGGATGAGGTGGGGATTTGGGGGTGGGGTGGGGTGGGGTGAGGGGGCGCAGATCAGCGCACCCGTAGGGAGCTCGCCCATCCCTCTCGACCCCGCCCGGTCTGCGGGGAGCGGGGCGCGTGCACTGGCCTTGTAGGGCTGAAGCTCCTGCACCTGCTGCGTCATAGTCTCTGCGCGCTTCTTCATGTCCTGCAGCTGCGTGCGCACCCCGTTCTCCCGGTTATGGTAGAAGGACGCCAGCTCCGCTCGCTGCCACCGGATCTGCGCGAGGTCTATGCGGTTCTGGTCCTCGAGGCGCACGACGGTGTTGGCGCAGCGCAGAGCGTGCGCGCTCACGTAGCCGGCGAAGAGCCGGGTCTCTTCGCGCAGGCGCTGCGCCTCGCTGTTCAGGAAGGCGTTGTTCTGCAGCAGCTGGTCGATCCGCTGCTCGCAGTCCACCAGGCTCTCCGAGAGCATCGTGTACTCGCGCTGCAAGTACTGCACGCGCTCGGAGAGCGGTTGTTCCCCACCTTCCTGCTTGCGCCCGGCGTTTTGTCCGCGCTTCTTCTTGGGCGCCATGGCTTGAGGCCCAAGCTAACTGGACTCATGAGAGCACTGTGCTCCACCCGCTCCCCCAGCTCAGTTACTCCACCTGCCCCTCTCCTTAACCCGAAAATGATGGAGAACTACACCGTAGGTTCAGGGACGTGACTTCAGTGTATGAAGTTCAGAGCAGGCAGGATTAAGAATCGGAGAGCACCGTGGCCAATCTGTATATGAGCGTTTCCCTCCGGACCACAGCTTTCGCATCCTGGTGCGAAAGCTCTAGGAATGTTGATAGCCAGCCTGCACATCCTCCATGGAGACAGAACTCGCGGTGCCTGGACCTCACCCCATTCTGTTGCTCTGGCAACGGCTTGATTCAATCTTTCATTCCCTACCGTTTCTTACATCCTTGCATGACTTCAGTTATAGTGTTGCTGTCAGGCAGTGCTTCAACTTCAAGACACTGAACTAAATTCCAAGTCTCCATCCACCCTCCACTCACCAGTGACTCAGTGCTCTCACTTTCACTCCACTAGCCGCTCTTCAGGTCCCACAGCGTAAAGGGACTTTCACCCACGCTTCCTCTATCCAGCTTTGAGCGAGCTCTCCCCAACCTGTCCTTGTGAAGTCTTCATGCTCGCAGGATGAAGCCTCCCCACAAGATTCCTTTGTTTGTGGAGACAGGGCCCCTGTTTAACGGAGCCCTGGTTGTCCTGGACTCGCTTTGTAGACCAGACTGGCTTCAAACTCACAGAGATCAGCTTGGCACTGCCTCCGGAGTGCTGGGATTAAAGGCCTTCACTATCACGCTCATCTCCGCACAGCATTTTTTTTTTTTTTTTTTTTTTTTTTTTTTTTTTTTTTTTTTGGTTTTTCGAGACAGGGTTTCTCTGTATATCCCTGGCTGTCCTGGAGCTCACTCTGTAGACCAGGCTGGCCTCGAACTCAGAAATCTGCCTGCCTCTGCCTCCCAAGTGCTGGGATTAGAGGCATGTGCCACCACCACCCGGCTCCGCACAGCATTTCTAAAGGGACACTGGCATGGGAAGCCTTGGTTGAATGCTACTTCTGGAAGGCATTTTCCCTTTCAGCTAAAATGCATGGTAGACAACAGTCTTTGCTCCATAATCCAAGTGCTGGACACTCAGTAGCCAGAGGGAAATTTTATTTTACAACCTTGCAACATCTGCACAACCTATCGAAAAGGACAAAAATGGCTAGTCTGCAAATTTGACTCAAAACCGTGGTTTTTAATGCACCTGTATATCGCTCCCCCTCTGAATTCCTCATTGGCTAGGTTCTTTGGGGTGGTAAAATTTCCCCTACTTCTCTAATTCACATCCTAACTTTCCCGTCCTTCTGGGGTTTAAGATCTGCCACCCTTTCCATTTACACGGGCTCAGTCCCTTAGTAGATCATAACTTTTTAATCTATGATAAACTTAAAAGGGACCATGTAGGAAGGTTCCAGCTGCCAGCTAGAGAAGACAGGGGCCTAGTGCCTCCTGCTTATCTTTGGGCCATTAATGAGTGCTAAATGCCTCCCAGGTTAAAAATGGATTCTTTCACCCACTTTTTTTTTTTTTTTTTTTTTTTTTTTTTTTTTAACCAGTGCACTTTTCCCTGAGGCCCATCCACCCTACTTAGCTTTCTTTGCCCATAAACCAGACATCTAGAGGATACAAGGGGTACATCAGGGATTTGACGTGTTGTCTCTGAACTCTACACAGACAGTGTCTTTACAGGATTCGATCTTGATCAGAAAACATCATCGATTTGCCAGTTTGCTAGTGGATACTGGAGGTGGCCGTTCACTGGGGGAATGTGGGCTGAGCAAAGTAAACCACTGGCTTGCTTTGACTGTTGGCTGTACAGGGACTTCACCATCACCCTGTCAAGCAAAAAGACAACAGCCAAGATCACCAAGAAGTACCCTCGGCACACAGCACCCACAATGCCCAGTGTGTTTGCTATGTTTGACCAATCACAGGTCCAGGAGGCTAAAGAGACCTTTGACATGATCAGCCAGGCTTGGCAGTGGTGCATGCTTTTAATCCTGGCACTCAGAAGGCAGAGGCAGGAGGATCTTTGCGTTTGAGGCCAGCCTGGTCTACAGAGTTTTTAGCTGTCTTGAGTTCCAGGACAGCTAAGGCTATGCAGAGAAACCCTACCTCGGCTTGAAGGGGTGGGGGTGGGGGAGACACGATCAACTAGAACCAAATTGGCTTCCTAAACAAGGAAGAATTGAGACTTGCACGGTCTATTTGCCTCACTGGGGAAAAATCCAGTTGGTGGATACCTGGATGCGACGCTGAGCGAGGTGCCAGGTTCATCAATGCCACTGTGTTTCTCAGTATATTTGAGGAGATGTCACCTGGCAACAGATCCTGAGGATGTCTTTAGGAATGCTTTTGGTAACTTAGATGAAGCAGCTGGGCCAGAAAGACTACCATAGAGAGCTGCTGAGATCCGGGGATGACTGTGCACAGAGGAGGAAGTGGGTGAGAGAAGCCCTTGTTCACAAAGTAGATTTCAGCTACTTGGAGTTCACACACAGCTTTCAAGAGGGAGCAAAAGACAGCGATGACTGGCTTCTAGATTGGCAGACAAACATTCCTGCTGCAGCTTGGGGTGTTTATGAGCCTTGTGCCCGTACGGGGAAGAGACTTATGAGGAACATCTTCTACAGCTCAGAACTCCTTGCAGTCAGGGCAGTCGACTGGTAAGTTCCCAGGTAAGGTGGGACGAAAAGGGCAGGACCTCGGTAAAGAGGCAATAAGGTCTCCGGGTTGGAGCAATAAAGTCCCATTAAGGGTGAATAAGGACCTCGGTAAAGAGGCAATAAGGTCTCTGGGTTGGAGCAATAAAGTCCCGTTAAGGGTGAATAAGGACCTTGGTAAAGAGGCAATAAGGTCTCCGGGTTGGAGCGATAAAGTCCCGTTTAAGGGCGAATCAAAAGTGATAGTATGGGGAACTCACAATCTTGCTCCGTGTTTGTTGCTCTTAAGGAGCTATTAAAAGCAAAAAAGATAGAATTGAAGAGAGAAACCCTAGAAAGATTTCTGTCAGAGGTAGATATTGCTGCTGCCCCTTGGTTCGAGGTGTCGGGTCACCTGACGCTGTCCAGCTGGGATGAATTAGGGAGAGATCTGGAATTCGCCTGGGAGGAAGGAAGGTGGAGTGTGACCAATCTGGAAACTGATTAGGAGCTGCTTGGAGAATAAAGTGTGTTCTAAAGCAGTAGAGAAGGGACAGGAAGCATTAGAACAGCTGAAGGAAGAGAGGTCAGCAAAGTCTGAGAAAGATCAGACTGATGAAAGTGGCTCAGACTCTGAAGGGGACCTTGAGAAGTTAGTACAGAAAATAGAGAAGTCCACTATTAAGGTGGAGCCCACAGGCCCAGGGCTGCCTGTATCCTTACCTCCCCCCTATAACACTGCCACTTAAATTAGTAGAGACAAGTGATGAGCAGTCTGGAGACAAATAAAGAGTTAGTTTGCCTTGGAAATAAAAAGTAAATAGAAAAATAATCCAAATTCTATCGAAACCTGGTAGTAGTGCTAAACTGCTAGCATCTTTGCCCCTAGAGTAAACAAGCTTAAAAAGGAAGCCTGGAACAGCTGTGGCTGTTGCTGGGAGGAGGCTGTTTTGCACCTATGATTGTCTGTGGTCACTGAGCCAGTGGGAGATGCCTTCCCTGCTGGTCCCTGGTCAAACGCATCCGTCCAATGGTGCACTCTTAGCATTAGCAAAATATGATTAAGGGTTTGTTTTTGTGCTTTTGAGAAAAGATGATTGGAGTATTTACACCTTCCAGAAAACTAGAGCCCAGAGAATCAAACAAAAAATTATATCTTAATGATACTGAAAATTTGTCTTGAGATTCATGTATTACAGAAATATACAGCCTTGGTGAATTTCCTTGTCCTGAAACTGGCCTGCCTGAACTCCTGATGTCCCAGACTTCAGCCTGATCCAGTCAAGACACAGACATCAGAAAACTAATGAATTCTGTTTTTCCTTCCCACCCCTTTTATATCTATGGCCCCGTTCAGCTTGAAGTTATGATGAGTCGTCTACCCGGTTCCCTGGGCTTTGGGGCTAGAGAGGGTTATTAATGGTTATATTTGAAATAGGGAAGAAATAGCCAGATTTAATTGTATAAAGAGTGGGCGGGTATTGGAACCGTGGGTGCTTTACTGGTCCTTGTCAGTATATTGGCATTGTGGTACGCCTATACGGGTTCGGCAGCAATGACAGGCTGCTTTGGTAGTGCAAGCATTTGCAGCCCTGGAAGCAGAACAATCTCCACAGGCTTGGTTAACTATTCTGAATGTTCTTCTTCACGCTCAGGATGAAAGGCTAAGCACTGCACTAGAGATCAGCTTCTAGCGGTCTCTTGGAGAGCACGTCTGATTGCATGTGGGTTAATGCCCCAGGTCCCACCTCCAGGAAAAAGGCATAGGACAGGCATGGCACCAACTTGGCTTCTACGGGTTAGGGCTTTGGCAAATAAATCACCTAAGACAGAGGCACGTGTACCGAGTGGCTATGTTAACTAAACCCGGTTTGTAGTACAAACTAGCTGTACGTGTTCTCAAAGACAGGTTTGATATTTTGCCAAGAGATATTACTACCAGGTTGCAGGGCCATTGCAATGTCCTTCTCATGGTTACTGGAGATCAGACCTCTACTCTTGCCTGTTGCGTTTAAAACAAAAAGGGGGAACTATGGGGAGCCACAGCTGCTACCCTATATATTTGGCACCTGGTCTCCAGCCAGAGCAGAGAGCATTGTGATAAACAAGCCCTTATTTGGAAAAGCTGAGTGCCTCCAGTTTGTGATGCAAGCTGGCATGATTTCCCGCAGCCTATTATGCTTTGCCACAGTAGCCGATGCTGATTGGGACCAGGAAAAGTGTTTAACCCACGAGGGCTGGGGGCTAGAGAGAAGAAAGGAAGAAAGAGAAAGGAAAGAAAGAGAAAGAGGTAGTACAAGGTTCCTGAATAAACTGCTTGGAGAAGAGCTCAAGGTTGCCTCTTTATTTCTACTGGTCAGTGAGGCAGCGACATTTTTACACTATACTATGGTTTTCAGAACAACTTATATATTTCAAAAGTATTTATATACCCAAAAGAAACATAGATGATTAACTAGAGAGGTGGCTCGTGAGAGAACAAAGAGTGAGACTGAATGCTTTGCTTGACCTTTGTAACTCTTGTATCAAGTTTGAAGAAGAGGACTTTATAAGTTACTTTTTCTCTGAGATGAATGCTTTTCCAAATTATCACAGCTAATGAACCAAATTTTTACCCTCACCTTATGACTGTGCCACCCTCCAAGCAGAACCATTGTTCATTGAAACAGTTGGTGAATGATTTTATGGATAGACCATCTTAATAAATACACCATTTCTTAAATGAATGTAACCTGTGCTCTGTGGGCTGAGAATAAAGTCACTCAGTCAATTAGCTTTGACCATAACAGGAAGTCTGTATCCAAAATCGTGCCTACAATTCATTCCTTGGAGCAGCAGAACTGTCAAGTCTCAGCTACGATGGAGGTAAAATCCTTTGGTGATGTGAGGGTCATTGAAGTACAGCCCTATTACAATGAAATCCAATGTCTAAAAATTGTTCTTATTTTGGGCTTGTACCACAGTAAGATCCAAGATTTTAAACTCTACTAAGACTTTATATATTTATGTTCATTTAAGAAAATACTAGTAGTGATGTATTATTTTGAAATATACAGTTAATATGTTTGAAGTTATTTAAAATTTATATTGAGAAAAATGTATTTTCACTATTGCTGCAGACGAGCGTCTACACAAGACTGTTAAATTGATGTTTTATATCAAACAGTTTTTATAATATTTATTTTTATTGTTATAATATTTTATAAATTTTAAGGAATATGACAAAAAAGAAATTGTAGGTATTGAAGGGGGTCTCTGGGAGGAGTTGGGGTACAAAAGGGAAACAAGAATGTGATTTAATTCTATTTATTTAAAATATATTTTTAAATGTTAACAAATTCAGATAAATTGAAATCATGTAACTTTTCTCTTCATAATGCAATAAAAGTTTTAAAAAAAGCTAAAGGCTAGCCTGGGCTACATAAGACCCTGTCTTCAAAAAAAATGTATAAGTAACTGGGTGGTGGTGGCACAAGCTTTTAATCGCAGCACTGGAGAGGCAGAGGCAAGTAGAGGCCAGTCTGGTCTACAGAGCAAATTCCAGGACAGCCAGATCTGAACAGAGAAACCCTG
>NW_022196893.1:6765195-6775413 GCF_008632895.1 Mastomys coucha
TCATCATCATCATCATCATCATAATGTAAACAAAATTATACTAAGCATGATGGTTTGAATAGTATAGCTCTCATAGACTCCTGTGTTTGGTTAGGAGATGTGGCTTTGTTGGAGAAAGTGTGTCAACGTGGAGGCTGGCTTTGACGTCTATGCTGAAGCTCTGCCCAGTGTGGCACACAGTCTCCTTCTGCTGCCTGTGGTTCAAGATCTGGAACTCTCACCTCCATCTCTAGCACCATGTCTGTCTACACACTACCTTGCTTTCCCTTTAATGATAATGGACTGAATCTCTGAAACTGTAAGCCAGCCCCGATTAAATGTTGTCCTTTATAAGACTTGCCTTGGTCCTGGTGTCTGTCCACAGCAGTAAAACCCTAAGACACTAAGTTTAGGGTCTGGTGAGATGGCTCAACAGGTTATGGCACTTGCCACCTAGTCGCATGACTAGACTTTGGCCATTGGAATCCACATATTGCAAGTTGTCCTGTAATGTTCTCACACTTGATACACACAAATAAAAATTAAATTTAAAAACAAAGAAGAACCTGTTTTAGTATTAATTTTTTGGGGGGGGGTGTTTTTTGAGACAGGGTTTCTCTGTGTAGCCCTGGCTGTCCTGGAACTCACTCTATAGATTAGTCTGGCCTCGAACTCAGAAATCCGCCTGCCTCTGCCTCCCAAGTGCTGGGATTAAAGGCATGCGCCACCACTGCCTGGCTAGTATTAATATTTAAAGTAACTTGACTATGAGATTCTTGTAAGGAAATGATGTTGGTCTTAAAATACTTTCTTTTGGACTGGAGAGTTGGCTCAGGAGTTAAGAGAACTGACTGCTCTTCCAGAGGTCCTGCGTTCAATACCCAGCAACCACATGGTGGCTCACAACCATCTGTAACAGGATCCAATGCCCTGCCCTGGTGTGTCTGAAGACAGCTGCAGTGTTACAACTATACTCATATAAATTAAATAAATCTTTAAAAAAAATATTGTCTTTTACTATGAAAATGTACCTAATCTGTTACAGAAAATGGGGAAAAGATAAAAACCATTAGAGAAGTGATCAGTCTACGTCCCATGTATAATCAGGCTGAATTAATTAATTATATATATATATATGTGTGTGTGTGTGTGTGTGTGTGTGTGTGTGTGTGCATATATGTGTTTATATGTGCACATATGTATGTATATGTATATATGACCCAGTCAAACACCTGCCATCTTCAGGAGTTCAACCATGCCCTCTTGCAAAAGAGCAGTCTAGCTGGGCTTCTTGACTGTCTACATCCCCTCCTAGAGGGACAAGGACAGTCATGGGACCCTCACCTGAGTCCGCAGCATCCTGTTGTCTGCAACTCTGCCTTAACTGCACATGGCCTAAGGGAGGAGCTAGAGGTTACAGGGAAGGAAAGGACTAGGACTGAGGCCTCCATCGAAGGGGCTATGGGAAAGCCACCAACCCTGTTGAGGAGGACTTTCTAATGCAGCCTTTTGGTGGAGGGAGCACCCTCGCTCCACTGAACAACCCCTTCTCCATGCTCTGTCAGGAAGCCCAATAAACCCAGGAGCCTCCCCAGAGTAAACCGGTAGAACTGTGCTCTGGTTTATCATGGGATCTTAAGAGGAGAGAGAGAGAGGTTGCTGAGGTCTCTCCAGAACAGAATCGTCTCCTCATGACCTGTTCCTGTGCAGGTCAGGGCAACTGATACATGTACTAAGCAACTTTTATGAACTTGTGACATCACCTGATTAAGGTACCTGCATTTCCATACACGATGGAGACAAAGTGTAAGAGTCAAAGATTTACAGGCATGAATTGGTATATTTTTTTTAAAGATTTATTTATTATTATATGTAAGTACACTATCTCTGTCTTCAGACACCCCAGAAGAGGGCATCAGATCTCATTAAGGATGGTTGTGAGCCACCATGTGGTTTCTGGGACTTGAACTCATGACCTCTGGAAGAGCAGTCAGTGCTCTCAACCGTGGAGCCATCTCTCCAGCCCCATGAATTGATATATTTTTTAAAAAAATTATTGAAGAAAATGTGGAGCTGGAGAGATGATACCCCAAGGGGCAGCAGGACCGTTTGTCTGTCTGTCTGTCCATCTGGAATCCAGGCTTTTTTTTTTTTTTTTTTTTTTTTTTTTTGCGCATGGCAGGAATCTGAAAGCCACCCCGCCCCTTTGTTTGTCAGTTTCATACTCCACACTGGATGGGAACAAATCTACCACTGACTGACACGGAGGGAATCCAGGCATATGGAAGGCCAGGTATCTGCACAAAGCTGCATGATCAGCTATGGCATCAGCTGGCTTGGCTCCAATATACTGATGTCCCCTTTAGTGTGCAACTATCACCCCCAGGAGGAACAGCAGCCAGGAGACCAAAGGTACAAAAGGAGAGTGGGCGACCAAAATACCTGGATTATAACAGGGAAGAGTCCCTGAGGGGAAGGGCAGCCCAGCCCCTGGGCTGGAGAGTTTAGGGGTAGAGGGAGTGGTATGTCAGCCACACCCCGTAACAGGTAGGGGCTGAAGTATGTGAAATAGGAACCTCAGCTGCTTGCCCCTTAATTTTATTTTTTTAAATTAGAAACTCCCAAACTGAAGAAGGTGTCAAACTTGCCCTCAATTTTTTTTCTCAAGGCCAGAGAAATGGGTTAGTAGTTAAGACTATTCGCTGCTGCTCTTGTGAAAGAGCTGAGTTTGGTTCCTAGCACGCAAATGATAACTCACAATCATCTGTAATCTTAGTTCCAGTGACTCTTGTGCCCACTCCGACTTCTGCAGGCACCAGGCACACATGCAGTACACATACAAACATTCAGACAAAACAGTCAGACATATAAAATAAAATAAAAACAAATAAATCTTTAAACAAAACCCACCAGGGTCTCTCTATTTAGTCCTGGCTGTCCTGGAACTGGATATGTAAGTCAGGCCAGATTCATAAGGAAACTTGCACTGTTACTTTAGAACCATTTCTCCCAATTTTCTCTGAATGCACTATTTCCTGTGTTCCACCTAACAAACTTGGAGGTCCCAGTTCAATCATGCTTGTGGGGTCCTTTCTCTCTCTCTCTCTCTCTCTCTCTCTCTCTCTCTCTCTCTCTCTCTCTCTTTCTCTCTCTCTCATAGCAGAATTTCTCTCTCTCTCTGTGTGTGTGTGTGTGTGTGTAATGTGTTCATGTTTGTGCAGGTCCTATGTGTGCCACTGACTATACAAGTGTGTCTGCACATGTGCACATATATGTAGAGCAGAGGTTAATGCCAGGCTTCAAGAAACCTCCACTTAATTTTTTTAAGACAGGGTCTCTCAGTGGGACCTGGAGCTTAATTAGGCCAGGCAGGCTGGCCAGCAAGCTCTGGGGACCCATCTAGCTCTGCTTCCAGGCAATGGAATTGGTTCTTCTGTGGTGCTGAGGATTATACTCAGGCCCTTTTGTCCTCACATCCACACATGTACTGAGGCCGGAAGTGAGATTTTACTCCCAACACCTGGGAAATAACAATGAAAGGAATTTGCGTAATAGTGCGCATCCAGTTCTGGCTTAAGCCCAAAGAGAAACTGGATTTGGACAGAAATACTTTGCAGCTAACATAGATTTTTAAACCAGAAGATTCCACACTTGGACTTATCTGTAAATCTCTTCTAGGTCCCAGCATTAAGTTATGCTTTGAGCTATTAAACATAGTTTACAGAAACTGCAAACTTGGCCATTTTGGACAAACTGGAAACTGAGTTAGCAAAGATAGTTCCCAAATATTTTGAAATAGATCACGGTTGTTTCTAGGTCATTGTTAGGCAGAGTCATCCTGCCTGGCAGGATTACACTCCTTGTGACATGGAAACAGATCCTAATGGGCAGTCTTGGTGAAGAAAACTTAACAAAAGCATACCTTCCTTTACCCCTAAATACACTAGAGTGCGGCTCTGCCGTTCTTATCTTTCTGTAGTTCTTAAGAGGTCTGCTAACTTCACTTCTTATCCTCTAATCATATTGGAAGCAGGGCTCCTTAGCTAAATTCTACTTTTGTGTAATGATAAATACTAAGCATGTTCATTGGTAAGTTCTTTATAAGCTTAGCTTATTATTTCCAGCTTTTCCGTCATCACAACCACCTGAGCTATCTCTCCAGCTCCAGTGTGGCATTTATTACTCCCCAGGATGCAGGAGGAACCCTCTGTTCCTGCCAGTGGTCAGTGTGTGTGGCAGACATCCCAGCAACTGAGTGGTCAGACCTCACCGTGCCACCAGATATGCATTATACTCTGACCACTAGTTACTACAGGCCTGCTGTGTCTGCTGCCATGGTTGATGGCAGACATTCGATGAAGCAAGGCAGAAGGGACAGGAAAAGCTGAAAGCTCTTATTTTTATTTATTTATTTTTAAATTTTGTGTGTTTTGCCCGAGTGTATATCTGTATGAGGGTGTTGGGATCCCCTGAAACTGGAGCCACAGGCAGTTGTAACTGAGCTGCCATATGGGTGCTAGGAATCGAACCTGGATCCTGCAGAAGAGCAGTCAGTGCAACTGAGCAATCTCTCCAGCCTTAAACTCTTTTCAAAAGCTGTAGCACAGGGTCATTTAACTACCCAGCCCCATAACTGCAAGATAATGATGGTTTCTTTTGTAAGTTTGAGGTTTTCTTTCTTTCTTTCTTTCTTTTTCTTGGTAATTCACTTTCACTGTATTTTACACATTTTGTGTAAACATTTTACACAAATGCTTATCTACAACAGATTTTTCTGTTTTGTTTTGTTTTGTTTTGTTTTGAGACAGAGTTTCTCTGTATAGCCTTGGCTGTCTTGGAACTTACTCTGTAGACCAGGCTGGCCTTGAACTCAGAAATCCACCTGCCTTTGCCTTCCAAGTGCCTACAACGGATTTAAATCTTACTAAAAAGGCTGGTCCCTGGGTATGCTGGCCCTCTGACAGAGAATGTGAGAGCTCAGAGCTCTGTGCTTCTCTACTGTCCCCCAGGTGGCATTCTAGTCCAATGCCTCCTGTGTCACCTGCTCCCTCCATCGTCTAAGCTCTCTAACGCACACAGATTAACTCATATACACCCAGGCTCACATAATTCCTGCACTTACTCCACTCAGGCTTGATGTGACCCGGAGCTATGCTAATGGAAATGGTCCTTCACTCTCAGTGACTGCAGTGGGACAGGCCTCCCCAGAGCATCTGGTGGAAACAAGAGAAGGGTCCTAGAAGTAGGTGACTGACAGGTGGGAGGAGCATTGGGATCATCTCCCTGTGGCTTCCGGGGGTGCCCTGGTGGTTACCTGCTTTCAGAGATGAGGTCCCTGGGTGTCACCCAGTTTTCTTAAGGAAACTGAGGCATAGGAAGCTGGGGGAGGCATAATCGGCATCTTCCATCTTTCGTTTTGTTGGGGGTGCTAGGGATGGAACTCTGGTCTCCCGCATGCTAGGCAAGCACTCTGCCACTGAGCCACATGTCTTGCATTCTCTCTGGTCAGCCTAGGCTTGCCATCCTCCCCACATCCTAACAAAGGCCCAGATCCAGTTCCACCCACTGCTCTTGAACTCAACATAATCGCGACCTCATGGCCCCTTGCAACCTCCTCCCTCTTATCAACGTGCCCAATTGGTCCTCTGAGTGGCCCATGCCTTTGGGCTCCATTCAACTTCCCTGCCCAGCAGGCCTGGAGCCTCAAAGCGTTGGGCTCACTTTCCCAGTCACCTGCTCTAGTGCTCTTCCACCAGGGTCTAGGGCACCCGCCACACCCTGATCTCGCCAACTTTTTATCCACTATTGCATCCAACAGCTTCGCTCCTGAGAGAGCCTGGCTCTGAATCCCCGAAACTTAGCACCCCCTCATACCCTGAGACGTGCACAACCCAGGGCCTGGTGGAGCTGCCTCCCGGCCTCAACCTCCTCCCCGCGTGCAGCTCTGAGCAGGGGAAACCAAGCGGACAGATGGGGCTGGCTGCAGACCCCGCCCATTGGCGCAGGCGCAAGGGAGGAGCATCGCCGCTGCCGGTTCCCAAGCCAACGGATCAACAGGTCCAGCTCCGAGCAAAGAGTCGGTGGACCTCTAGAGTCAGCGCCTGCCTCTCGCCATGTGTGCTGCGGAGGTGGACCGTCATGTAGCCCAGAGATACCTGTTCAAGCGGAGGCTTGGGAAGGGGGTGAGCGCGGGGATGTCCGGTCATATGAGGGGACACTGCAGTCACTTGCGAGTCTGGTCAGCCCCATCAAGGTCTAGTTCTTCTGACTCCTGGGCTCGGGCCCTGCTTCCTCCGAAGCTTCTGTACCCCTGTTTTCATAAGGAAACTAGGCAACACTGGAAAACCTCGCCCTGAAAGGCAGGCCCAGGAAGGTCTGAGTGGGAACATAGAGTCAGAGCAGAAATTGTGTGTGAGCATCGGTGTATTCGTGATTGTAACTGGGTCTGAGCATATGAGGTTATATGTGTGAACGTGTGTGATTGTGCGAGTGTTTTCTGTGTGTCATGGAGAGGAGCAAGCAAACAGCTATTGCAAAGGCCCCGAAGCAAAGACCTGTTGGCTGTTGGAGACATTACATTTTTATGCACAGAGCCAGGAGGAGTTGGGAGAGCGACAGTGTTAGTTCCCATTGTGTAGAAGGGATCTAGAGAAACTTCAAAACTGACTTTAATTGGTGAGCTGTAGCACTTGTTAATACTTTGCAAATCTCACCCTGTTTCCTCTGGTGAAGCTCCGTGGTGGGAATGGGTCAGGGTAGCCGAGAGAGTAAAGAGCCTACCTATAAGAGAGGCTGGAAACTTGGGCCAGTGTAAGGCATAGATGGTAGGAAGGGAAGCCGCAGGTCCTGGATAGACTCTGTAGGTTAATTCAATAGGATTTGCTAAGTAGATGGGATGGGGTTGTAGGGAAACAGAGTCAGAATGTGTGGGGAGCCGGAAGGGTAAAAGGTCATTCCAGAGACGGCTGGTCCTGCCTGCCCTGTAGTGCCCACTTGTGGCTTCACGTCCACATAGGGGCCTCTCTAGCTCTCACCCCTTTCCCCGCTCCAGAACATGATACAGTTAGTTGTAGACTTTGTCACTCCAGGCCTTTCACACTCTGACCCCTCCCAGCATCCAGAGCTGGCTGGGGCAACCTGGCTGGCTGGAATATATATATATATATATATATATATATATATATACATATATATATATATACATACATACATACATACATGCATGTGAAGTAGAGGGCTCATGTTCCGCAAGCTGACCCATGTGTTCCCCAGGCCTACGGCATTGTGTGGAAGGCCATGGACCGGAGGACTGGCGAGGTAGTGGCCATCAAGAAAATCTTTGATGCCTTTAGGGACCAGATAGATGCTCAGGTAAGCGAGCAGGGAGGAAATATGGGGAGCATTGGGGGGTGTGGGAGAGCCTGTCCCGCAGGATTCCTGGCGTTTCTGGGTCAGCCCTGCTGGGCATTTCTGTTTCTTACAGAGGACCTTCCGTGAAATCATGCTTCTCAAGGTAAGTGGCCCAGGCCATCCTGCCACAGCACCCCTCCCCTGAGTGTAGGTCCTCACAGACAGAGGAGAAGCTGGCCCCAGTGGCCCAGAGCACAGCCCTGGTTCTCCCCCCCACCCCCACCCCCCGCAGCAAAAGTCTGTCTTCCTAGGAGTTTGGGGGTCATCCCAACATCATCCGTCTGCTTGATGTAATCCCAGCAAAGAATGACAGGGATATTTACCTGGTGTTTGAGTCCATGGGTGAGTGAGGCTTTGGCCAGACCCCAGCCCTACTTGAGTGGCCTGGCTCCCTCCTTATGTTCCCTTGCTGCCTGGCCCCTTGCTGTATCTGTCACTCTCATCTGTCCCCTGAACCTGAGCGCAAAGCCTGGGCATGAGCCCCCTCTCCCCTTACCTGCCTTCACCGGCCTGGTGGTGACTTCCGTCCCCCCACCCCGCCACCCCCATCCCTCCTGCACAGAATCCTTGCTCTGCCCTCATTTGCCCTTCTCCCTGTCCTGCTCAGTGTGCATACCAAGAACAACATGAGATGGGATTGAGAGCAGTTCCATAGACCCTTAGGGTTCTGTTGACAGTGAAGACAGACAGACAGAGCAATGGCTGGGCAGCCTGGCAGAGAGCTGGGATGGGCTGAGGGCTGGTGCAGGCTCAGAGTGGTACAGACCCGCACTCTTCACCCTCCAGACTGACCTGCGTCTCCTTCCCCGGCTCCTGCCCCTTCCCAGACACCGACCTGAATGCAGTCATCCAGAAGGGCAGACTACTGGAGGATATCCACAAGCGTTGCATCTTTTACCAGCTCCTGAGAGCCACCAAGTTTATCCACTCAGGGCGCGTCATCCACCGGGATCAGAAGGTTGGGTCCACATTGTGCCCACAGGTCCCTGGCTCTCCTGTGCTTCTGGCCCACTGGGTCTCAAGCCCATTCCTCCTTCCAGCCAGCCAATGTTCTATTGGATTCTGCTTGCCGGGTGAAACTTTGTGACTTTGGCCTGGCACGGTCCCTCAGTGACCTCCCTGAGGGGCCTGGGGGTCAGGCCCTGACAGAGTATGTGGCCACACGCTGGTACCGAGCTCCAGAGGTGCTTCTGTCTTCCCGATGGTAACAGCTGGACTCCCAACCTACCTTCTCCCTTGAGGTCCCTGTGTCCTGCTTGGGCCCCCCTGAGTACTCTGCTGCCCCATCCCTGTACGCCCATTCTGCCTCTGCCCCTGTGTTCCCTGCCCTTGCACCATACCCCTTCCTGCTCCAGGTATACCCCTGGGGTGGATATGTGGAGCCTGGGCTGCATATTGGGAGAGATGCTTCGAGGGCAGCCACTGTTTCCGGGGACATCTACTTTCCACCAGCTGGAGCTGATCCTGGAGACCATTCCATTGCCCTCCATGGAGGGTGAGCATGTCCCCACCTCGGCAGCCTGTCCCTAGGTATAGGATAATGAGTCGAAGGGCACAGCCTTAGAGACAAGCAAGCCCCAATAGTGTGCATGGGAGAGAGTCCTTAGCCCCAGGAAAACTGAAAGGGCCCTATGGATTGGAGGGCCCAGACAGCAGCTGCTGGGGGCGGCCAGTGCAGAGAGGCAGAACTGGCCTCAGGGACAGAGAAAGTTAAACAGTAACAGGAAGGGGCTGAGTGTGCAGAGGGCCCGCAGAACAGGAGTGAGGTGCCTGCACTGGCTGCTGAGAGCATCCGTAATGGAGAGAGGACATGGCAAGAGAGAGACACCTTCAAGGCCCAGCAGGGACGATTCTGTTCCCTCAGCAAAGTCCTGGTTTCTGAGTAGAAGCAAAGGGAAGTGTGACCCCTAGCATCCCCTGAGCATGTTGCAATGTGTGGTTTCCAGGTAAGGCACAACTATGGGCACCCGTAAGCTCAGACAGGGCAAACGGCTGGCTTTCAGAGGGGTCTGTGCCCTTCTAGACCACAGACTCTGTTGCAGAAGCCATGGCTGACCCCCCCCACACACACACACACACCAAACCTGCCTTGTTCATACCTCCTTCCTCCACCCACCCACAGAGCTCCAGGGCCTTGGCTCAGACTACAGCGCTTTGATTCTGCAGAATCTTGGGTCCAGGTGAGTGGAACACTTAGGCGTGGGGGAGGGGTGGCAGGTCGCAGGAGGGAGCCGCCATCTTGCAGCTGGCACAAGGAGCCAGTTTGTACCAGTGCAGAGCTCTGCGCTTAGCCCTAGCCTCTTAAAGCTTAGTTACGAAGGGGGGCGCGGAGGGTTGGAGCAAAATCTAGCAGATAGGCCAGGAAAAGAGAAAACTAAGAAGAAAACTAAGACCCATCCCCCCAGAAATGAAAACACCCCAGCTTTAGAACAGGGAGGAGCGTCCCACTGCGCAGGAGGGGGTGAAAAGGTGGCCCACCTCGGAAAGAGGATTTACACAAGCAGAAAAGCAGAGGTCACGCCACAGACAGAAGGTTCCGCGCGGGTGGGGCCCTAGAGAGGAGACGACAGGCAGCTGCCCGCAGGCCACGGCAGACGCTGGACGCCCTCCTGCCGCCAGACACCCCCCCAGAAGCCCTGGACCTCCTCAAGCGACTCTTGGCGTTTGCTCCAGAGAAGCGGCTTAGTGCAGAGCAGGCACTGCAACACCCCTACCTGCAGAGGTAAGACGCGAGAGGGCGGACCTCGGAGTGAAGGGCTGGGGTGGAAGCCCGGATGGCTCGCTCGTGCTCCTCTCTCTCTCTCTCTCTCTCTCTCTCTCTCTCTCTCT
>NW_022196893.1:6775528-6799260 GCF_008632895.1 Mastomys coucha
TTCTTGGCCCCGCAGATTCCATTGCCCCGACCGCGAGTGGGCACGCAAGTCCGACGTGCGGCTCCCGGTGCGCGAAGGAGACCAGCTCTCTGCACCAGAGTATCGCAACCGCCTGTATCAGGTGCCAGGGCTGTGGAATCCCAGCGTCCGCCTTCCACGGACACCCTCGACCCCAGCATGGTCCCCGGGCACTGCAGTGACCCCGGTACTGTCCGGCCTCCTCTGAGCGCCCCTCCCATCCCGCAGATGATTCAGGAGCGGAGGAGGAACAGCCTCAGCCCTCGAGAGGAAGGCCTGGGGGTTGTGGCCTCGCGGGCAGAGCTCAGGGTTTCCCCGGCCCGGACGCAATCGCTCAAGCCGCGGGTCCTCTCCCAGGTCCCGGCGGAGACGCCTGCGCGAAAACGCGGACCCAAACCTCAGAGTAGCCCTGGTCATGATCCCGAGCATGTGGGTGAGCTTTGCCTGCCTCCCACGCACCCCTGGCCCCTTCTGTGTAGGGCCACCAACGTGTGCAGCAGCGGGGACCTAACTCCGGGGGTTGCTCTTACGACCCCACAGAAGTTCGCAGACAGAGCTCAGACCCCCTGTTCCAACTTCCGCCGCCAGGCAGGGGGGAAAGGCCCCCAGGGGCCACAGGGCAGCCACCCTCGGCACCCTCAGGGGTAAGTCGAGGCTGGGTGGGCACGGATTAGCCTCTTGCGGTCCCTTCCCGTGACCACGTGGCGCACCCGTTTCCAGGTAAAGACTCAAATGAGAGCGATGGCGCCCTCCCTGACTTCACAGGCTGCGGCTCAAGCGGCCAATCAGGCCCTGGTCCGCAGTGATCCGGCCCGGGGCGGTGGGCCAAGGGCGGTCGGCGCGCGACGGGTGAGCCCGGCCCCGGCCCTTCCTAGCTCCCTCCAGTGCGGTTCGTACCCCCTAGAGCCCTGCTGCACTCTTCCCCTTCCTGAACAAGACCCTCGCCTGCGTGCAGGTCCCTTCCCGTCTGCCCCGGGAGGCCCCGGAACCCCGACCCGGCCGAAGGATGTTTGGCATCTCGGTCTCGCAGGGGGCCCAGGGCGCAGCCAGAGCTGCGCTTGGCGGCTACTCCCAGGCCTACGGGACCGTGTGCCGCTCGGCGCTGGGCCGTCTGCCCCTGCTCCCCGGACCGCGTGCGTGAGCCGCCCACCCACCTCCTTGCTGCACCCTGGCGCCGTCCCTCAGCCCCCAGTGCATCTTCTTCCTCCTCTGCCTCCCTGCCTTCGAGTTCCGGGAGGGTTCTTTGAGCCTCTCTCCCCCAAGGAGGAGTAGATGGAGGTTTCCACTCCACCCCCAACACTTTGTTCCAATAAAGTTTTATCTTTCCTAGCCCAGAGAAGCCATTTTTCACCCACAACCCCTTCTAGGTCCTTTTGACGCCCACTCTCCTGAGTGCTCCACATTAGAATCCTATGCTCAGCACAAAGTTGAATGGCAATGTCTGCTCTCTCAGAGGCTTCTGCCCACTCAGCCGAGTCCTGTGGGGACACGGATCGTGGATCCATTCCCCACCCAGGTGCAAGTCACCAATGACTGACTGAGACCTGAGTCACAAAGAGAAGGGTCTTGGCTCAAAGGTTCTTGCTACCTTTTGTGAGTGCAGCCTGTGCCCTAACACACACACACACACACACACACACACAGAGTGACCCACGCCTGGCCTGTCTCCAGGTCTTGGTAAAAAGGAGGACATCTTGAAGATCTTGTGGAGTTCAGACCAAACTTGTGTAAGAGCCCAAGTACTCCACACAACCTCTGAAGCTGGGCTGGAGTAGACGACAGGAAAGCCATTTTTCTTCCACCACCTGGCTGGGGGAGCTGTCTAAAGCTGCTGGCCACTGTAGGGCAGATAGCAAAAGGGGCAAAGCGTGGGTAGGGCAAGCTGGGTGGAGTTGGTGCCTGCATAGCCGTGGTAACTGTGTGAAATGAGACAGATTTCAGGAGAGGGTGGGGTATGATTCCAGCATGGCAGGGAGTTTGTCAGAACTGGAGCCAAAAGGTTTGTCTCCTGCAGTGGCCAACTGCCAGCGGGGTCAGTGCATGGTTTCAAGAGTCGGAGGCATAGCTCCAAGTTGCTGACAAACAGAACAAAGGAGTCGGTGAGGGCAAACGCCAGAAACCAGTGTGCCTGCAAGACCCAAACTGCCTATCTGGGCAGGAGGGGTTCGGGCTCCAAAGATAACGGGTTGAGGGGTCTATGGGCTTTGGAATCGGGAGACCCAGATGAGTGTGGATGGCCCAATGAGCCAGGGGTTTGTATGGGGTTGGCAGGTATGGGAGAGGTGTTTGTACTGGCACAGAGTCACAGGACTCATGATTTTCCAAAAAGGAAACTAGTAAGGCCACAGAATTAAAGACTGGCATACATTGGATAGTTACACTTATTTGTGTACCTGCTGGCATTATTATTATTATTATTATTATTATTACTATTATTATTACATAGGATCTTGCTGTGTAGCCCTGAGTGGTCTGGCACTTTCAGTTCCAGGCTTCCCCAGAATGTAGAGACCAGCTCACTTCTGCCTCCCACACTGGACTATGTTGGAATGTATGTGTTGTGTTTGTCGTTAATGTCAGAACACAGGACACTGTGCTTCAGGAAATGTCCTGCTCAGAAAGGTTCAGTGAAGGGTGCAGCCAGGGGGCTCAGAGGGCCCCAGGAAGGACAGAGCCAGGGGGCTCAGAGGGCTCCAGGAAGGACTGCTGGCCTCCACTTTTCCACTGCAGAGTCCAACAGGTCTGAGCATGAGCAGTGACGCACAGGACACCAGACCACATGCCCTAAGAGGAGCTGAGCATGTCAAGACTAGAAAGCACTCCAGCTCCTCTAGTTCCCAGGGGACCGTGTGCACCTGGCCAGGAACTTGGGGATTTTTGAGTGAAATGTTACAGTGCAAATTGGGTCACTGCCCAAGTCCCAGTATCCTCCCTTCTCCAGCTGCTGGAGTCAGAAGTACTTATAGTGACTGTGTTCTCATATCTTTGCCCCCTTGGGATTCCATAGACACAGGTATAAACTATTTAGAAAGAGCAGTAGACAGCAGACATTTCTCAGCGCTTGTGTGTGCGTGTGGGCTCACTTCATGTGTCTGGTGTCATTCCAAATCAAAATTAGTCCTTAGTGGTAAGAAAAAAGTAACCAGGGACCTTCTTTTGCTTTTTGCTGAGGACACACTATATACAATTTCTTTCCAGACTCTGGCTGAGGAACTTACTGAGGCTTGGGGGTCACAAAGTCTGTCCAGATTCCTTTATTGTACTGCAAAGTCCAATGCTCCCCAGTTTTGGCTCCTCTTCAAGTGCTACCCAGAAACTTGCTGGAGAGGGCAGACATGGTCTGAGGCGGGACCCCCTGGGTGTTTGGCAACTACTTTCCAACAGTCTGTCCTATCAAGCATCCCTCTCTTCCCTTAAACTGCCTGAGGCCAACTCTGCCATATGCACAGCAAGAGGTCAGATGCCAAGAAAGTGCTAGGAGGCAGTGAGGAGACAGAGTGGGAGCAGGCAAGGTGTATTCCAGAGAAAGATGGAGATGAGAGGATGGGAGGAGGCTGTCACCAGAGGGAGAGGACCAGGAGCTGTGAAATGCAAACCCTGAGAAAAAGCCCTGAGATAAAAGGCCTTAAGAAGGAACTGAGGTACGAAGCGATAGAGTTCTTGAAACAAAGGGAGCATAAGGCAGAGAGATGGATCCCTGAGATGAAATAAGACCCAAAGTAGACCTGAGCCCAGGAGATGGCGGAGGCTGAGGTGGGGAGAGGTGATTAGGAAGTACACCAGGTGAGGGGCTGAGCCCCTCGTGGAAAAAGCCAAGAGCGAGAGGCAGGGCTGCAGCCAGGAGAATTCAAGTGGAGCTCAGTTCAGGTGGTTGTCAGCCAGGTCCCAAACTGCTTTGACTCCTCCACTCTGGCAGCCCCCACTCCAGATGGGTACAGTTGGTTCAGTATGGCAGTGATGGCACAGTCCTGGCATCTAAGACCAGGAGATCATTTTTTGCTTTTGAATGTGCCCAGGATCTTGGGAACAAATTTGCCCATTTTACTGTCCCTGGTGTCCTCATCTGCCAAGTTGTCTCCTGCCCCACTACTGCCAGCTTCTTCTTTTTTGCAGAAGACCTCAAAGCGACTGTAGACTCGCTTCTCTTTGCGCATGCTCTCCATGCGGCGAAGGAGCCGGTCGCGCTCCTCTGCACTGGCTGGCAGGGTGCGGCTGAGCCGGCCTTGTGTCCCTAGGCTGTCTGAGCGGAAGATGGCTGAACACTTGTCCTTGTCAGACATGTCTGGGGCCAAGTCTCCTGCAGTTGTTGGGCGACCAACGTCAGGGCTGCTATGGGACGCACCTGGAGCAGGGACTGCGCGGTGCTTCTGGCCGTGGGCACTGATTTGCTCCAGGATGGCCTTCGTGTCATCTCGCAGGTTGCTGCTGTACAGAGCGTTGGCGGTAGCTGAAGCGAGGCGGACCCTCGAGCCTCTCTCCTCTGCAGCAGCCTCGGTGCTGTCACCCCGACTCAGCGAGGGTCGCCGGGGGCTCTCAGGCTGCCCATTTTCCTGCGGAGCTGGGAAGCTGCCCTCATCCTCCCCACGCCGCTCGCTCTTGGGGCTCAGCAGCTGCCTGAGGCGGAGAGAACCCTTTCGCAGGACTTCCATGGGGCCGCTAGACACCTCCTCTGTAGGCCCGGTCTTCGAAGACTCCCCACCGAAGGTGAGACTGCCTCTGCGCTCAGGCACAGGAGGTACTGGACTACCCCTGCGCTCAGGCACTGGAGGCACCGGGCTGCCCCTACGGTCTGGGTAGGTCGAGGTGGGACTCCCTTTCTGCTCCATCAATCCTGTGGTTGGACTGCCCCTCCGATTGGGAAATCCAGACGTGGGGCTCCCCTTGCGGTCAGGGTAGGCTGGGGTGGGGCTCCCCTTGCGGTCAGGGTAGGCTGGGGTGGGGCTCCCCTTGCGGTCAGGGTAGGCTGGGGTGGGGGTCCCTTTTGGCTCAGAATAAGGCAACTGGTGTGTCCCAAGCCCTTCTGGCGGAGGGCTATCTCGACCTTGTGGAGACAAAGAGCGGCCCTGGGCGGGGAGGAAACGTGAAGGCAGACGGTCTGTGCCGCCCAGCGTGTCGAGCAGTTGCGCAGCAGTCAGTGAAGCGGCTCCTGGGTGACGCTCTGCCTCCTGGTGCAACTGCTGGGCAAATGAATCTCGCAGGTCAAGCAAGCAACTCTCAAGGCTGCGGCGCTCAGTTCCCGCTCCTCCTGGTCCTACCACCTCCTCCCGCCAGGCCTGGGACACTACAGCCTTGCTGTGGCTGGAGGAAGTGATGGCACCCCCTGCACCGCCAGGGTCCCGGGCAGGGCCTTTGTATTTCTCCAGTAGCTCCGCCACTTTAGCTGAGGCGCTGGAACGAACAGCCTCTCCGCTGGGGCCCAGAGTTTCACTGACTGTTTGCTCTTTGTGCATCAGCTGTACTTTTTCAGTGGTGGCTGCTGTGGTCCCAACAGCACCCTCTGCTTGTGACGCGAAGATGAGTGAGGAGCGTAACCTGGAGCTGCGCTGGATGAGCGGGTTCAAGCGCGAGCGGAAGGAGTCCTGCTTAGCCAGGGTTGTCTCTTCTGGGCCCTCTCGCTCGGAGCTGTCACCACCACCGCTTCCTGAGCCCGGCTTTGGTCCTTTAGCTGGGAAGGCTGCAGGAGTACGGAAGGAGGAGGGGAGCAGGTCCCGGCCTCCAGGAGCCAGCACCTCATCTTCACAGGCCTCGGCCTCCATGGGTAGACCCTCCTCCCCACCATCACCGTGGCAGCCGCTCAGGTAGGAGGCAAGGCGCCAGTGACGCAGTCCAGCCCGGCCCTCGGGTCCACCCCTGCGCTCAGGCTCTGCCTCCGGAGCGGTGTCCAGGCCTTGCCTCAAGGTCGCTTGGCATGGAAAACGCTGGCCCAGATTGGGACGCGAGGCCCCACTGGGCTCCAGACCACGGGGGCTGGGTCCAAAGGCGGGATCCGAGCCGTGGCGTACCTCCCGAGATGCGCTGGATGGCACGTATTCCAGCCGTTGGTGCACATCAGCACCGAGTTCTGGGAAGCGGTGACCCGCACCTAGTGCAAAGTCGTCAGGGTCCGCAAAGCCAGGTCGGCCTGCACGAAGCTTCTCAAAGAGGCCCTGTGGGCGTGCAGGAGCAAACTGTGGGTCCCATTGGTAATGCTGCTGGTAGAGCTGGTCCCGTTGGAAGTGGCTGGTCTGGAAACGGAAGTCATCACCATGACTGAGGAATGTTTGTCGTGACACCTGCCGTGCAGCTGCAAAGTTCTCCACGGCTCCAGCTCCATCGGCTGCTGTGTAGCTGTGCCGCTTGAAGGCATCCATTTCCAGGTGCCGTGACTGGAAGAAGCCCCGGGGGCCCGCCAGCTCTCCGAGCGGCCCAGCCTCACCTGGACGCGCCAGTGGCCGGAGCCCCGTGTGAGGCTCCAATGCACCGCCAGGCATTCGCTGCAGCTCCTCTCGGCGGAAAGCCGATAGGAAGTGGCGGTCAGGGTCTAGGAAAGAGGGAAAACCCAGGCCTTCTTCCCTGGGCGGTGGGAACAGGAGGTGCGCCCGTTTAGGGAAAGAAAAAGGGGTTGGTGCTCCAACCCCGGGGACGCCCACCAGGGGCCCAGCCCCAGAATATGGAGCAAGCGCATAGGCATCCATGCGGGCTAGCGCTCCAGCTGAGGGCACCAGTGGCTCCGACTGCGCGAAGAGAATGCGGAACTCTTCGTCAAAACTGGAGACCAACTCTCCCTGGAACACATGAGCCAGGCTGCGGTGGATTTTCTCGAAGGACCACATGAAGCTGTGGACAGGATGGCAGGAGTCAGGGAGAGGAAGGAGAGCCACAAAGGCTAAAGGCACCAGGTGGAGAATGGGAAGGAAGTGGGACCAAGGAGAAGGACTAGGTGGGAAGGGCCAGGGTTAAGGGAAACCCACTGGGCATACCTATAACTGCCGCTCATCACTACAGCACAGTCCACAAGCAAGAACTTCTCTTTCAGATGGCCCTTGAAAGACTTCCCAGTGCGGCAGTAGTAAGTAGGACCTGCCACTGTGCGCACACGCAGGAACTGGAAGAGAGGGGAGTCAGGTCTTCACCAAAGGGATTTTCCCTCCACTCCCCTGGCTTGGTCACTCACATCCACATGGTGCAGGTTGACGCGACACTTGTCCGCCATGTCTAGGAAGTGCTGGGCGTTCATTTCATCTAGCAGAATGTAGACCGGAACTCGCCTCGCAGCGGCCTCCAGGACTTCACTGAGCAGATCCACGTCAGTGAACATGTCCATCACCACAGCTACCACCTGGGAGGTGGGTATCAGGTCAGCGGGGAGGGGAGGGTCCCACCATTCTGCCCATCTCCGGCCACATTTTTTGGGTAAAAACCCACAAGCACGGGAAAATGACCATTGGCCTAGCCCAGGAGAGACTGGCCATGAATGGGGTTGGGGGTGGGGTGGGGTGGAGAGAAGGGACCCAGCAGAGGGTCACAAAACAATTGACACTTGGTAGCCCTTAAGGGAGCCTGAAGTAGAGGCAGGAGCTATACTTTAAGGGTGCTTCATTCAAGGGGAAGGAAGTGCAGCTCCTTGTGTCTTGTCAAGGCAGGTATCCGTGAACTCTCCCTTGAACTCTCCCTTGACAGGCCTGGGGGTTTGTCAACTTCCCGGAGCAGGGGCAGAAGCCAGGCTTTTACCATCTGGCCTTGCTACCTCTCTTTAATATTCCTGGGTTTTGTGGGAGCGTTCCTGTTTTTTACTAGAGACTGGTGTGTTACTGTGTGGCCCAGACTGGCCTCAGTGTCCCTAAATGTGAGGGTTAGTAGCATAAGCCAGTCTTCCTGGCTTTAACACTTGATTTTGTTTTTGTTTTTAGCTTACCAACCGCCTGGGGGCAGGAAAGGCCCTGAGCTTCTTGGTACTGGGCATGATCCCAGACAAGCGGATGTCTACAGAGCCCACTAACCAAGTCCCAGGTGATAATGAGCAGACTCTACAAGGGCAACCCTACTGCTAAGGTCTGGCTGGCCAGCCCTGGCATCCCAAGCACCAGGAATGCTTTCCTAATCTCCCACACCCTTCTATTCATGCTCCAAAACCCAGCTCAGGCTGCCTTTCACCATCCATCAAGCCCATGAGAAGGCACCTGCTGGGCAGAGCGGATCATCCTCCGAGCTTCATCTTTGATGCTGGGGCTGTCAGGTGGCGGCGGCTGTACCAGTGTGGTGACCTCTGTGCCTTGGAAGCCAAATGTCAGGGGCCAGCCCAGGTCCAGCTCGGGCACAGCCTGGTCTGAGTTCACTGGCCAGTAGGTGCCTGAGGAACCACCCATGTCCACATCAGGAGGGCTGCCTTCAGGGGGTTCGCGGGCCACATATTGTGGGGGCTGCAGGTGGCGGCTCACGTGTTCCAGCTCCTCGGGGCACAGGAAGTCAGGTGCCCCCTCGGATGCCAAGAAGCGGTTGTAGGCTTCTGGCCCCCCCTCAGTCAATGCATCTACCGCTAGGCGGTAATATTCTTTGTAGTGAGGTGGCAGGTAGCCAGGTGCCAATGGGTTGTCCCCCTGAGAGCTGCTTTGGGAGCGACGGGCCATGTTGGCGCCAGGGGCCTGGAGGGGCAGGAAAATGCATTAACTAGGGGCAGCAGGACCCACTCCCCTCACTCCACAAGTGGACACACAGAGTTGATGTAGCTACTAGATCTTGGGTTTGGCTTATGCCTGGGAACTCTTTCAGGACCCAGTGAAGACAGGTTCAGAAGCAGCGCCACAGGCCACAGCATGCCCCTAGCGGGGAAGATGTGGGCCAATGGTACTCAGCCCTGAATCCCCTTCCTGGGGCTGACACCTTGTTTGCATCAGTCTCGGGACTGCCAGGGTTTGCTCTGATTCCATACAGGTAAGAGGTCCCACCTACCCTTACTTCAGGGTCAATATATTCATGGCCCACTTACTCTGTGGCTCCCTTTTCCTATAAAAATGAATTTGGGCCATGCCGTGGTGGCGCACGCCTTTAGTCCCAGCACTTGGGAGGCAGAGGCAGGCGGATTTCTGAGTTCGAGGCCAGCCTGGTCTACAGAGTGAGTTCCAGGACAGCCAGGACTACACAGAGAAACCTAATAATAATAATAATAATAATAATAAATTTGGTTAAGACACAAATGCAGCCCAGTTAAAGAGATTGTTCCTTTTTCTGTCAAGAGTCTCCACCACCTGAAGATCCCGGGCAGCGCTCTGGCCTGTTACCTTCACTGCACAGGGCTGGGAGGGGTGGCAAGGCACCATACCTACCTGGCCCAAGGTGAGCACGGTGGAGTGGGGACTGACTCATCCAGGGATGATGGCCTTAAGCCACACCCACACCTCTTTCCTCGGTCCACACCTGCGTCTGCCCACAGTCCCTTCACTGATCTCCCTGCCCCGACTCCTCAACCTTCAACCTCTCTAAAAAAAAAACATCACCCTTGCTACTTAATGTCTCATGTCAGCTAAAACCTCCCTGGGCCACAGTTCCTTGGGACCAGCTCCTCCCCGTAGGGCCTCTCCTTATACCCTCCCAGACTCATTTACCCATCCTGATGGCAACAGAGACATTTCCAAGACCCTGGATCACCACTCTCTCCCCAGTACACTTTGCTACAAGCCTTGTCCCAAATTCTCTGTCAGTGTCCCCCATCACAGGTGCCTCGGATCAGATCACTGTTCTTGTTCTCTAGTGGCTGGTGGCTGTGGCACACACACACACACACACACACACACACACACACGACCTCTGAGCCTTGGAAGCCAAATGTCAGGGGCCAGCCCAGGTCCTGCCTGGTCTGAGTTCACCGGCAAGTAGGCACCTGAGGAACCTTCCATGTCCACATCAGGAGGTCCCTGGGCCACGAGCGCGAGTAGCAGAGGCTTGTGGTTGAAGAAGGCATTAGAAGTGACAACCAAACACCCTGAAACTTGCTGGCCTCTGGCCTGGAAGTTGCCTTAAGGCAGGCTCACACCCTTCCCCATTGCTCCTCGGTTTGAAATGGCTTGGGACTCTTGCCCTGCCTAGCACACAGGATGTCAGTCCAAACTAGGAAAGTATTTCTGTCCAGGAGGAGGAGCGCCTTGAAGAGTGGGCCAGGGATGCTGACAGGACGGCAGCTCTGGTATTAGGGGACACTTGCTCAATGATGTTGGAGGTCCAGCGGGACTCTGCTGTGGATGACCAAGCGAGCTATAGCTTCTGCCACCCCTAGGGGCATGGTGTAACACATTAGCAAGTCCAAGTGTGACAGAGACTGGAGATGGGGACACTCCTATGTCTACTGGCCCTATGAAGAGTGCCCTGACTTCCCTCTGGGGCATTACCCTGACCAGAGGCCTTTGGTTTTCCTTCCTGTCAGCAATGTGAGGTGTGGCACATCAAACACTGGTCCCCGTGTTTGGTGGCTTACCTGAGCTGTGGGAAGTGCACCCGGAACTCGGTTCTCACAATCAGGGGTTAGGGTTAGGGTTCTGGGGAGATCGAGGCAGACCACCTGGGGTCTAATGCTGGCCTGTCTGCTTGGACAGGTCTCAGACCGCACCCAGCTTTCGTAGGCAGCATTCACACACCACCTGGGGCACTAGCATGCTCACTCTGAGGGGACACTTCCTCGTATAAGACTGAGAGCTGGTACTGTCCAGCTCGTGGTGAGGAACCCTCAGAGATATATGGACAAGGAAGTGGCTTTAGTCCCGAGTGGCCACTGTGGTACCTGACCTCACAGAAGTCGCACACGACCTTAAATGCCCTTATACTGTTTCACTGGTATACAATCGCCCCTTGACTATAGGACGGGTGGTGACCACTCCTATCCGCAACGAATCCAACAGCCTGCTCGCTGACATTTGCCTATCTAAGTGGGGCCCTGCTTAAGGAAGGAGCCTATCCCACCCAAACCAGTGACTCAGCAGGAATTTTTTGTTCCTGACCTCCTACCTGAAGCTAGCCCCAGGCCCTTCACAAGTAACAGCACAAGAAAATGACTCTTTCCCCTCCTGTCTGGCAGGAGGTAGTAATGTTCCTGGGTCTGGAAGGGGGGATTCATGGGGCTGGACCTTAAGGCTACTACACAAAGAGGATGACTGTGATAAAGAAGGATTGGAGTCGTAGGGGACAAAAAGAACCGGGGAGGTGGGATTCTGCTCAAAGACCGGAAGTTAATGAATTATACAGCTTTCGGGTTAGGCACCATAAGGCCCAAGGGTGTTCCTGTGGCCCAGGAAGTTAGCGGCTACCCAGGCCAGGTATCTTATCTGCCAATCCAGTCCAGGGGTGTGAGATCAGGAGTTAGGAGAGTCCAGTTTTCCCTGCCCTCCACACAAGGATCCAGTCCTAGACACCCGGGTTCATGGCGGCTTGGGGAGAGGCTCCGGGAAAGGTACAGGTCACGTCCTGACAATACCTAGGCCGCCAGAGTGACTCGCACTCTTCTGCCTCCTACTTGCCAGCGTGCCCCTGGGAAATCCCTCACCCAGTGCCCAGGAGCGCAGTCCCCCTGTCTCCGACCCAGCCCCACGCACGCGCTCACTGCACCGCCCGGCCCAGGTCCAGAGACCAGAGAGCCGGGTGCCACGGCGCGGAGGCCGGAGCCTCCCGTCCTGTGCACCTAGCCCGGCCGTGCAGTACCCGGCCCGCTCCGGGGGTGGGGGTGGGGGAGCCCTACCTGGCCAGGTGAGCGGGGTTTCGGCACAGGGGCAGCAGGAGCCCACCGCCGCCCAGCGGCCTCGCGGTCCGGTCCGTCCGACAGCCACTCCCCGCCGCGGCCCGCCCGCCCGTTCGGCCTGATTCACGCGCCCGCCCCCGCCCCGCCCGCGCTCTGCCTCCTGCCTGCCCGGGCAGCACCTGGGCGGGGCGGCCCCACCCCGACGCGCCCGCATTCCTGTGCCCTCCGCGCCCCGGACCCCGGCCGCGATCCCGGGTCCCCAGTGTGGCTTCACTGGCGCCCCCAGCCCACACCCCAACCCCGACCCCCGAGCGCTCTGGTGGAGCCCCAGGGCTGCGCTCCGGACCCTGGCCAGCGCCACTCCCGGCAGCTAGAGCCTCTTCTTTCAGGACACTGAAGCCCCTTGAACCCATTTGCAAACCGATCGCTCAAGGCCCCTACAGCCGACCCCTGACCCTCGCCCCGGAAGTTGGGGTGACTCGGAAGTTCCGGCTTAGTCGCTAGGAAACTGGCCAGCTCGACGCGAGGGGCGGAGCTTCTGGCCTCTGTGTTGCGAGAGGCAGGTGAGGCAGGTGAGGTCGCAGACGGAGGGGGGGGGCTTGGGTACCCAACTCATTCAGGTGACCGCCCTACTTTACGCAGACACACCTCTAGTTTCCCCAGTCCACTCCCCGCAGGCTCATCTTCTCACGTGAGACCGACAGCATAGGAACTCCACGGGCCTCCCCACTCATATGCCCAACCATAGAGGATCCTGCACACACACACCAGTATATCCTTGGGACCCCTCAGGCACAAGGGAACCTGGGGTGATACACAAGCTCCTCTACCACACAGAATCTGGCACACCAATCGCCCCCAAGCCCAAGCCCCCATCTCACATGAGGATCACTCTCTAAACTGCCCCAACAGTGTCGGTCTTGGCACCCACTGAAGCTTTCCTTGTGCAAACCAACTGAAGACACAAAGGTCCGGTCTTAACACATGCACATTAAAAGAGTCCGCACCCAAGATGCTGCAGTTACTGGATCCTCTACAGACAGGGAACCTCATGCTCATATCAACCCCAACTCATCGCCGGCACACCTAAGGACTTCGTTCCTCCTGGATCTCTAGTCTACCCAGCCCTCCCTTCAGCCCACTCCTCTACTTATGCCCTACTCTGAACTCAAACTTCTCCTACCCTAAATTCTCAATGTCTGCCACCTGCCTGAGCATTGTCTGTAAGAAAGTGACCTTCAGTCACTTTCTGGGCCTATTTTTAGGATAACATTTCATTAACTCCATTCCCAAATGCACTCTGGGCACCCTAGTGGGCACACAGGTGTACAGTTAATCAGTGATTGCACTACCCAATTTCCTATTCATTGGCCCTATGAGGGTGTTTTAGAGCACTGGAAGACCCTACTACAGCCGCAGTGGAAAGAAAGTTCTTCCAAGGAGAGTGAATGGGGGCCCGCCTTGTATACTAGGGAGAAGGGCATTGCTTCCAGAGCCAGACGGCAGAATTTTCCAAGGCCAAGAAGAAAAAGGGTTTGTGGGTGGGAAGGAGCTGTGTTCAGCAGACCCAAGTTGACAGTAGTCAAAGGCAAGCCTGCAGAGCTCAGGCTGTTGAGCTTCTAGTCCAGCGATTTAGAGAATGGTGCTAGAACGCAGCAGGGTAGGCAGAGCCAGAATTGTACCGGACTTGGGTACCAGCATAAAGGGAGAAATCCTCTTGCTAGACATCCTTTCTCAAGCTACTGGGCACATCCTCAGACAACCAGGGGTAGGCAGGTGGACCAAGAAGCTGACTGGGGAATGTGCTGGAGGTCTATGCTCCTGCTGTGTGTTCATTCAGGGCCGGGGTAGCATGTCCACTACCTTCTCCACTGCTCTCCTGAATGTACCATCCCTGGACTTTTCCTTCCCACCCCCCAGGAGAATGAGCACTAAGAAGGGGGGGCCCAAAGCTGCAGCAGGGAAGGGGCAGGCGCCCCTCCCTGGGTCCAAGCTTCGAGCTGCTGCTGGTGAGTGCCCCCTCTGACCTCCAGGGCACTACCCCAACACTGACCATGAGACCACTAGGCACATAGGGCTCCTCAGAGACCCTCTCTCTCCAAGTGGCTTCCAAGAGATCTTTCAGTTGGGCGTGGGATGATAGGTTTATGAGCTCAAAGCTCAGACATCCACTGCACCCCAAACCTCTAGAGCAGGGGAGGGGTTTGTGTGCAGTGCTCAGGAGGGTGTGATGCTAGGGAAAGTGGTCAGAAGAAGATTGGAGGGGCAGAGAGCTTAAAAACAATATTGAAGCAGGTCGTTGGTGGCGCACACTTTTAATCCAAGCACTCAGGAGGCAGAGACAGGTGGATCTCTGAGTTCAAGGCCAGCCTGGTCTACAGAGTGAGTTCCAGGACAGCCAGGGCTACACAGAAATCCTGTCTCGAAATGATATCGACAGCAGCAACAAAGCAATATTGAAAAAAGCAGAGCTTGAATCCGAATTGGGAATCTTCATGCTAAGTGGTTGTCTATTCACCGTTCCACAATCCTGCCTTCCCCTTCAGACTGTCCATCTGTCCATAAGCACCTCCAGGATGAAGGGTTACAACTAGTCTGGGCTGGCTCCTGTGGAGCATCAGAAAAAGGTTCCAGTGCCCACCCTCCTGCAGCCTTTATCGCCCCTCTGCTCTGAGTCCCATCATTCTGCCAGAGCTGTGAACACCTTCCCAGACTGTCTCTTGTACCCAAGCTTGCCTGGAGTCTGTGCTTGCTGCAAGAGTACCCACCCCAGACCCACACACAGCTCCACGGCTTAGATCCCCTGGGGCTGGCAGGCAGTGGTGACTCCACACTACGCTGGGGTGAGATCCTAGTTGCCCAAAATAGCCCCAGCTGCGTCTGAGGCCAGACTTCCTCCTGGAATGAGGATAATGGGCACCAGCATTGCGTTCTGCCTCGGTGATCTCAAGCCCTGGGCACCAAGCTGCAGTAAACATGGGGCAGGGCGTGTGGACGAGATGGAGAAGTTGTCCAGGGCAGTTAGGGTGGGGACTGTTCCTTGGTTCTCATGTTGGCTATCAGCTGTGCACCCAACCCTCCCCCAACACCCTACTGCCCTGCTCAGCTCCTGTAGCTACTTATCCTGGTCCCCTGACATCTCCATCCTCAAACAAGTTCCCTCCCTTAATGGCCTTGCCTACCAAGCATTGTATGGTCTGGGCACACTTGCTGTCCTTCACCTGGGCAACATTCTATGTAGTAGGCACTGGCCCCTCTTGGTGGACAGGCCCACAGATGTTCTACAGCTAACCTGGCCTTCCAACCATCACACACCTATGAGATGCTTGAGTGTCCACTGTACCGTTACTGCCCAAGCCCCTGCCCCGTACCCCTCTAGGCCTTACCTGGCCTTGGGTTTGCAGTGCCTCGAGACCCTCACTCCGGAGCTGCTCCAGGGCCACAGCCAGCTGCAGCCCCTCCATGTGCACCCAGGCCTGCTCCTCCTGCAGCTGCTGCAGCCATAGCTGCTCCTCCTGCAGCTGCTGCAGCCACAGCTGCTCCTCCTGCCACAGCTGCATCTGCAGCTGGACCTGCCGCCTCCGGTCCTCCAGCAGCAGCTGCTCCTGGGCTAGGCACAGCTGGACTTCGTGGAGTCTCAGCAGTTCAGGCCCCAGGGCTGGTATGGGGGCCCCGGCTCCACAGCCCTCCATGTGCTCAGGGGCCAGCACCAGCTCGGATGCCAAAGCAGTGGCCTGAACTGGCCTCCAGTCTGCCTGTAGCTGCTCTGGCCTGGTGGCCCTGGAGTGTCCCTGAGAAGCCAGCTGAGTGCTCGTCACGTGCTCTGTCAGGGCCACCCCCACCTGGTCCTGAGGGCCCCCTGTGTTGGGGGGCGGGGGCTCAGCCTCAGGGCCCTGCTGCCCAGCTGCCCGCTGGGCCCTGCCCATCCTCTTGCCTCGAGGCTTTCGAGCCCGCCCTCGCCCTCGTTTCCCAGACATGGCCCTGAATCCAGTGCCTCTTTCACCAGATGTCTGCTCCCCAGGGGCCTGGCTCATCAACTGGCCTGGATGGGGAGCTCAGAGGGCATCCCAGAGGCAACAGTAGATTGTTTGCTCTCAGCCAGGTTCAGCCCTCTGCTCCTGCTCTTCCAAGTGGCTGCCCCTTGGCTGATCTCCGCATCCCCGGCAGCAGAGCCCAGGGCCCTGGCTCTGCCTCTAGGCCCCACAGGTCCCACTCTGTGGCACTGGGCCACACCAGAGAGTTTATAGAGAGACTTTGGCGGCACAGTGGCTCACCCTAGCTGAAGAGGCTGACTAACGTGCTGACACTGCTGACACGGGGTGCGGGACTTTACAGGCCACAGACTTCACTGGCCAGACTGGGAGGGAGACTGAGAAACTGGGGGCGGCTCTTAGTAGCTAAACTGCAGCTTGAAGACTTGCCCAGTCCTGCCTGGGCGTCACCAAGCCCCCCCCCTCCCCTTCACCCCACCCTTGGTCTCTGGTCGCGGGAAACTCAAAACTGGCCACAGAGCCGAGAGCTGCATCCCAAATGCACCAGCCCTAACTGCCCCAGACCCTCATTGGCCATAGGCCATCCCAACCCAGCTGACCACTGGAGGCCCAGGCCTCCCCAGATGAACCCTCCTGCTGAGCAGGAGCTTGTCAGAGATGAAGGCCCACCAGAGTCCCAGCACAAAGCACCTGAGTGAGGCACACCGTGGGTTGGTTAAAGACACTGAGCCTTCAAAAGCCTAGATAAAGAAGAGTCTCACTTGACTCCTGGATTGGGGTGTAGGACCTGAGGGCTGTCACGACTGGGAATCCAGCACCCCCTTTAAGTTAAAGCATGGCCTAAGGGACCCTCACACGGCCCACCTGTTAGTCCCAGGGGTGGAGCTGAGGGTCCAGGACCAACTCTCATCTGAGGCTTCCTTCCCAAGGCCGCCTGTATCAAGGAGTCGCTCTAGGTGACATCCTCCCCAGTGGTGCCCCAGCCCCAGCCCGCTGACTCACACCCACGCCCAGAGCCTCATCCCAGCCAACTCTGCTTCACTGGCTAGACTGGTTTGCCTGGCCCAGCCCTGCCCAGCACTCCCCCCCCACCCCCATCCACCCTGCTCTTCCCCAGAAACCTCTGGAGCTGGCTGAGAGCACCTGTCTGGAGCACAGTTGGAGAGAGGCTTTGCTGAGGGCCTTGGGAAATGGTGGGGGCATTGTTCGGGTGGGAGACAGCAGTCGGGACAATGAGGGGCATGCCCACGCTTGGGGTTTTGGCTCCAGATACAGGTTGGTTCTTGATAGTACCAGGCTAAAGTGTATTTGCTGCTGGGAGACGATGCTCGTTAAAATTGCTGCATGTGCTTGCCTCGTGAGTGCTTCCCTAATAGCCTGGGAACAAGCGCAGCTGGTGTCCCATAAATGCCGCCTGACGTTGATGGGCTTGGGGGACAACTCACATCCTTACACCTCTGCTTCCTTTCCTTCAGGGAAGCCGAAAGAGAATCGCCCGCCGCAAAGGAAGGCGAGTCATCCAAGCAAAGGGTCCTCCTCCTCTGAGAACCCCCCGGCCCCTGCAGGTGAGAACCTGGGTGCCTACATTTGCTGGGGGCCGTGTAGTGTGGGGTGCTGGGGGCGCTGGCAGGAAGGGGACTGCCCTGGGCCCAGATATGCATGGTATGCATGAGTGTACATATGCACACGTGTGTATGCATGAACACGCAAAAGCATTCATGCCTACATGTATGCATGTGTGTGTGCTCGTATAGTCTATGCAGCAGGCCAGGAACAGGCAGATAAATCCCCCTTCCTATGTCTTGCTAGCCTCTTCCTGGTTTCAGTCTGCCTCCCAAAGATCTCACTGAATCTCCTGTCCTGAGCCTGTCTCCCTCTAGTGGCAGTAAAATGATCCAGCCACGGCTGTGCCTGGGGAGTTCCACCATGGAGTCCAGAGTCCTGTGCCTGCTTCCTGGGCTCCAGTGCTTAAGGACAGGAGGGACCAGGTCTGGCCAGCCTGCTCGCCTCCTGGCTCCTGTACCAGATCTGTGTTCCCAAGGCGCAATTAGGTTAAGATCTCAGGGCCGGTGCCCCAACCCCCATCTTCCGCTGTCCCACTAACTACTCTTTGGGTGTTGTCTTGAACCCAAGACATCTAGCCAAGCTCCTCCAGGCTCATCCAGGTGTCCCTCCATCCATGATGCTCCCAGTGGCTGCCTCTTGGAACCACTAGCTGGCCCTGATGTTCCATGCTTTCCCGGCCTGGTCTCTGGGTCTACCTAAGCTTCAGATGCCTGCTCTCCTTGGCCACTCTGCCTTGCTTTGCCCTTTGCCTCTCCCTCCAAAGTTCTCTCTGTGCAACTCTCAGAAATGCTGCGCCTGTGCTGCTCTCGAGCACCGTATCTCGTGTGAACCTCCTCCCTTCCCCTCCTTGGGGGCTGGGATCAGGAGACCTAGCCTTATCCAGAGGACAGGATGCATGTGCAGTCTGCAGGTTGTTCCAGTGTAGTTGTGTATACCTAATTCATTGGCCTGGGTTCTGCACAGCTCAGGGCCAGACAGTCCTGAGACTCATCAGAGACAGATGTGTAGGGATGCAGTCCTCAGCAGATACTCAGAGCAGAGGGGATGCCAGATGGGAGGAGCCAGGATCCCCCAGAAGGACTAGTGCTGTTTCCCACACTGCCGCAAAACCTCTGTAGTCCCCTCGTTCTTGCATATCCTGGGGAGACCTTCAGCGGTTGGGCAGGACAGCTTCAGGAATATAACTGCTGGGTGCCAGGAGTGCATCTGGGGTTTTCTAGAAAAGACTTTCCCTGAGTCCAGGGTAATGATGGCTCCTTTGCAGTATCTGGTGCTGGCGCAGAGCTGGGCAATGGAGGGGAGTAAGGGTGGGCTCCACCTGCAGCTGAGGCTCCTGGGTTTACAAGTGGTGGGAACAAGTTCTTCTATCCACATGCTGACTCTATGCAGAACGGACAGCTGGCTGCTATCCCAACCTGCTGCTATCCCAGGGCTGCTCCTAGCGATCCTGAGAGCATACCATTTTCCAGGCTTCCTTTGGCTGCTCAGCCCCGATCACTGTGGCTTTCTGGGCTCTCTGGGCTGTCAGGTAGAACTGATGGCCTGGGAAGAAAGGTGTGTTCGGCAGGGGTAGTCTGGTCCAGGTCAGTCTAAAAGGAGGACTCGTGTTGGGATACGATCCCTGCCACCACGGCCACTCTGTTCACAGCCTCCTGCCTGGGGTTCAGAGGATGGTTGTCAGGTGTCCCCAGATTGTAGATCCTCTCTAGGGACATCACTCCACACGCCACTGTCGTTACAAACCTGTTCCCCACCTTTCCTTAGACCTCCCCTCCAGTCAGTTTCCAGGGTGATTTCTCTGTGTTTCCCAGGAGGCCAACTTCAACTAGAGCCCACTTAGGACAGACGCACTTCCTGCCAGAGCAGTGGGTGGCCAAGTGCTCCTAGAGGGGACTGTGTCTCCCTGCCATGCCTCAGGAACTTCTGGCCTAGGGGATACTGATGGCAGTTCATCTGGGTCAAGGTGTATACCATGCCTTGCCTGCCTTATCACCCACTCCCACGCAGGAGGAACCACAGAAGGTGGTGCGACATCCATGTCTAGGCCTGGGTTGGGTCAGAGTTGACGAACGGAGATGCAGATATAACAATCTCTCTTCTAACTCAGGGTGTCTCTGCATGTCTCTGACCCGTAGACTCCAGAGCCCCAGTCCAGATGTTCAAGGACTCTGTTGCACTGTTTCCTTGTGCTGCAGGGACCATTACCATCAGTGGAGAGTTTTACAATATGCAATATGCATCCATGCTTGCTATCCAGAAGTCCTGTGGGTTGCCAGCTGGATGGCCACAATCAGCAAGTGGCACAGAGCCTATTCCTTCTAATGACATTGTGGCCAAATCTTGGGGTTTTTGTTCTTGCTCCCATCTTTAAGACTCCTGCCCTGCTAAAAGGCCTCTCTGCTCTCTTTTCCGAGTAGCGGCTGCCCCCACCCCCACCCCTCTACCCCATTGTACTCCTTGCCTCTGTCTCCCTGTGTGTACACTGGGTCTCTGCGGAGACCAGTGCATCACCTCTGGCATTAGTTACTTTTCCTGTTGCTCTGACAAAATACCTGACGAAAATCAACTTCAGGGAGGAAGGGTTTATTTATTTATTTATTTATTTATTTATTTATTTATTTTGGCTTATGGTTTAAGAAAATCACGTCCATCAATGCGGGGAAGACATGAGAGCAAGAGCCCAGGGCAGCTGGTCACGTTTGTAACCACAGTCAAGAAACAGAGAAGGGCGAATGGGTCAGGTGGCGTGTCCACACACGCCTTTCAGCACACCGTTTGGAAGGCAAAGAGAGGCAGATCTCTGAGTTCGAGGCCAGCCCAGGCTACTAGTAGAGAAACCCTGTCTCAAAACATAAAATAAAATAAAGCAAAATAAAGCAAAAACAAAGAGAGACCAGGATGTCAGGAGAATGCCTGGTATTCTTTCTCTTTTTCATCCAGCTAGTGACCCTGGCCCATTGTATGATGCCACCAACATTCAGAATATGTCTGGAGAATAAACTTCTCCAGAAACTACCTCATAGACACACCCATGGGTGTATCTCCTGGGAGACCCCAAATCCTTCCAAGTTGTCAAGGTTGACCATCATATTTCCTTGCTGATCAGCCACCTGAGGTCATCTGCCACTTTGATTCCCTTCTTGCCATAAACCCAACACACTGGCCTGTTCCGGGGACCAGGACACAGGCATCTTTTGGGAGCCATTGTTAGGCCTGCCCGGACCTTCATGAACTATACCCCAACAGCAGAGTAGCCTCAGCCCCAGGTTGGAGAGGAGAGTACACTGTTGTCTGTGCCGCACAAGGCTCGGCTGCATTTACTGCTTCCTCAGGACCTAGGAAAAGAGAGTGTGCCTGCCACCTTAGCAGTCGGCTGTCAACAACCAGGAGCATGTGTGGATCTGCCCAGGAGCTGCCTCCTGTGATCAACTGATTTCCATCAACGTTGATTTGCTTTTTGCAGAGGCCAGAGAAGTGGATTTGAACGGGAGTGGTGGCACCCATGATTCCTCCAGGAAAACACTTTTTCCAGGCTCACTGCAGGAAGGGGGGGAAGTTCCTTGGACTCTTACCTGGCCCCACCTCCCATGAGGACCCTTGCTCCACTGACCAGTGAGTGCTGAGTGGAGGGGGCCACTAGGTCTGCCCACTCCTACATACAGGACACCTCCAGCACTTTATTGGTCTCACTGGAACTGGGCCCAGCCACAGTGCCACCTGCCCTGACCTCTGCTCTCGACACGGGTCCAGTCTGAAATCCCACTCTATAAGCAGAATCCATTTTGAATCCTCTTATTGGTTCTCACAGGACTCGGGTGCCATGCCTAGTGTTGTCATGCCGTGCTTCCTCTCCAACTTGTCACCTTCCTTCCTTTTGTCCCACCTGGTTGCGTGTGCGGGGGGAGGGGATTTTCAGCTCTGGGTTATAGAGAAGAGAAGCTGGCTTACTTCTCCTTAATCTTTTTTATTTTGTTAACTTTTTTTAAATAAAAAAAAATTTGACGCGTATTGGTGCTTTTCCTGCATATAGGTTTGTGCGCCACATGTCTGTGGAGGCCAGAAGAAGGCGCTAGATCCCCTGAAACTGGGGAATATAACCTGGGTCCTCTGGAAGAGCGGCCAGTGCTCTCGACTGCTGAGCCATCTCTCCAGCTCCATCTTTTTTATTGTTTAAACAGGGTCTCTTCACATAGCCATGGCTGCCCTGATTACTATGTAGACCAGGCTGGCCTCAAACTCACAGAGGTCCATCTGCCTCTGCCTCCTGAGTGCTGGGATTAAAGGCGTGGGGCACCATACCTGGTGTTTCTCCCTACTCTTACAAGAAAAGCAGTTGGTGTTTTGCTATTGACTACGATGTTCACCACAGAGTTTTCATAAGAGTCTTTCTCAGACTGAGGAAAAGTTCCTCCATTTCTAAGTGTTAAATGTCTTGAAAACGTGCTGACTTCTTTCCACATTTTCCTGTATCATCTGGGGTGATTATACATTTCTTCCCTCATTCTGTTGGTGAGGTCTATGAATTTGTGCATTTTCATATACTGAATCATCCTTACGGTCCAGAGATAAATCCTACTTGATCTCGGTGAAGGCTTAGCTAGGCTACTGAACTCAGCTTGCTGGTACGTGGCGGGGGATTCTGTATTCACGATCCTAAAAGGTGCCGACCCGGATTTTCTTGTGGTCGCTTTGCCTGGCTTTGGTACCAGGGGATGTTGGCCTCATAGACTAAGGTAGGAAGTGCTCCCTACTCTCTACCACATGGGGAAAGCTGAGGCATATGGGCACAAGCTCATCGCCTGTTACCCAGAACCCAGCAGGGAAGCACTGTGTCTAGGGCTTTTCCTTGTTGGGAGTTTTTTTTTTTTCTCCCTCAGATTTTTATCTATGTGTATACCTACCTACATTTACGTGTGTCATGTGCACACAGGTGGCTGCCGATTCCAAAAGGCCCGGGATTCCCAGGAACTGAAACAGGTCGTAAGGCACCTGATGTGGGTGCTAAGAACCAAGCATGGGTCTTCTGGAAGAGCATAAATAGCTCTTAACTGTGGCCCCCTCATCTTTTAAGAATTTGTTTTTATTATTTAAAACTGTGAGTATGTCAGGGATAGGTATGTGTATGTAAGTGAGGTGCCCACAGACACCAGAGGCATTGGACCCCTGAGGCTGTGTTTGTAGGTCCTTGTGACTCCCCTGAGTTTGCTGGGAAATAAACCTGGAAGATCAGTAGGTACTCCTATTATTCATTTATTTATTTATTTATTTATTTATTTTTGAGACAGGGTTTCTCTGTGTAGCCCTGGCTGTCCTGGAACTCACTTTGTAGACCAGGCTGGCCTCAAACTCAGAAATTCGCCTGCCTCTGCCTCCCAAGTGCTAGGATTAAAGGCATGTGTCACCACTGCCCAGCTGCCCCTAACTATTGAACTATTTCTCCAGACACTGCTAGGAGAGAGACTTCAATCTCTTCACTACCCATTGGTCTACCCTACCTTACATTCATATTCCCTTGTTTTGTTTTCAGAATCAGTAGTATGATCTCCCCTTTCATTTCTCCTATTAAAAAAGATTTTAGTTTTTACTTTTCAGTTATGTGTATGTATCTTCATTTATGTGTGCATGTACCTTTACATGAAGGTACCTATAGAGGCCAGGAAAGGGTGATGGGTTGTCCCCTGGAGGTAAAATCACAGGCAGTTGTGAGGGGCCTGACATGGGTGCTGGGAACCAAACTCTGCTCTTCTGCAAGCGCAGTAAGCAATTTCTGCCTTTTTCTATTTCATTTCTGTCTAATCTTTCTTTCCTCTCCTCTGCTGACTTTGGGTCTAGTTTTCCTTTTCTCGTTCTGTAGTAATCTTGGCTCAACCCAGAGAACACAGATTGACGATAGATTGTTGCAATAACATGTGGTTTATTGATCCACGTACGTGGGGTTACCTACCCTCAGTGGAGGCGGGGGGTGGGGTGTCAAACTCGAACTCAGAAAGCACACATCTTTTATACTTTACAGAGGGCAGATTCCTGCAACAGGGCTAGCTGGCTTATTCTGGTTGGTGGAACACAGGACGAAGGATCTCATCAGGCATTGGTTGGCTTGCTCAGGGGACTGTTCTTGGCTCAGTCAGCCAACTTCCCTATCCAGCTCTGCACCTGGCCTTGGAAAGTCCCTGGGAAGGGGCTGAGTAACTAGGTGGTAGGGGATTGTCATCAGCAAGGTCAGGGTGACAGTTTGTGGTCTTTTTCGAAATTCACCACAGGAGGGGTTCGGGGGGTTCTTCTGAGAACTGCTAATCTTGTTTTCGTGGACCTTAACGTCATTGCGACCACCAGTTATTTTTGTCTTGGCTTTACTTAGCTTAGTCAGAATAGCCTGGCCATTCTGTTTCAACATTCTGACCACCAGAACTTTGTTTTTACAGAATGTCCTTGGCTATCTCTGGAACACAGCTTCT
>NW_022196893.1:6799524-6861342 GCF_008632895.1 Mastomys coucha
TGTTTCTATATTCTCAAAAACTTGGTTTCTATATTCCCAGAACCTTGTTTCTATAGCTTTGTTTTTTTCACTTTATTACTTCAGTTCTTTAAGTCATAAAGGTGGGCTGCCGGTCTGAGCTCTGTCTTGTCTACTAATGTAATAGTAAATCTCCAATCCCCTTGAGCACTGCTTTACCGCCCCTGGCAGACCTTCCTGCGCTGTCTTCACCCATCCCGAAGACATTCCTAATCTTCCCTGTGATTCTCTCCCTGACCCCTTGCTTAAGAAGGTGGAGCATGTGCTCTGCAAAGGAGTCACGGAGACCCCTATGCCCTCGGGCAGCGTGTGCACATGGGTGTTGGGTAGTTCTGGCTTTCTTGAGGGGGGGTCCCATGGCTTTCTTGTGTTACATAATCTTTCTCCTCTTCTGTCTGGTGTCCTGTGTTAGGGACACACCAGCTTCCAGCTATTACTGTAGAGTTGTTTCTTCTTTGACACTGAGATTCTTTTTTTCTGCACGTCAATGGTTCACCATTACACGCATGCATGCGTAGAACTGGCATGTAGTACAACTTTTGATTATATAATGTCCCTTTTTGTCGGGCAGTGGTGGCACATGCCTTTAATCCCAGCACTTGGGAGGCAAAGGCAGGCGGATTTCTGAGTTTGAGGCCAGCCTGGTCTACAGAGTGAATTCCAGGACAGCTAGGGCTACGCAGAGAAACCCTGTTTTGAAAAACCACAAAAAAAAAAAAAAAACGAACCAAACCAAATAATGTTCCTTTTTCCTTCTTTTAAACCTTCCTGTGTGTTTATTTGCATGTATTACTCATAGATAATTATACAATAATTATACATTCTGACATTTGTGCATAAATATATAACATATCTTGATCATATCCACCCTTGTTACTATCTCTTGTCCCCCTCCTACCTCCACTAATCCCTATCATTTTTCCGACCAGTCCCCTTCTATGTTCATATGGGAAGGGAGCACATTTCACTAGGGTTATAGTGACTATTATAGGAGTATAGGTGTGACTATTTACAGGAGCACGGCCACCTTATCAGTGGCTACACCAGTGAATAAAATGTCTCTCTTTTCCCCAGCAACCATGAGTTGACCATAGATAGGTCTCAGGGTGGGGCTTTTTGAGTCCCCATCCCCCACAGCATGGTGGGATGTTCATGGACCCAATCTTGAGCAGGTCTTGTGTAGAGATTCACTGCTGTGAGTTAAGATTATAATGTCTGGGTTGGAGAGATGGCTCAGTGGTTAAGAGCACTGGCTGCTCTTCCAGAGGTCTTGAGTTCAATTCCCAGCATCCACATGGTGGCTCACAACCATCTGTAATGTCATCTACTGCCCTCTTCTGGTGTGTCTGAAGACAGTTACAGTGTACTCATATACATAAAATAAATAATTCTAAAAAAAAAAAAAATTATAATATCCATGTCCTGCCTGGAAAACAGCATTGTACTGGCTGGTTTTGTGTCAACTTGACACAAGCTGGAGTTATCACAGAGAAAGAGCCTCCCTTGAGGAAATGCCTCCATGAGACCCAGCAGTAAGGCATTTTCTCAATTAGTGATCAAGGTGGGTGGGCCATTGTGGGTGATGCCATCCCTGGGCTGGTAGTCTTAGGTTCTATAAGAGAGGAGCAGGCTGAGCAAGCCAGGGGAAGCAAGCCAGTAAGTAACATCCCTCTTTGGCCTGCCTCCATCAGCTCCTGCCTCCAGGTTCCTACCCTGTGTAAGTTCCAGTCCTGACTTCCTTTAGTGATGAGCAGTAATGTGGAAGTGTAAGCTGAATAAACCCTTTCCTCCCCAACTTGCTTCTTGGTCATGATCTGTGCAGCTACAACAGGCTAGCCCTTTTCTTTTCTTTCTTTCTTTCTTTTCTTTTTTTTTTTTTTGAGACAGGGTTTCTCTGTATAGCCCTGGCCTGGCTGTCCTGGAATTCACTCTGTAGACCAGGCTGGCCTCGAACTCAGAAATCTGCCTGCCTCTGCCTCCCAAGTGCTGGGATTAATGGTGTGCGCCACCACCGCCCGGCCCAGGCTACCCCCTTTCATTGATCATCTTATTTCTTCCATCTCTTCTGAATGTTCCCTGAACCTTGCCGAGGACCATGCAGATGTCCCATTTATGGCTGAGCACTCAATAGCCAGTTGACCTCAGCATAGTAACCTCCATAGTTAGTGCTGCTCATTACAAAACAACAACAACTTTTCTAACTAAAGCTGACAGCAGTACTCCACGCATAAACATAGCTATTCACTCACATCATACCCATTTAGCAAAACAACAACAGCAGCATCTTCCATGCTGGCGTCCATGACCTCACAGGCCAGGGCTTTTGGCCAAGTCTACAGCACCAGATGAGAGCTCCCTCCTGTGGAGCAGGAGGCAGTTGGTTACTCCACAACAGACTTGCTACTATTGCATCAAAGGACATGTCTTGCCTGGACAGTCAGCGATGTCGATGTCATAGTTAGGGACCACAGCTGTGGTGGGAGGGAGAGTGCTCGGTTATAGCTTGGTTTCTCTGTGTCCTGTAACCACAATACATGCTGTCTTCAGCAATAGGGTCTTAATCTTTTTTAAAAAAAATTAGGTACACATATGGATGTTCGAAGACAGTTTTTAGAAGTTCACACTCCTTCAACTATTTAGGTTTCGGTGATCAAACTCAGATTGTCAGGCTTGGTGGCAAGCTCCTTTTTTGTGTGTGACAGGGTTTCTATGTAACTCTGGCTGTCCTGGAACTCACTCTGTAGACCAAAATCCGCCTGCCTCTGCCTCCCAAGTGTTGGGATTATAGGTGTGTACCACCACTGCCCAGCAGTTCAAACGGCTGGGAGCCATCAGGCAGGATGCTGGGATTTGAACCGGGGTCCTTTCGATCCACAGTCAGTGACCTTAACCACTGAACCACAGCTCCAGCACGGAGGTAAGGTCCTTTACCACTGAGCCATTTGCTGGCTAAGTAAGGTCTTTGTACTTTTTTTTTTTTTTTAATGCAAAGTTTGTTTCATCTGCTAGTAACATAAGATGTCACTTTCTTTCTTTCTTTCTCTCTCTCTCTTTCTTTCTTTCTTCTTTCTTAGTTTTTCCAGACACGGTTTGTTTATGTAGCCCTGGCCGTTCTGGAACTCACTCTGTAGACCAGGCTGGTCTTGAACTCAGAGATCTGCCTGCCTCTGCCTCCAAATGCTGGGATTAAAGGTGTGCACCATCATGCTGAGTTCTTTTTTTTGGGGGGGGGGGGTGACGGCATATTTTCTTATATATTTCTGTTTTGTGTGTGTGTGTGTGTGTGTGTGTGTGTGTGTGTGTGTGTGTGTGTATGCAAGCGCATGTCTGCCACAGTGCATGTAAGGAAGTCAGAGAACTACTTGGAGGATCTGGTTCTCTCATTTCACTGTTTGGGTTCTTTCGGATCCTGGAATTGAACTCAGGTGGTCAGACTTGGTGGCAAGCTCCCTTACCCACTAAGCCATCTTGCTGTCAGCTCCTTCCCCACTTTCTTTTTTTTAAGATTTATTTATTATTATAAATGAGTACACTGTAGCTGTCTTTGGACCACCAGAAGAGGCCGTCAGATTTCATTACGGGTGGTTGTAAGCCACTGTGTGGTTGCTGGGATTTGAACTCACGACCTTTGGAAGAGCAGTCAGTGCTCTTGCCTGCTGAGCCATCTCACCATTACCCCCCCCACACACACACACACACACTTTCTTTTGGTTACTGGTTGTGGTGGTTTGAAAGAAAATTGCCCCCATAGTCCCATAGAGAGTGGCACTATTAGGAGATGTGGCCTTGTTGGGGATGGTGAGGCTTTCTTGGAGGAGGTGTGTCACTAGGGGGTGGACTTTGAAGTCTCCAAAGTCTCAGCTTAAAGCCACCTGTCAGACTCTTGTCAATCAGCAGCCTAAGCAGGCGTCTGTCTACTGCCCGAACCTCAAGATGAGCCCCATCCCTGTCTCTCCTCCCACAACTCTGATTACCAAGGTCACAGGCCTAGACGTCTCCAGTATACATCTAGGGTAAAAATTTTCCTCTGAGCTCCTTAACTTTACCTTCTGCTCCTAGTCTATATCTGTCCCATCAGATTTCCAATTAACTGCAAACTGCTCCAAACGACCCTCCAGCACACGTGCCAGCTGTGGTCATGGTGGCCCTCTAGCGCACATGCCAGCAGTGGTCATGGTGTCTCTTCATTGCAGTAAAACCCCAACTAAGACACTGACTGCAGGGAAGTTCTGAATGGATCTGTGTCGTTGACAGGGGCACGTGTAGCCATGACAGGGACCAAGGTCTCATGGGAAATGGACAAAGCCTATATCCCCATATGAGTCAGGGTAGGGGACAGCAAAGGCTTCTTTCTGTGGTGGAAGTATGCCTGTGTACAAAGGCACAATTGGTCTAAGTGTGTAAAACTAGCAACCACAGCTTCATCCTCCTGGTGTTCACAGTCCCAGACTAGCTAGCCCCTCCTCACTGTACCGGATGTAACGATCACATTGAGGTCCCGGCTACAGCAGCAGTAGTTGGAGCTTCACCAGAGCAACTTCTCGCCTGACCCCGGCTTTTCTGCATGTGTGTCTCTATCCTTTCTCCACCCCCTGGTTGGCCATAGCCAGAGTGCGAAGGCAAAGCTGTGCAGGATGTGGCCCCCTTTTCTATCATTTTACAAATAGAAAGTTTTGGATACATTAGCATCACTGCTGTTTATAATCTGCACTGAAATCCTCATTGTAGGAAAAAGCAGTTAACCAGTGTCTGCAAACAGCTAGACCACACCCATGCCTTTGAGCCACTGTAAAAGCCTGGGGACCCCCACAATGATTTTGGGTTAAAAGCATGAGCACTCTTTCCTCTGTTCAGGGCTGGGTATATAGATTGGTCAGTGACGTTTGCAGCACAATAGGAGACACCAAGTCTATACTTAAAAAACAACCAAAGCATATTTTAAAAATTGAGCTTGTGACTATAATAATATTAACAGTGCTTTACAAGGGCTAGATAGATTAATAGCTTATCATAACTCTGCTGATTAATTCCCAAACCTTGAACTTTTGAAGTCTTTTATTCCACCCCCCCCCCAAAAAAAAACAAAAAAACAACAACAAAAAAAAAAAAAACAGAGTTTCTCTGTATAGCCCTGGCTGTCCTGGAACTCACACTGTAGACCACAGGTTGGCCTTGAACTCAGAAATCCGCCTGTCTCTGCCTCCCAAGTGCTGGGATTAAAGGCGTGTGCCACCACTGCCTAGCAACTTTTGAAGTCTTAATATAACAACAGCATATAAAAAGGGGAAGAAACCTGAACCATTTCCCATCTTCACATACCTTTAATCACTTCCTCTGACCTTTAGAGCTTGCATTTACATACCTTAAATGACTTCCGTAGACTACCAGAGCTTACAAACCTCAAACCTTTTCTTTTTCCACCCAGCTATTTACCAGGAGGCAAAAGGGGCTGGTTACTGAAGGCAGCCACTGCAAAGCTAGCTCCTTTAAGTAGGGGAACAGTGAAGACTGATTCTAAAACCTGTTTAGGGAATTTATCTCTTTTCAGAGTGAAGTTTGCCAGCAAGATAAACTTTGAGTCTTATTTTTACATGTGAAATGGACAGACCAGGCAGCTGCACCCTTGGTCACTTGGAGCTAGGGACTTGCTGCTATTAAACTGCTAAGTTTAGTCATCAACATCATCAGAGATCTGAGAAGGATAAATTAAAGCAACAATTTCAATCCAGGGGCTGGAGAGATGGCTCAGCAGTTGAGAGCACCAGAGGTCCTGAGTTCAATCCCCAGCAACCACACAGTGGCTCACAACCATCTGTAATGGGATCTGATGCTCTCTTCTAGTGAGTCTGAAGACACTGACAGTGCATTCATATAAATAAATTAAATAAATAAATCTTTAAAAAGAAAGAAAGGAAGAATGTCAACGCGAGTGGGCTCTGTGTCAGTTAAAATGACAGTTAACTCTCTGGACACCTACCCTGGGCTCCCTCATGGTAATCTCTGTGATTTCCTTGGCAGTCACAGAGAACAGCATTAGCCTTCAGCCGCCAGACCCAGAGGTCTGAGAGATTTTCCTGTGGAGGAGAAACTTGGGAAAACTGATCCACCTTGGCAGAGCAGGGTAGTCAACCCGACAGTGACTACGGTTCGGGCAGGTCCTTGGCAGGAGGCAAGGACGATGGGACAGAGCTTTTCCCAGTGGTTAGTATTAACACAGTCCGGGTGTGTGTCATCTGTTCCCATGGTCTTCTTTGGAGACCATAGGGTTGCTGCTAGGAGTTGGAATTTCTGTCTGTCACAGGAAATTGTTTTGTTTTTTTTTTAACACTTTAAATGCCATATGTAGCAGATCTCTAGGAGGCAATGAGAGCATCTATTAGGTTAACAAACTTTTCTAATTTGTATTTACTTATTCAGGGTTAACCTTGAAAAGTTTCAGGAGGCTAAATAAAGCTTGTCCCTGTAAATGAATTATATTTGTACCTAGCATGACTATGTGCATAGTTCTGAGCACATTAAAGAATCTGATCATTTATAAAAGTGACTGACCATTAACATGTATGTCTTAATTATCTCTAGCAGTTTACAAGTTAGTAGCTTTTACAGGATCACGATTTTATCCTTGTCAAGTCTGAGTTGAAGATTTAATTGAAGATCCTTTTGCATCAAAATAAAAATGTAAACCATAAATACAGTTCACAGAGAGACTGGGAACTTTATTCTTTTTGATCTTTTCATAGTGTACCTTTGAAGAAAATCACAGTTTCTTATATGACTCAGTTTATTCAATTGCCTAAAGCCCAACAAAGTTAGCAAAGACAGAGGCTAGACATGTACCTTCAAGTCAGTCAGTGTTAACCTGAGCAAACCTCAGGGATTTATAGCAAACATACTTTATCAAACATATGTTGTTCCTTATTTAAAAATTCTAGAATCTGGGTTGAACATTGCAAAGGCAGAAGAGATAAGCTGTAAATCTCTTAGTTGACTTTTGTTAACCCGAGTAGACCATTTTATAACCTTAGGAATCTATCACCATACAAAACTCCATTCTAATCCAATATATTTTGGAGACCCGTGTCACTTTAGTTTAAAAGGGAGATATAATGATGAGCAGAAGGCTCAGTAGAACTAAGAAGTTTTAGGGTTGTTACCTTAGTAGGTTTATATTACATGGTCATCTTAATTAAGATGGGGGTGAAGTTATATGGCATGTACTCTTTTTTTTAACCTTAGTTAAAAAATGGCTCCTAACCACATGATGGCTTCCATCATGATGAGGTCCTCAGCTGAGATGGAGGCAAGCCACAGGGTTGCTATTTTAAAATACCTGTTTTCTTAAATAAGAGTTTAATTCAGGGGTTGGGGATTTAGGTCAGTAGTAGAGCTCTTGGCCCTGGGTTTGGTCCTTAGCTTAAAAAAAAAAAAAAAGGACAAAATAATAACAACAAAACATTTGCCTTGCCTGAAGGTTGTGGGTCATAGTTTTAATCCCAGCACTTTAGAGGCAGAAGCAGGAAAATTTCAGAGTTCTAGGCCAGCTTGGTCTACAAAGCAAGTTCTAGGAGAGCCAGGGACACACAGAGAAAGCCTGTCTCCAAAATCAAAACAACATTTCCACAAAAAAAAAAAAAAAAAAAAAAAAAAAAAAAAAAAAAAAAAAAAAAAAAAGACCCAAACCTGAGATGGAGAATTTACATAATAGTCTTAAGAGATTTGTTTTTGTTTTGAGAGCAGAGAACAAAGAAATTACAGAGAGAAAAGATGTTTAAGAGTGAAAAGAGAGAAAAGGCTACAGATAAGAGACTTTGGGGATTATTTGTTCGTGTGATGGCATACATTGTTACAACCTGCAAAAATTTGGAAACAGAGTGTGCCACTTTGTAGCCCTCACCCAAGAAATCCAATTGACAAATGGATTCTCAAGTCATCAACCTGCTTCTTACAGCAAAGGAAACAGAATGAAGAGAATTGGCAGCCTATGGGGTGGGAGAAAACCCTTGCCAGCTAGCATCAGACAGAGGACCAATACTTTCAAGCAGACAAAGAACTCAAGAAACTAAACATCAGACTATGAATGACCCAGCACAAAATGGGCTACAGGATTGAACAGAGCATTCTTAGAAGAACGAGTATGTCCAGGACAGCCAGAGACTAGACACACAGAGAGACCTCATCTTGAAAACAAAAAGAAAAACAACCACCCCAAACCCAAACAAACAGAAAACAGCCAACAAATATTTTAAAAAGTGTTTAACATTAGTAGCCATGAAGGAAATGAAAACTAAAACTATTCTATCCCATCTCAAACTAATCAAAATGTCAAAGTGGTTACCATCAAGAAAACAAATGATAAATGCCAAGAAGGTGGGGAGTGTTGAAAAAAAGGATCCCTTATTCATTGCTGGCAAGAGTCTGAACTAGTATAGCCACTAAATTAAAATTAAAAATAGAACCACCATAACACTCTTGGGCACAGTCCTGTATCCAACCACAGGGACACTTGTAAGTCCACATTTACTGCTGCTTGACTCATTCCCAGCAGATAGGGAATGGAATGAGCCTAGATGCTTATCAAGTAATGAATGAATAATGGAAACGTGGTACCTATACACAGTAGAATCTTATTCAGCTATATAGAAAAGTGGAATCTGGAAGAAAGTGGATATGACTGGAAAATAATGCATTAAGTGAACTAACCCAGGTTCAGAAACACGCATATTCTCTTGTGTTCTACCTTCTAATTAAAACACTTATTTTATGTGCTTATACGTGTTTCCCCTGCATGTATATCTGTGCATCACATGGTGTCTGTGGAGGTCAAAAGAGAGCATCAGATCCCCTGGAACTGGAGTTACAGATGGCTGCGGGCTACCATGTGGATGCAGACCTGTATCTTCTGGAAAAGCAGTCAGTAACTACCAAACCATCTCTAGCTCCTGCCTTCTAATTTTGATATATGTACATTTATGTGGAAATGAGTGTGTTTAAAGCCAAGAAACTAGAAAAGGGGCCCATAAGAGGGGGAAAATGAGGCTTTAGGTTGTGGGGACGAGGGTAATGACATGTGATATGAAGGTGAGAGGAATGCTCAGGGTTAAAGGCCTAAATGGAGAGGGGACAAGAAGAGGGAGTGGGAACAGATAAAATAAAACTGAGGTTGTGTGTGAAAAAGCCACAAGGAAACTAGATGTTGGTCATCTAGTTTAAAACCAACATTTCAGCCCGGCAGTGGTGGCACACGCTTTTAATCCCAGCACTTGGGAGGCAGAGGCAGACGGATTTCTGAGTTCAAGGCCAGCCTGGTCTACAGAGTGAGTTCCAGGACAGCTAGGGCTACACAGAAAAACCCTGTCTCGAAAAACCAAAAACCAAAACAAAACAAAACAAAAAAACCCAACATTTCCTTTTTGTTTGTTTGTTTGTTGAGACAAGGTTTCTCTGTATTGCTCAGGCTGTCCTGGAACTCACTCTGTAGACCAGGCTGGCCTTGAAATCAGAAATTTGCCTGCCTCTGCCTACCAAGTGCTAGGATTAAAGGTGTGTGCCACCACTGCCCAGCAACATTTTTCCTTTTTTTAAAAAAAAAAAAAAAAAAAAAAAAAGTTTGAGGGTTGGAGAGGTGGCTCAGAGGTTCAGAGCACTGGTTGTTCTGAGTTCAATTCCCAGCAACCACATGGTAGCTCACAACCATCTATGCTGGGATCTGATGCCCGATTCTGGCATGCAGGCAGAATACTGTATACATAATATACACATCTAAAAAAGGAGGAGGAAGGAAGGGAGGGAGGAAGGAAGTAAACAAGTGAAGAAAGGAAGGAAGGAAGAACGAAAGAGGAATTTGAATGGAGATCCCATGGTTTGATAAAGCTACTCCCAGAAGCTATAGGTTGTTAAATAAAAATTCCAGTGCCAGAAGTGAGCTATCACCCAATGATTTGTTGGTCATGGAGACCCCTGAAGTCTCACAATAATACATGCAAATGTCACTGCAGTTGGCTGCCTACCAGAAGTAGATGTTACAAACCTAGTGCTAGGTCTGGAGAGATGGCTTAGAGAGGGCTGGCCAAAAGCCATGCATGGCCTGTGAGGTCATGGACTCCAGCGTGGAAGATGCTGCTGTTGTTTTGCTAAGTGGGTATGATGTGACTAAATAGCTATGTTTAGGCATGGATGAGCACTGCTGTCAGAATTTGTTAGTGTCTTAGTAACAGTTCTGTTGCTGTGACGAGACACCATGACCAAGACCGAAGCAATTCTTATTTTTTTAAAAAAGCATTTCAGTCTAGAGAGATGGCTCAGAGGTTAAGAGCACTAACTGCTCTTGCAGAGGACCTGAGTTCAATTCCCAGAAACCACAAGGTGGCTCACAACCATCTGTAATGGGATCTGAAGCCCTCTTCTGGTATGTCTGAAGACAGCTACAGTGTACTCATATACCTAAAATAAATATTTTTAAAAAACATTTCACTGAGGGCTGGCATACAGTCTCAGAGGGCTAGTCCATTATCATCACGGCAGGAAGCATGGTGGCATACAGACAGACATGGTGCTGGAGGAGAGCATCCAGATTTGCAGGCGAGAGAGACACTGGGTTTAGCATGGGCTTTTAAAATCTCAAAGTCCACCCACAGTGACACACACCCTCCAACAAGGTCACAGCTCTGGAATCCTCCTAATCCTTTCAAACAGTTCTATTTTCCAGTGACTAAGCATTCAAATAGGCGAGCCTATTGGGCCGATTCTTAAGCAAACCACTCCAGTTAGAAACAATTTTGCTGTTGTTTTGTGTTGTTTTGTAGCAGGCAGCAGCAACTGGCTCACAACTGTCTAAAGTACTGAGACTAGAGTGGCTGCTGATTGCTTAAGCCATAAACATCCCTGTCAGCCTCTTGCAAGGCTCGGGGAACATCTAGGAGAACCATGAGATGGGTGGAGTGTTACAGAATGCAGTGTCTTTCTCACATGCTGTGTGTGTGTGTGTGTGTGTGTGTGTGTGTGTGTGTGTGTGTGTGTGAATTTTAATGATCATATGATCTGGAAGTTGCATTAGTATCTTGTATACGTTTATTCACACATCTGTCTTCTTATGCACTTCATTCTTTCTCCAACTGATGAGTCTAATTTGTCAGCGCCCCCTTCTGTGGGAACACTTTGTGTACAAAGACACACATATGCTGCTGCTTTGCATTAATGCTTTTTAATAAAGTCACTGCTTCTTGCATATATCTTTTTTCCCCTTTAGCTTTGACAATTTTCTCTAGCTCTATAGTTTTGTGTGCTTGCTAGCTTTTGTATTTACCATTGCATCTTAAAGGTGTGGCTTGATGTCTTTTATTAACTTTCAAAACTCTCTTCCAACAATAAAAGACCTCAGCTAGGGAGTTCATGGTGTGCCCTCCTTTAATCTGGGGAGATAGAAGCAGGCAGATCTTTGTGAGTTCAAAGTCAGCCTGGTCTGCAAATCGAGTTCTAGGACAGCCTGTTAGAAACAGAAACAGACAGGCTGTTACACAGAGAAACCATGTCTCAAAATGCTCTCTTCCAACATGGATAATCTATGTGTTAATCCAACTCTACCTGCATTAAACCATCTTCTTCTGTCTGTGTCTTTTTCCAAATAGTTCATTTATATTGTGTTCTGGGTTACTGATTCTGCCGTCGGCTCTTAGTATTATACTGTTAACACTCCTATTATAGTGTTCTGGATCTATTTCTAATTTTTCGGGGTTTTTGAGACAGGGTTTCTCTGTGTAACCCTGGTTATCCTGGAGCTCACTCTTTAGACCAGGCTGGCCTCGAATACAGAGATCCATCCCTCTACTTCTTCCTCCTGAGTGCTGGGGCTAGAGGTGTGCATCACCACGCCCAGCTACCATTTTTTTTTTTTTAAACACATCTTCTTTCTTCAGTTACCTACTTTGGAGGCCCTTGTATTGACCAGGAAACATTTGGAGGAATGTTAAATATCGTAGTCATTTTCTTCTTGTTGCAACCTATCTCAAAACTAAACAAGCCAGGCGGTGGTGGCGCACGCCTTTAATCCCAGCACTTGGGAGGCAGAGGCAGGCGGATTTCTGAGTTTGAGGCCAGCCAGTGCTACACAGAGAAACCCTGTCTTGAAAAACCAAAAAAAAAGGGGGGCGCTTAGCAGACCACCATTTCACCATTTCTGGGGATTGGGAGATGGCTCATTCAGCAAAGAGCTTGCTACACATGCATGAGAACCTGACTTCAATCCTGAAACCTACATAGTTCCAGCCCCAGAGAGACAGAAGGAAAAGGGTCCCTAGGGCTCACTGGCTCTTCAGCCAGGTGCACCTGCATGCACACGAACACACAAGCTTAACTTGAAGGTTTTCTTCTTGTTTGGGGAAATGGCTGAGAGAGGCTCTCACTGTGTTGCCCAGGTTAGCCTCCAACCCCTGGGATCAAGCGACCTTCCTGTTTCTGCTCCTGGAGTACCTGGTTCTGTGGTATGTGCGTCAGGGTTGGCTCCATTTCAGGATTTTTTTTTTTTTTTTTTTTTTTTTTTTTTTTTTTTTTGGTGGTGGTTGTTGTTGTTCTTTATCCTCTAAACGTGGTCCTTTCCATCCACCATCTGCCTGTGTCCTGGAGATACCAGGTTATCAGGTGACTTTGCTCTCTGGGCTTTGCTTTAGTTCTGGCTTCTGCCCCAGGCTGTTCCTTGACTGGACTACCTGGGACCCTCCCCTCTCCACAGAGCCACACACTGCCCACTCCTCCTGCTCCTGAAGCTCTTCATGTCCGCCCAGCTAAGTCTTGTTTTCCATTTCCTGCCTTCCCTGTCCTGGCTCCTTTTCTATTTAGGCTGGTGCTCCACCTAGCCTGTCTTGGAGTCCTTGTTAGATAGACTTGCGTTTATCTCTTGTGCAGCAGGGACTCCTGACACTTGGCTTGTTGCTTCTCTTTTCAGCTCTTCAGCTTTCTGGGAATGCTGCTGATCTCACTGCTGCGGCCCTACCATGACATACATACATACACACACACACACACACACACACACACACACACACACACACACAGGAAGGGACACAGAGACCTGTAGAGTGGAACAGTCCCCCATGAGCTTTACTCACCTGAGTGGTCAGCTAGTAACAGGAGGGACTGCATGGTGTCTCTCCGCACCCCCTGCTCCTGGAAGCCACCGTGCCAGGCCCACACATAGACCTCCGTAAAACGGTCTGAATATGGAGTTGTGCCCACGTTCTAGACTTCTGCCTTCTACTGAGTGTCCTGGGCCATGGACTAAGACCACTTGAGAACATCCTCTACTTGAGGCAGTTTACAGCTTAGCTGCACCCATCAGGCTTTGAGGATTTGTTGCGCCAAGCCCAGTAAGGGCCGATGGCTCTGGTAGGTGAGCCCTGAGGACCAGGGGCTGGTTTTCTATCCTTCCCACTGGGCTTCCTACAACTTCTTTTAGCGGTGGACTGCAAGAGATTTCTGGGGATGTGGACTTCCTGCTCATGTCTCACCCTCTCCCTGTCCCTTGCTCTACGGAAGGAGCATCATTCAGACTCAGCAGTTTAGGAGTTTTTATCACTGCTGTTGACACTGTGTCTACCACATAGCCCTGGCTGGTTTTAAACTACTGGACTCCGTGGGTCCTCCTGCTTCACCCTCCTGATTGCGGGGAGACAGGCATGACAATCACTGCATCTGTCCTCCATGCTTTCTGAGAACCACTTGGGTCCTTTCTGTGGCTCCAGCAGCTGCATGGATACTGGCTAGGAAGGAGGACTTGCAGTCCTCACAAATGCCTACTCTCCTCACTCCAGCGCCTACTGCAGAGGACAAAGCCGCCCTTGTTATCCAGTGTGCCTTCCGGCAATATCTGGCGCGAAAGGAGCTGGCCCGGCGTTGGCAGGAGCGTCGGGAGTACATGGATGAGATGGACAGGCTGCAGAAAGAGGTGAGCAGGGCCCTGAGTGCCAGGACCCGAGTCAGAGGGAAGGGTCTAGACCTAGTGTGGAGAAGAGCCCTGGCCTTGGGGCTTTAGACGGGGACCTCAAGGCTGTGGCATGATGTATGGGCTACAAGGTAACCGTGAGCTGTGGACCCCTGCAGCAGAGTTCTGGGCGCTAGGGACGGTGACCGCCGGCCGTGTCTTGCAGGCCTACCTGGCCTTGGTGCGCCAGGAGCAGGAGGCGGCGCGGCGGCAGCGCGAGAAAGAGGAGGCGGAGGAGCGCGCACGGCGAGAGGAGCTGCAGCGTCGCGGTCGCCTGCTGGAGGCTGCTTTCGAAGGGGACCTGGGCGAGATCCGCCAGGTGCTCAAGGAGGTCTGTGCTTCGGCAGCGAGGGTGGCAGGGATGGTGGCTTGCCTAGTGAACAGGGCGCTGGGCGGGGGCGGGACGCGCAGTGTGGGCGGGGCGCTGGGGCGCCCTGTGAGCGGGGGCTGTGGGCGGGGCACGGGCGGGACGGGGAGGTGTGTGGGCGGGACTATGGGCGGGGCGCACCAAATGGGCGGGGTGCTGGGCGGGGCGGAAGCCGAGGTGACGTGCCCCGCGCCCAGGTAGAGCAGCTGATGACCCGCGAAGGCGTGGGCTTCGACGAGGACGGCAAGGCTCGGCGGCTGCAGAGGCGCGTGGCCACCGTGGAGTGCGAAGACAGCCACGGGAACACGCCTCTCTCCGAAGCGGCGGCGGGCGGGCAGGCCATGGCCATCCAGCTGCTGGCGGAGCTGGGTGCCAACCCCAACACCAAGGTGGGCGCGGTGCGCGCGGTGCGCACGGCGGCGGCGGCGTGGCCTGGTCCCCGCACGTGCTCAAGGGAGCCCGTTCCGCAGGGCGACTTCGGCCGCACGCCACTCTACCGGGCAGCTTTTGGGGGCCACCTGGAAGCCGTGGAGGTGCTTCTGAAGATCGGAGCAGACCCCCGGGTGTACGCGGATGACGGGAGCACTCCGGAGCAGGTGCGGCCCTGGCATGTGCATCCCCACTCCAAAGATTTCTGGTGTGGTGGTGGTGCATATCCGTAATCCCAGCACCGAGTAGGTGGATTAACAGAAGTTCCAGGCCAGAAGCCTGATAGAGAGACCCTGTCTCACAAGGAAAGCAAAAGACAGGATACTGGGATCCCTAGATTCCGTGTCTGGTTCTATCTCACCAACCAAACTCCCGTTTCTGAACGATAGCTGTCTGCCAGGAACGCCTTCTGCGCAGGTTTTGTCTTTCTGGCCACCTGATGGTGGATTCCAGGCTACTGTGATGGATTAGGAAACAGTCTTCAGACACTGGCCAGGTATCACTGGCGCTAACAACTTGGGATGTACCCTCTGGTCTTGGTCTGCTCCTGTTTCTTCCTTTGCAGTCAGAGGAACAGCCTTCCAGCTGGAAGGAGTACTATGGTCCCCTTGCCGACCACTGAGAACTGTGGGTCCAGGAGGTCACTAGGGAAGCTCCTTCAGCAGTGGGGGCAACTCTGAGAAGCCAGGCCAGGAAGTCCCCCCACCTTCTATTTGTATGTTTACACACCACACACACACACACACACACACACACACACACACACACACTTCATAGTCCAATTTGGCTGGGAACTAACCCTGATCCTTCTGCCTCAGACTTTCCAGTTCTGGGGTCACAAGTGTTTGGTACCACACCTGGCATTACCTTTATCACGTTTAAGTCGCCGGAATTTAACTCTGGCTATCCAGATCCCTTAAAGCTGAGGGCACCACCAGAAACGGTGGGATAGGCCGGCTGGCAAACATTTGCTTCTGCACCCCCTCCCCCGTGAAAGGGACACCAGAGTCTTTGCCCAGTCTGGGACCCCCGGCCTCAGGTGCCCCTCCCCAGCTCTACCTTCTGTGCACACTTATTTGGGCCTAGCCTGTTTCCTCTTCCTCTTGGGCTAGCAGGTAAAGTGGTGTCAGCCAGAGTCAGGGAGTTCAGAGAGTGCTCCGAGATTCATAGTCTCTTGGAGGACATAGAGACCAGAGGACAGTTGGGCAGCCACAGAGCTGGTAGCTGGGGAGCTGTGGTAATGGGGAAGTGCCCCAAACCTTCGCTGTCAGGAGGGACACTCAATACAAAGTACGTACCGGAGCCACTGGCAACCCACACAGGTCAACAAACGAGTTCTGACCTGACTCTCATACCTGACACAAAATTAACTCAACAGACCTGAGATTTCAGCACAAACAGTGACGTATTTCCCCCTTTAGAAATAGCGAAATATCTCTGGGCCCTAGGGCATGTGGAAGCATTCTTAGACACCACACCAAGACGACAGAAGAAAGAAAAGTTGAGCCTCACCGACATGAGAAGTTTCCGTGCACACGCCTACCCGGCAGGGGAAACGCCTGAGGTTGCCAGGGTGGTTTCCCAGGGCGAGGCTGCTCCTCGAATTTCAAATGTGCCGACCTCTGTGGTTTCCCTAAATATAGGAAACGAATGCACTGTGGTAGTGGGTACTGCATTCACTATCTCCCTGGAAAAGGGGGAGGAAGGAGGGAAGGAGGGAGGGAAGAAGGAAGAAAAGAAGAAGGAAGGAGGGAGGAAAGGGAGGGAGAAAGAAAAGAAGGAGCAAAGGAAGGAAGGAAAGAAAGAAGGGGAAGGAGGGAGGGAGGGAGGAGGAACAAAGGCAGGCAGGCAGGCTTCCCTTCACAAGACCTGGACAAGAAGCAATGGCCTGCTGTGGGGAGAGGCTGGTCACAAATCATATACCTGGCCAAAGACACTTCCCTGATGTATAGAAGCAAATCTCAAATCAACAGCAAATAAGCCTGATGTCCAGTCATGACGGACAGGATGTGTTGTCTCTCCTTGATGGACAGGGAGAGGGATGTTTCTGCAGAGGGTGTGATGACTGCAGACCAGCCTACACCCTGACAGTTTTTAGTGAAGGGAGGGTGTACACAAACTGGATTCTCACACCTTGCTGCAAACAGGAACGAGGGCTCCTCCCTCTGCAGACTCCGACGACCTAAGCATCCGGCGTACCTCAGCAATTATGTTCTTGGGCACTTAGCCCAGTAGAGTGAAGCTTATGTCCATGTGAAAAATGTTCACTGGAGCCTGCCTGGTAAGAGCCTCGAACTGGACACAGCCCAGGTACAGATATCCTTTCCCGGTGAACCTTGGAACACACACAGCGTGGACCACCTTTTAGCCACCGAGGATGGAGGTCGTGGTATATCAGCAACTCACAGAGCTCTCCAGGGAACCGTGCGAGAGAGCCCCCCCCCCCCCGCTACAGTACGCAGTACATCCTTCCATCTCTAATGGCAAAATGATAAAATGGAAGCCAGATAGCTGGTTTTAACAGGAAGGAAAGGAGAAGTCGGTGTGGCGAGCGGGGAAGGACAGCAAGACGATGACTTGGTGAGACGGAAGCTTGTGTTAAGTGAACCCAGCCGCTCGTTCTTACATTTACAGAACTCAGGCATCGGTTAACTGAGCCCACGTTCCACTTGCTGTGCGCTATGTCTTCCTTTCAATGAGCTGCATCTTCCTCCTGCTACTTCATCAACACTAAACAGCTGATCAGCTCATGTGACACCCGTCAGCCCCAGCTCACCACGCCGCCCTCTTGTACTCCTTGGTTTTCTGTTGATGACAGCTCTTCCACCCACAGACCAACCCTCAAGTTCATAAGCTGCTTCTACACACCAGAAGATGACTGCTCAGCTCGGCAGAACCAGAGATAACCGTCAAATTCCTCAGTAAAATCTTGGCACATGGTTCTCAATAAATATTCTTTTAGATAAACAGCCACGATTTATTTAATACCCGAACCTCTGGCTCACGCAGATGACTGCCCATCTGTGTGTGAGCATTTCCCCAAGCATTCATCCCTTCTCTTATCTTGCATCCACGTCTCTGTCAACCTCTTTGATTTTTACTCATCTTGGATCTTACTTTGTAAAATACAGATCACTGGCTGGACGTTGAACGCATCAGAGTTGTGTGTGCGGCTCTGTGGCTCACCACAAGAAACACCCAGCGAAGACCATATAAGGAGTACCATCATGCCAGAGCCCCACCTCCTGCCCAGGGGACTACATGGTAGATTTTATAGGAATACTTACCTTGCTTCTCCTGTCCTGCCACTTATTCTGTATGTAAACCACCATTCATTCATTCATTCATTCATTCATTCATTGACTCATTTAGGGCCCAGATGTCTGTCTAGTCTCAGTAGCTTAGTCCCGCTGTTTGGCATCTTACACGTGAGGTCCTGTGGTACTGCTCTTCTGGCATCTCTTGTAGACCGTGTCTGAGAGTCAGTCATTTGCACAGAGTTGTATTTCCCCACTGGGATGGAAGTGAGTTCACTAGTGTGAAGCTTGAATTATTTGATGCCTTGTGCTGGGCTTGGAGTTCCACGGGTGGCTTCGGTGTGCTTCGTGCACCCTCGCGTGTCTGCTGTGCACACTCACGCAGACCCACGGCTGTCGCAGCCCATTCACTCCTAGTAGCAGTGCCCTGAGGTCCTGCCGCTCAATATTCATTCCCGTGATGTGATTCTTGTGAATTTTGAAGACCCGTGGGGGGATATCATTGCTGTGCTGGTTGCTTTTCTGCTGCTGTGATAAAATACCATGGCCAAAAGCAACTTAAAGAAGAAAGAGTTCGTTTGGCCTTGGTTCTAGCGGAATAGAATCAATCCATCATGGGGAAGGCACATCGTGGCAACAGGAACAGGAAGCTGGCTGATCACATTTTTATCCACGCCCAGGAAGGAGAAAGGATGAGAAGTGGGACAAGACCGCAGCCCTTCAAAGCCCACCCCCAGCACTGTACTTCCTCCAGCAAGCCTCAGCCTCATAAAAGATAGCATAACCTTCCCAAACAGACCACCTACTAAGGACCAAGTGTTCAGATACCCAGTCCTATAGAGAGAGGACAGCTCTTCAAAGAACCACATTACCCCCTACCCCCGTAAGCCCATGGCCATCTCATGATGCAAAACGAGTTTTTCCAACTTCAGAAGTCCCCATAGTCTTTCACAGTCCCAGCACTGTTCAGAAGCCCATGAGTGTCCGGCAGGGAGGACTTGGTGCGGCAGCTGGGGAGACTCCTGTGCTCGTCATGGCCAACAAGAAGCCCAAGGAAGGAGCAGAGACTGAGAACACTGGTCATGTTAATTTAAAGGGAGTGGACAGGATGGTTGCATGGTGCAGTTTTAGACGAGGAGACAGACAGCACTTAGTGAACTAACAGAGGCTTAGTGTGAACAGCAGAGTTTGCCAGGAAGGCAGGTCAGCAGACACACACACAAATGGTTGGAGATAGAGGATGAAGGTCGATGGATGTGCTCCAGCAGCAGCAGACCGAAGATATCTACTAAAGAGGGCGGCTGATAATTTTATTCTGGATTTTGTTATAAATTCTTGATCAGAAAGCTGTGATTAGTCCCGGCACACCCTGGCTACTCCCCTGCAGTTTTCTCTTTCATTGTCTATGCTAGTCCTTTGTTGGATACTAAGTACCTGGTGTAGGTGCACACACACACACACACACACACACACACACACACACACATACACACACATCTTTTTTTTTTTTTTTTTGCTTCTTTTTTTGTCTTTTGTTTCTTTGTTTTCAGGACAGGGTTCCTTTGTATAGCTCTTGCTGTTCTGGTATTCATTCTGTAGACCAGGCTGGCCTCGAACTCAGAGATCCGCCTGCTTCTGCCTTTCAAGTGCTGAGGTTAAAGGCGTGTGTCACCATTACTGGACTTAAACTTTTTCTCTCAAACTAAATGGCTGGTGTATTTGGCTGGCCTCAGATGGTGATGGTCTGGGGGAGAGCTCTATGAAAATCTCCCTTCCTGTCATTAACGCCACGCTCACTCAGCTCTCATCCTTATACCCTGTGAAGTTATTTTGCTCTCACTGTAACTCTCTTCAGACACACCAGAAGAGGGTGTCAGATCTCATTATGGATGGTTGTGAGCCACCATGTGGTTGCTGGGATTTGAACTCAGGACCTCTGGAAGGGCAGTCAGTGCTCTTATCCACTGAGCCATCTCTCCAGCCCCCTTGCTCTCATTGTTTTAGCAAAAGAACCCAAACGAACAGCCAGGGATATACAGAGAGACCCTGTCTTGAAAATACAAAAAAAAAAAAAAAAAAAAAAAAAAAAAAAAAAAAGAACCCAAACAACATCAAACTCGGTGTATAGCTTCTTCAATCTGAGAACTTCAGTGTCTTTCATTTATCATTTTAAAACCAAGGACAATTTTGTAACCTTTCTGCCCCTAGCTGTTACATGTAGGGCAATCTGCCTTTGAGTGGGGGTAGATTGTTCTTGGACAAAATGTTCCTGGATAATTTTCCTTTCAAGTCAAGCATCTCGTTTGAATACATTTCTTGTGTTCAAAAAATGAAAAGCCCAATGTCTCTTCTGAGACTCAAGGCAATTAACTTCTAAACGACCCCACCTTAAAAAGAAAAAAACAAAACACAGCCCAACCGACATGCTTCCAATATATGATGGCAAGGATTGTGTGCTGTTGTTCCAACATGGAGGAATGGGAGTACAGTGAGGAAGCCCCAGACCAAAGCAAGACTGAAACCCAGCAGGAAAAACACAACTGCCTGGAGCTCTATGCTCTCTTTCCAGGACTTTAACTGCAGAAGGCTCAGATGGCTGCTTCCGCACTGTGTCTGCAGCTCTCCCCTGCAGATGTCTCATGGCTCTGGCATCTCCAGCATCTCGGGGTCTCCACCACCACACCTCCATTCACTGGTCTCTCGGAGCCTCCTTGTAAGGACTTCAACTCTGGCACATACTGCCGGGACTCAGCAGCTCTCACGTCATGATGAAAGAAAAAAAAAACACTCGTAACAATAATTACACAACTCGGTGAATGGCTGGCACAAAACTGAATGACACATAGAATCAAATTTGGTAGACTGCGAATCTACAGGGAAATTCTAGGGGTTTGGCACACGCGGTGCACACCTTTGGTCCCAGCACTCAGGAGACAGAGGCAGGAGGATCTCTGTGAATGTGAGGCCAGCCTGGTCAATATAGCAAACTCCAGGAGACCCAGGGGGTTACATAAAGAGAACCTGTCTCAAAACAGATAGGTAGGTAGGTAGGTAGGTAGGTAGGTAGGTAGGTAGGTAGATAGATAGATAGATAGATAGATAGACAGACAGACAGACAGACCAACCGACCCATGGGAAGTCTAAAGGAGTGTGAAGGAAAGGCCCTCATGTTTGCCTCTGAAGAGGTTAGAGGTGACCTCACAAACATAGTCATCTAAAGAGGCTTCCTGTGAGATCAAGGTAATAAGAGTTATATATTGATAAGTTATATATATAATATATATATAATATATGATAATAAGTTATATATATGATAATAAGAGTTATATATATATATCTCATATTCAAGAGATGGCTCTACATACCTACTAATGAGGGAAATAAATCCCAGACAACCACGGAGAGAAGTAGAAACTCACCGAAAAGCACTTCTTTACAAAGATGTGTAATCCTGGGCTGATGAGAATACTCAATGGGTAAAGGTGGCTTTCCCATGAAGCTTGACAACCTGAGCTTGATCTCTGAGACATGGCGGAAGGAGAACAGCTCTCACCAGCTGTTCTCTGACCACACACACAGGCACACACATGATGACCCTATGCAGCCCAAACAGACCTCTTAAATAGTGGCACATGTCTGCAATTCCAGCACTGAGGAGGCTGAGGCAGGAGGATTGCCATGAGTTTGAGACCAGCCTAGACTACACAGCAAGTATCAGGCCAGCCAGAGTTACAGAGCAAGGCCATTATAAAAACAAACAAAACAAAACAAAACAAAAAACAAAGTTTGGAGAGATGGCTCAGTGGTTAAGAACACTGGATGCTCTTCCAGAGGTTCCAAGTTCAATTCCATTAATTCCAAGCAACCACATGGCTCATACAGTAAAATGGCCAGCAACCATAAGACAGATTTCTCACCACTATTAATAGGGAAATGCACATTAAAATCATAACCGCTACCATTGTGGTTTGAGTGAGAATCAATTATCCCCATAGGTCCGAGTATTTAACACTTGGTCCATAGTTGGTGAGGCTCAGGAGCTGAAGACAGGGGTCACGGGAGCTTCTGTTTGTTGTGGAGACTTTTGAGGAGCCCAGTGGACAGAGTGGTCACTGTCTTTGACCCAGAGGAGAGGCATCCAGAGCATTCCGTGCAAATCACTTGCTGTTCATTGGCCAGACCCCGTCATTTGGCAAAGTATCTCCTCTGGGAGTAGTGGCACATATCTGCAATCCCAGCACTGGGAGGCAGAAGCAAGCAGAGCTCTGTGAGTTCAAAGCCAAGCTGGTCTACATGGGCAGTATAGCCAGGGCTGTATGGCGAGAACTTGTCTCAAAGCAAAACAGAGCAAGCATTTAAGATCACATTTTCCAAGGCTGGGTGATAGATCTTAGTTGGTGAGGTTCTTGCCTAGCATGTATGATGCCCAGGGCTCCATCCCCAGAACCACACACACCAGACATGGTGGCCCATGCCTATAATCCCAGGACGCAGGAGGGTGAGGAATTTATGGTTATCCATAGCTAGATAAGCCCCTATCTCAGAAAAAAAAAAAGTCATATATCGGGGCTGGAAAGATGGCTCTGGCTGCTCATCCAGAGGATGTGGGTTCAATTCCTAGTCCCACATCATGGCGGATGAGCAACCATCTATAATTTCACTTCCAGGTAATTTGAGTCCCTCTGCTGGCCTCTGCACATAACAAGCCCACAAATGGAGTCCAGATAGACGTGCAGGCAAAACACCTGTACACATAAAATTAAATTACAAAGTCACCCACGGCTCAGGGAACATTCTAGAATAGGGGGCAGAAAGAGTTTGCTCTGAGATTGTGTCTCCTTGGAATGTCAGAAGGTATATCCATACAATCTCACCTCATGACCACCCCCCAAGGATAATAGACATGCTAATGGAGACAAGGGAAAAACCTACGAGGCCTGGACCCTACACAGAGAACTGAAGGCAGCTGAGGAAAGTGAGACCAGGAGAAACAGCCTTCCCCAGGGAAGAGCACGGCAACTGGTTATCCAGTACCAAATGGCCAGCCCTGAAAACATCCGTACAAGTAACAGGCACAGACTGAGCAGGTTGTGTTTGGGAATGTACATGAATGTAACACGCGCATGTCACAACTAAAGACCAAAGAGAACATGAGTTTGAAAGAGGGAGGGATTATGGGAAGGTTTGGAAGGAAGAGAAGGGATACGATATAAATCTCAAAACCATCATATATTTATTCATAGATTCCTTCAGTTATCCACGTATCCATTCAACTGCCTGTCCATCTGTATATTTCTCTATACATTAATTTCTCGATGACTGTCCCCACATAGCCATCTCTCCTATCTCTCACCTGTCCCTTCACGTCAGTACATTTAGATGCACGTCAGTCGACTCCTCCATTCACTGATTCACCTGGCCACTGAACTGACATAACATTTGTGCTGGGCAACATTGGGGGGAAACTCTTCAACAAGTGCCGGATGGAGAGTTAGTCCATGGTGTGAATGCCATGAAGGAAGGTGAGACGTGCGGCAGGGGGAGGGGCTGTCCACTGGGGTGGGCAGGCATGTGGTGGTGGTGTCCATGTCCGGGATATAGCTCTCCAAGGAAGTGTCATGCAGGAGAGATTCAGAGGTGAGGGCGTGAGTGCCGTGAGTGTCCAGCGATGGCACAGAAATGGAAGGTACAGAAATGGAAGGCCTTCACAAAAGGAAGGCCGCTGCCTTGGGGGAAGTGGGAGGAGCGGGTGTGGGAGGGAGCCTCGGGAAGGGAGCTGATCAAGGAGGGAACTGGACAAAAGGTGTCAGCAACATACTGTCTGCAGGCGGTGTGAACCAGTGCCATCTGATGCCACTCAGCACCAAGCGAGCTCAGAGCTGTGAAGGGCAATGATAGCCAAGAGAGGCCCTGGCAGCCCTTGGCTTTGTCTCAGCTGAGGCCCTTCAGCGATTGGGTGGTGATTTGTAGGGTATGAGAAGCGGGCAAGGCAGTCTCTGAGTTTCTAAAACTACACTTAGGCTACATTTAAAGCAGTTGGGTGTGACAGATTCTGCATTTGTCTCTACTGGGCTTTGAGCCAATACGAAGCCAATGAGATGGAGGTCAACAGATGGGGCTGACTTTCCAGCACAGGGGGGCTGGAGAGATGTACTCTGTATGGGTCAGCCATGTCCGCAGCCTTACAGAGGCTCACAGCCCTCTACTGTGAGCCCTTCTCCATCTCTCCTCCACCGTCTAAGGGCGATGGCCAAGTCTTCCAGGTCCCATCACCCCATTTGTACTGTGATCCCCTTGAGCGCTATCTCAGGCAAGGAAGGGATTGCCATGACTATAAGTGTCCATCACACCCAGAAAGGCTGGGGTCTTTGTGGCTCTTCGGAGCTGTGTCCTAGAAGGAGGAGACCTTCAGGCGTATAGCAGATGAAAGCAGCTTCGGACAGTGGTCGGTGTCTGTGCCCGTCGTGTGGGTCGCTTAGAGGCCTTGTGGGCTTTGCATGAGTGGGAGACAGAGGCAAGGAGCTTGGTTGGTGGGCAGAGGGAAAGGGGCAAAAATGGCCCTGGAGGTGCTGCCACTTGGAGCTGGGTCTGCTTGACTCTGGATAGTGGGCCCAGGGGACCTGTGGCCTTGGCCTGTGGTCTATCATGGCACCCTCACCTTTCCAAATCTCCTGAAATTTGAAGTGCCTCCTTCCAATTTCAGGAAGAACACTCAGGACACACATGGCTCTAAGCATCAAATGCCCTGTCATTAGGTGGCCTCACTGGCCGCGGTGGTCAGTGTGCTGCAGTCCTGGGACCTGAGCCTCACAGAAGCTATGCTCCAGAACATGGAGGCAGAGCAGCAACGCCGTGTTCAGGAGGCCCAAAGGCACAAGGAGAATGAGGCCAAGCGGTGAGCAGAGGGGAGGGCGGGCCAGTGGCTGGGTTGGAGGTATGTGGACCACAATGACGTGGATGACTCTGACCAGCCTGCCTCTTTCCTCTGCAGCATCAACATCAAGGTGCAGCAGCTGGCTAAAGAGCAGCAGAGGTGTCACAAGGAGGTGATCTGTAACCCAGGCCTCCCTGCAGGAAGGAGAGCCGCGGGGAGGGGTGAGGATGGGGGCGAGTTGCTGGGGTCTGCAAGGCCTGTCTGCCTACCAGCTCCAGCAGGCCTACTGTGAGCTCAATCGGAGGATCATGGAACACGACAAGTGTGAGAGGAAGTGCATGGGCAAGACTGAGATCACACTCGAGGTGGGCTCTTACAGATCTCGCACTCCCTTCATCTCCCCATGCCGTTCCCTGCATCAGCCTGAGGGCTCCCCTTCCAAGAGAATTTCTGGCATCTCTGCCCTCCAAACCTCCCTGGAGGCATGGTAGAGGCAGGAGGTCCTGGCAGGCACTAACTCATGCATCTGGGCAGCCAACCCCACCCCCACCCTTCCACAAAGTACACGGTAGCTCTGAGGAGATGGAGAGAGAACAATGATCAACATGACCCCTTCTTTAGGCCATCAAGGATGCAGAGGCCCAAGTGGACAGGTTGCGGCAAGAGGCACAGAAGGCCGAGGAGACACTAGCCATGGCCAGGCTGGAGCTGCGGGAACAGACCCCGGAGGGTGGGCAGGGCTGTGGTGGGGGAGCTAGGGGACCTGAAGAGGCAATGCCAGGGAGGGGATTTAGCAGTGGGATCTCCCATGCTCTGTAACTAACACCTCCACAGACGAGGAGATGATAGAACCTGGGCTGAGGTGCCGGGTCACGGAGCTCCACGACGTGCTGATGAAGGATGTAGGTGACCGCATCCGTGCCGATGGACGGTCAGTACCTAGGCTGGGTGTGGGTACGAGTCAGAGGTGCCCGTAGACTGCAGTGACCAGGTGGCTGCCTTCAGGTGGCCTCTTGTCATCGACCCTTCAGGCCAGGCAGCCACTTTCTTGAGATACCAGGACACCAACTATGTGGACACCGTAAATCCAGAGCACTTAAGACCAGAGAGGATTCGGCTGGCTCTCCTGGGGGCACTCAGGTGTGTCAGGCAGGGCCCAGGACAGCCCCGCCCTGGGCCTTACCTGCCTCCTCACCAGACACACCTACAGGTACGGGAAGCCACTGGTGTTTGACCTGCGAGAAGTGAACCTGTTCCCAGTAGTACAGCAACAGCTGGAGGCCGTGCAGCCTGGCCTGGCACAGGCTCTGTTGAATCGTGGGCTGCTGGCAAAGGAAGGGTATCTGTCGCTGCTTCGGCCAACAGATGGGCCTGAGTATGACCCCTCTCAGTTCCAAGAGGCTCGCCTAGAGAACTTCCGAGTCTTCTTTGTCACCCGAAATCAGTGGCCACCAGCTGACCAGCTGCAGACCCTGCTGCCAGTGCGTGTGCAGCTGCCCAGTGGAAAATTCTAGTCATACCCCAATAAAGCATGAGCCCAAGGCATTGATACGCACAATTCCATATCCCCAGCAAATCTGGATCCAAGCTAGAGGACAGTGGCTTTTAAATCCCCTAGGGAACTGACTGGTGCCAGGGTAAGGGAGGGTTTGGGAAGGCAGCCTTGGACATGGGGGCTTACAGGGCAGGAGGGTCAGTACTAGTGGGTAGGACAAAAGGACCACAGAAGGTAAAACGTAGTTAACTTTATTCTTCTTAAACCACAAAATAGAGTCTTTGGTTGTACAAACATCACTAGTTACAGTCTCGCCACGAGATCCCGGCTACGGGGGCAGTTAATCAGAAGCTGTTAACTCCTGAGGGGTTTCTTTAAAATGCTAACACCAAGGCTAAAAGACTTGGGGTAAGGGAGGTGATGAAGCTGGCAGGCTCCCCACCCTAAGTCTGGGGAGGCACCTGGCCCTAGGAGGGCACAGGCCCCAGGCCCCGGCGTCCTGGCCGCACAGCCCGACGGCTACTGCACAGCGTCATGTCTTCAGGGCCCACAGCGCCAGGTGAGGGCCTGCCAAGGAGCACCAGAGCCACTTCTCCATCTTCTTCTTGTGGGCCTGGTAGAGAAGGGTAGGAAAGCTGTGAGCCAAGGGTGGCCAGAACTCCGGGAGCCAGGCACTCACCCGGACAGGTGTCTACTCACCAGGACTGGGAGATGGGTCCAAAGTCCTCAGCTCCTCCACGAAATCTGGTGACTGATGGGGAGACAGGCTGGTCAGGGCAGGTCCTGGGCCTGCCTGAACTTACCCATGCAGGTGTGGCTGTCTGGGGCTAGGCCCACAGAGCTTAGGTCATGGTCAGAGTACACTGGGCTGAAACCAAGGTGGCTAGGGAGGCCCCACATACAGGACACAGAGTAGGAAGCACAGAGAAAGTAGAGGAAGGTAGGTGACAGGCAAGGATGGGCTGCTAGGAGCGTGCAGATGGGCCAAGTGGCCCCCAGTACCTGGATGTCATACACAGGTCTGGAAGAGGGCAGGGCGGCGAAGGCCCTGTAGTCAAACTTCTTTCCAGACAAAGGCTTGAAAAGACAGCATGAGGGGAAAGGCAGAGTGCAAGGGAGGTGAGGCTGGGGGAATCCAGAGCCCTGCTGTCTCAGGCCACAGTACAGGGAAGAGGCCTAGATGTAGGTTCCTTACCAAGCGTCCAGGGGAGGCGCTGGTCTGGAGGCCGAAGTCTAGGGGAACAAGAAGAGAGTTAGGAGTTCTCCCAGCAGGTGGAGCCCCGCTGGCCCCTGGAAACACATACCTTCTAATGGTGTGGGTGAGGGGGTGGGTGCGGGTGGAAACACATACCTTCTAATGGTGTGGGTGAGGGGGTGGGTGCGGGTGAAGGGGCCTCAGCCAGCCGCTCCAAGGGCCCTCTCTTGCCACGGCCTTCCTGGGACTTGCTGAGGACCATCTGTGCACGGAGGGCATCCTGCTCCAGAGACTTCATTCTGTGGAACCAAAGGGGATGATGCTGAATGGACTTTGTGTGCATGGGTAGGTCTGGTAGGTGGTAGGGAGGCGCTCACCTGGCTGCCCTCCACAGTGCTCGCTTCTCTGCCTCTAGAGCTCGTCGCTCTGCAGGAGACAGGGCCCGCTCTGGGGCAGGAAGCTCAGGGCTCTGCATGCGCAATCGTTCCTGATGGCGTCGCTCAGCTTTGGCTGTCCTCACAGGGGCACTGCCTCCCAGGGGTGGGGGTGATGATGGGCTAGGGCTGGAGCAGCAGACAGGGAGCATTGTGGGAAAGGGGATGCAGCAGCCAAGCCAGGCAGTGGGGATCAGCCTCCTGTACTCACCCTCCTGCATGGCTTGGCACAGCCCAGGGCTGCTCAGCCTCCTGCTGATCATCTGGGGACTCCCTGTCTGAGGTGAGCCCCAAGTCAGGCCCTGAGGTTACTGCTTCTTCCCGAAGCATCTGTGCCCTCTTCTGCTGCAGCTTGCGAGCTGTGGGCAGTCAGACATATCAGGCAAGGCTAGGCCATCACTCCACCCAGGCTTCTCCTCAAGCTAGGCTCCTCACCTTGCTCCTCCTGCATCTTCCGCAAGTCGTCAGCACCCACCAGGGACACACGCTTTGGGGGACCCTCTGCTTGAGGCACCCGCACCTCCAGCTCGAAGTACTTTTGTCGTTCACGGAAGGACAGCTGCTCTGGGGAGGCTGCGGGACCAGGTGTTGGAGGCTAGAGGGGGAGCAGGCCCTCAGACTTGGCTGGTGTTTCTCTTGGGGCACTCACCTTGGGCACCCACTCTATAGAGCATACAGTAGCAGCAGGGCACCACTGCACATACCTGGGAAGCACTGTTCTCAGGAGGATGCACGGTGGGCACAGCTGCAAAGGCCCTATACGCCTGCTTCACATTGGCTGGCAGTTCATCAGGGGAGGGCGGCTGGGGAAATACCCAGGAGTGAGGCTAGGCAGTTGTCCCAGTGCAGCCTCTGCCCAGACCCACCGCCTTATCCTCCAACCGCCTCTGATCCACACCCCCATCCTGCTCTGGAAGGAACTTTGCCACCCTCACCCACTGTGGAACAGGAGACTCACAGAACAGGGACCACCTCTGCCCCTGGGGGCTGGGGAATCCCTTGGCCTGGCCTGAGCCAATGGAAGGATCACCCCCGGTTTTGTCTGCAAAGGTGAAGGGAATGGTGGCAGAGGAGAGCAGGATCAGAGGTCCAGGAGTAAACGCAGGGAAAGATGGGAAGAGGAGGAGGAGGAAGAAAAAGAAGAGGAGGAAGAGGAGGAGGAAGAAAGAGAAAGAGAGAGAGAGAGAGAGCACTGGAGACAAGGTAGGCTACAAGGGACACTCATCCAAATATCCATCTTGGCAGGGTTGAGGCTAGGAGCTAAGTGGGAATGACCCTGTGCCCACCCCACCCTATAATGCACTGTCAGGAATGCTGTCCATGAAATGGAGAAGTTGGGAGTAGGCAGGACCAACAGAAACAAAGGGCAACTGTACAGAAAAGATCTTATGCTCGTCTTTTGGACACTTGAACTCCAGCAGTGTCCCTGCCTTCATCGAGGCCAGGTTTAATCAGAAAGGTATCCTTTTATGACACCACCACCCCAAGGGACCCTGCATGCAGACCAGTGCCATCTGCTGCCGTAGCGGGGCGCCTGTGACTGGGATGCTCACTTGCTGACTGCCAGGGGAACAGGGGGCCTCAGTCGTCTTCCCTCCAGTGGTCGCAGCTGGTCCCTTGAAGAAGAGGGCAGTGGTTGGAATAGTCACTTAGGCTAGCAGTGCACCAGGGAAGGAACGGGTCTGAGTGTTTATCCCAGCAGCATAGAGACAGCTCCTGTGTGCCCTAACCAGACCACAGTCCAGGGATGCCGCCTGTTAGGCTTGGAGGACCAGGAGGGCTCCTTAAAGGACTTTCCTTCTCCAAGGCCCTCAGCCTCCTCTGCTCTCCCCAGGCCTCAGTTGGACAGTTAGGTAGGTGCCTGCTCACAGCAGTGGGTAACTGCTAAGGGTGCAGCCCTAAGCTCTCCAAGCAAAGCTGGGAACAGATGAACAGATTGAAACCAGATAGTTGGGACCCAAAAGCCCACCCATCACCGGTACCTGACCCAAGGCTTCCTTCCCAATCGTAAATGAGCCAGAGAAGCATCTCAGCCTAGACCTGTTCCCTTTCTCAGACTGCGCTGGCTTCTCTGCTAGAGCTACTGGGGAGGGGAGAGACGGCACCCAAAAATCCACATGCAGGCTCTTCCTGACTTTTCTCCATCTCCCCTCTGCTCAATGTCCTGGCCAAGCCCACCCCTTGAGCACTCACATTCTGGCAATGGTCTCCCAGCATCTTCTGGGAATGATAGTTTTACAAACTTCCCAGAGAACAATGAAGACCAAATGTCCTTTCTGCTTGTCGTCAGGCCCACAACTGTCTTGAAGGCCACACCCCTAGCTGAGGCCCAAGTGGCCACTCCCAGAGCAGCTGTCAGTGCTGCACCTCTCCCACCCCAAGGCCTCCTTTCAAAGGCCGCAGCTGCTGCTTCTGCCCACCCACACCACGGTGACCATGGACATGAGACCCCTCCAGGATGGTTGTGAGCAATGACAGCTGCCTCATCTTCCCGGCAGCATGCCTGCAGCAGGTTACGCTCTGCCAGGTCAACTACTGGGGGTAGATACTAGGGAAGAAAGAGGTTAGGGGCTTTCAAAGGCCATCATCTGCACCTATGAGGGAATCTTAGCAACTGCCACAAAGTTAGGTCAAAAGCTTGACAGACAAGGGCTGGACACAGAGGTCAGTAGTAGGGTGCTTGACTACTGTGTTCAAAAGGCTCCATCTTGTATCCCCAGCACTGCCAAACAAGAATAATAAAAATCTCAACTGTTGCCTAGCTGGGAGGCAGAGCTCCAGCTCTGACATCTACAAGCCATGCCTGATCCAAGACAGAAGTTGTCTGCCTGGTGACCTTGGGACACAAGCAGCAGCAGTAGCTCCCACAGACAAGAGACCAACAGGCAGACGATGGGTTAGGGGCGGGCCAGGGTGAGTAACATCCAGCATGCAGCACTCACCCTGTGCAAACTGCCAGCACTGGGCACAGCAGCCAGGACACGGTAGTCCAGCTTTAGGGGCTCTAGATTCCGACCCTGGAGGACAGAGTGGACCACAGTGCTAAGACAGTTACGTCCCAGAGATGTGGCTGCCTGCCACTTCTGGGATGTGTTCACCACTGCAATGTCCTGACAGGAGAGGTTACCCAGGGCTCAGAGCTGGGCCCGCGTGGGACTCACCGTGGTCTCTGCAGACTCAGGCTCCCAGGGTAGGGTTTGACTGGTCAACTCTTTCTCCTGTAGGCAGAGCAGACACGATCAGGAACTAGCAGCTCAGAGCCAGTCCCAGGCTGCCAGCCACTTTGATCCTGACCTTGCCTGGCCCCTCAGGACTCAGTTCCCGGTCAATGGATGAAATGCTCTCCAGGCTGTTCCTGTGGCCAAGGCCTGCCGCAAATGGGTTGGCAATGACACCTGGGGACACCTGAAAGGAAAGGAGGAGGTGAGAGAAGAGACCTGCTGGCAAGGTCCCACATCTGAGTCAGACTGAGGCCTGGACCCAGGACCCCACATCCTCAACAGCCTGTTGGTCCACCCATGACCTTTGTGTACCTGTCCCCAGCCTTCCAGGGACAAAGAGTAGTTGTGTCCCAGGTTCATGGTGTCACTGTAGGTGTTGGTCATGTCTGCACATGACAGGAATGTAAAGCAGCTAGGCTCAGCCACACTGCTTGGCATGGGGATAAAACAAGCTGAGTATGGCCACTCTGGGAACAAAGGAGGCATGGCCATTACAAAGGGATTAGGAAAGGAGCAGCCAAAGGCTTGGCAGCAGAATGTCAAGCCCAGATGGGTAGGCTGCATCTAGAAGGTGGAGTCTGGGTGCTGAGTTAAGACTTCACAAACACTGTAAGGGGAGATTCAACTGGCTCTGGGACTAGAAATGAGGGAAGGAGAGAGGCTATGCATGTGAGTGTCTGCTGTGAATGAGGCTGGGCAGGGAGCAGGCACCCGAGAGCATGTGGCCTGGCCTAACTGTGCTTAGATGAAGGGTAAAACACAGGTGTGTGGCACTGCCTGCCTTCTAGCCCACAATGGACAAGGGACTAGTTCAGTCCTCTCTCACCAGGAGGACAGGAGTAGGAGACAGCAGAGCCAAAGGCAAGATGACAGCACATAGCCGCCATGAGTGGTCCTACTATGCAGTGTGGCTCAGACACAAAGCTGGCTGCTCAGAGAGCACTGAAATGAGAGACCAAGGGACCAAACTGAAAGCACGGAGCAGCTGCTCACAGCTGGGAGGATGGAGCGGGAGGCCAAGAGTGACAAGCAGGGACCCAAACAGCAGAGGTCTACTGATCACACTGTGTAAACACTGAACACACACAAGCAGCTAAACAGAGCAGGGCCACTAGAAATAAGAACACAGGGTGAGAACACTCACAATGGGAGACAAATTTGGCTCTTGCAGACTCTGACAAAACCACTACATCAAAAAATAAATAAGGTGCCCCCTGTTTTAATTTCTAGAATAATTTAGCCAAAAAGACACTGGGGAGGCCCAAGAGAGGTAGGCTCAGTGGGATGGGAAGGACTGTCACACAGAGGGACAGAGCAGAAGGTAAAAACAGCAAGGGTGAGGAAGCCCAGGTTTCCCACATCAGAAAAAGCCACTCAAGTAAGAAGGCTGACCCGTGGTGCTGACTGGAAAGATGAACAATGCCCTGAAGTGACCTGAGGCTTCCTATGACCCAGAAATAACCACAGGAACTATCCACACACTGTCCCTATCTCTGGCCACAATACCCCAAGAGCACTGCAGTAGACCTTGGCTTCTAAACATTATTGTTCACTAGAAAGATTCAGCACTCCTGGGGAAGTGGCCAAGCCCACAGCTGGGCAAAGTGTGGGACAAGTCTGAAAGTCAGGAAGTGCTAGAGCAGACCGATGGGATCAGCTGGAGCCCCTCCCATAAGACAACACTGAAACAATCTGACCATTAAATAACTGTGGCTGGGGCTGAGGAGATGGCTCAGCAGGAAGGACCAGAGTTCAGTTCCCAGCATCCACATGGAGGCTCACACCTGTCCAAACTCCACTTCTAGGGGAACCCTAAGCCCTCTCCGATTTCCACAGGTTCATGCATGCATGCTGTGAACATACATTCATGCATACAGGATGATAGATCTTAAAAGAGACAAAACGGTGACGAGGACACAGTCCACCTGTGGAAAGGAAAATCTGGGTGACAGGCAGGAAGATGGGAGCAGGCCACCACCGGGATGGAGCCAGTCCTTAGGGCAGACGCTCAGGGACAGGCACAAGAGCAAGATGTGAGAACTCACTCACGCACCAACACAGGCGTTCAGACTGACTGGAGGGTGAGGACAGGAGAGGCAGGTGTTCTTCAAGGTAGCTCTAGCTGGGGCGGGAGTGGTGAAGCAGTTTCTACTGTGGGTATCACTGCTGCAACCACTGTCAAGTCACAAAGCCCTGAGTCCAACCATTGCAAGTCAAGCACCATCTGGATTGGAAAGACAGGCCAGTGTGATGAGAGATGAACGTGACCCTCAGGGGAAAATTAGAGAAGCAACAGAAAATATTCTCTTTACAACAGACACATGGGAACGCAAAATAAAGTTTCCTTTGAGAAACCACAAATTAGGCCCTCTAGAGCAGTACTGAGATGGGGTGAGCCTGAGCTCGCCTGCAGCATCCCTTTCAGGACCCACCAGCTGCTGTGAGGAGCCTGGGAAGTCCAATAGCTGCAGGTCTGACAGCAATTGAGAATACCCTGCAGGACCTCTGAGAATACCCGTCTTTAGCACAGGGCAGGTAAGACAGAGCCAGCACCCCAAAGCTCAAGGGAGGCAGAAGGTGCAGGAACAAGCCACTGAACAGCTAGCAAACTGATCCCACAGGTCAAACAGGCCGGGATGACTCAAGTGGGCATTTTGAGAAAAGTGACGTGCCAGGCCAGTAAGACGGCTGGGGATGGGAGTAGGGTGAGAAAAACAACTGCTGCCAAGGCTGGTGACCTGAGTTCACTCCCCAGGACTGATAGGGTGGGGAGAAGCAACTCCCACAAATGTCCCTGAAGTGACAAGACACTTATCTCTTCTTTGGCCTAACTTGACTTGGGACATGAAAAATATCAGTTCAGAGACACTGTGTTCCAAGGAAAGCAATGGCTTCACTGTTAATGTACAGTCAGCTACCAAGAGCCCAGAGGAAAGCCGGAAAGATGCTGGGCGACTGGCGCAGCGGGCACTTTTAATCCCAGCACTCGGGAGGTGGAGGCAGGCAGATCTTTGTGAGTTCCGAGGCCAGCCTGGTCTATAGAGTTGAGTTCTGGGACAGCCATGGTTATATAAAAGAAACCCTGTCTTAAAAAACTTAAGGGGAAGGGGGGGAAAAAAAATCAAAGGAATGGAAAGGCAGGATATTACTCTCTCAGCCTTCCAGAGGAAAAGCTCGTAAGAAAAACCCGCTGAGAACTGAATGAAGCAGAGGTGTCAACTAACCTGGGCCCATGGAGGCTCACAGAGACTGAGCCACCAACCAAAGAGCATGCAGGGCTGGATCTAGGCCCCCTACACATTTATAGCAGGTGTGCCGCTTGGTCTTCATGTGGGCCCCTAATAACTGGAGTGGAGGCTGCCTCGGACTGTTGCCTGGCACTGGATCCCGCTCACCTACAGGACTGCCTAGTTGGGCCTCAGTGGGAGAGGATGTGCCTAGACCTGCTGGAACTAGATGTCCCAGGGTGGGGTGGTACCCAAGGACTGGGGGGGATAATAGGGAGAGGGACTTGTAAGGGTGGGGCCGGGAGGGGAGGGCTGTGATCGGGATGTAAAATGAATTAAAAAATTATTGAAAAAGAAAAAAGAGAAAAACCAGTTGGGCGTGGTAATGCCAGTACATGGGAGGCAGAGGTAGGTAGGTCTTGGTGAGTTCAAGGTCACTCTGGTCTACATAATGAGTTCCAGGACAGCTAGAGCTACATATGAGATCCTGCCTTTTTAAAAATCAAAACAAAAATAAAACCAGAACCCATACACAGCCCTAAAGGAAAATCCTTAATTCATAAAATCTGTAAATGTTTGCAACCAAAGCACCACATTCTAAAAGGGAAGTAAAACCACAAGCTGGATATTGGGGTACATAAATGTGACTACCACTTGAGAGGGTCTTAGGGGATTGATTGCCAACCTTGGCTACACAGTGAGACCTGTTTCAAACAAACTCTAGAGCTAGAAGCATCAAGAAAGAAGAAGCTCAGTAGAAGTAAAACAGCTTCGTGCTAGGAAGTACAAGATGGGGTCCCAGGGCCTCCCAAGTTCATGCAAGGCTTAGGATGAACTCCCGCTGTCAGGTGGGGAGTAGACCACAGACAATGTGAAGGTGTGGATTTGCAACAAAAGAGCAGCCAAGGCATCTTGAGACGAGACAGACGGAAGGGACTGTGGTCACAGCAGACACTGTGTGGGCAGGAAAGGGCTCCTCACAGGCTCTTGGTCAGCTGCCCGGGGCCCATGGCTTCTTACTAGCCTTGCTCTTCAGACAGGATTCAGATGAAGATCCAGCCAAGACAGGCTGTGGCAAGACTCAGATACACAACTGCTTCCCTACACTCACGAGCCACCTAGGTACTGTAGGAACAGCCTAGGTTACAACAGCTGGGACCAGATGCATAGACAAGGGGACCCAGGACCACACCAGCCTCCAACACTCAAGTTCCCGCTTTTTCCAGAGAGCCTCATTCTGAATTCAAAAACTGAAATCTGCACGAAGCAGCACACTTTCAAATCCATGTGCTAACGTAAGGAAACCAAAACATGTCTTCTCTAGGGTGAAGTCATCCAAATACTTCCCCAGGACACGAATTCCCGTGGAAGAGTGGGACAGGGGACAACCTCAAGCCCAAGGGAGCAGCTCCACACACAGGCTCCATCTAGCCCAGGATCCACCTAGATGAGAAGACAAAGTAACTTGTGTCCTATCCAAGTGATGCTCACAAGCTAGTCCTAGACAAAGTACAGGGTTTATGGCCAGAGGGTATCTTTCTGTCAGCAGCTGACAGGAAGTCACTAATCTGAAGATTCACTGCAAAAGACCAACCAACCTAGGATGGCTGCCCGTCCCTAAGGTTGAAGCAATAAAAGCGACAGGAGTGGTAATACAGCCCTAATACACTGGAGACCAGCATAGCTCCCCAGGATGTCTGGGAACAGCAGGCAGCCAGTGCACATGAAGATGCCTTCAAGACCCACTTGGACCTACAGGTGAAGATGTTGAGGGGTCCCAAGGACGGAGAGGCTAGAGGGAGACCTGTCCTGAGCTTTTTGGGCCTAGGCCTAGTTCTGATGGCTGGATACTCTTGTTCTGCTCCAGGGAGCAAGAGAGCAGTAGACGCTATACCCTGTAGCCATGCCCTGTGGCATGCAGAAAGCCAGTAACCAGAACGTTGGAGTAAGCCCCACCAAGGGACTGGCAGAGGGGCACCCTAAGGGCCAGCAGAGCTAGGGAGCCACCTTCCTGCTTTGGGAGGTTAGGTTCAGGGGGACTCTGAGCAGGGCTCCTTGTCCTTTCAGCTAGCTGCCACTTGATCTCAAGTACGGCCTTCTCAGAGACCTTCTCTCAGGACCTGATCACACAGGACAGTCACACCCACCTCTGCACTGTCTACCTGCCCAGACCACAGCCTCCAGTACAGTGACCAGAAAAGGGCCTACTAAACACAGTACCCACCAGTCCTACAAGCTCAGTACTTTCCAGACTGAAGCAGAGAGACTGCAGACTATGAAGGTCAAGGCCAGGACAGCACCACCTCCCAGGATAGGCAACTAACCTCCAGGGCTGTGGTGTTGCTGGTGTCAAAGCCATCACAGACAAGCACGGTAAGGGTGTCACCCACGCTGCGCAGCAGCTGCACTGCCTCAGCATGGGTAAGACCCAGCAGGCTCTGTTGGTTCACTTCTAGCAGCCGCAGCCCCACACGCAGCCGCCCATCACGCCCGGCAGCTCCTGTAGGGCTCACCTATAGGGAGGTCAGTGTGAGACCAGCACCAGCACCAGCCACCTATCCACGATCCCAGCAAGAAAGACCCCTCACCTTGGAGATAAAGATGCCCTCATCTGTTGGGTCACAGGGGTTCCCGGCGTGACCCTTGGCACCTCCACGGATGCTGATACCCAGCTTCTCTCCAGGGGCCTTCTGGATGCAGAGTTCCCGCATGCCTGGGGGTGGTGGGTCCCTCCGAACAAGCAGACACAGCTCCAGGCAGGGCCTGAGCAGGGCACTGACTGCCTCTTGATGTGTGGCCTCCCGAACATCCTGCCCATTTACGGCTAGGATGCGGTCCCCAACCCGAAGGCCACAGCGAGCAGCTAGGCCCCGAGGAAGCACCTGTAGGGTAGGAGAGTAGACCGGGCTGCACTGATGGCTGCCCCAAGTATCTGGGCTGGCTGCTTCCTGCAGAACTGCCTGCCAGGCCTATTTACCTTGGAGATGAATACACCAGGATCCTGGACACCAAACGGGTGGCTGGAGTGATCAGAACCTCCTACAATGCTAAGCCCCAATGGGCCACCAGCCCTGGGCAGGCAGATTTCCTAGGGAAATAGGGTGGACCTCAGTCAGAACAGGGCAAGGGTGCAAGGGTAAGAAGGATGGGTCTATGCTGCCCATCTACCTACCTGTGGGGCAGTCTGCTACCCAGATATGCACACAGCCTGGCATCTATACAACCTTACAGACTATACTATGCAACAGAGCAGGCTACCGATAGAAGATTATGCTTGGGCAGATGGGAACCACGGAGGCTGACTGGGATGCCTTAGCTTCTTGGGCTGTGTACTGAGGGGTCAAGGACACCACAAGCAAACAGGCCACAGAATCAACTGACCGGGGCTCACAGAGAGCCTCTGTGGGTCTGAGCTAGGTCTCTGTGTATGTTGTGGTTGTGTAACTTAGTGTTTTTGTGGGACTCATAACAGTAGGAGTCGGGGCTGTGTTTCACTCTTTTGCCTGCTTTTGGGACCCGATCCTCCCCTTAATTGCCTCCTCAAGCCTTAAGGTGAGGGTTGCTATCCCTGGGAGGCCTGCTCCATTCTGAAGGGAAAGGGAAGAGGAGTGGATAGAAGGGAGACAGGAAGAGATGAGGGAGGGACTGAGAGGAGAGGAAACTACACTTGGGATGTAATATATGAAAAAGAATAAATATATTTTAAAAACCCTGAAATTAAAAAGAAAGGCTGGCCGGGCGGTGGTGGCGCACGCCTTTAATCCCAGCACTTGGGAGGCAGAGGCAGGTGGATTTCTGAGTTCGAGGCCAGCCTGGTCTACAAAGTGAGTTCCAGGACAGCCAGAGCTACACAGAGAAACCCTGTCTCGAAAAAACAAAAACAAAAACAAAAACAAAAAAAAAAAAAAAAAAAAAAAAAAAAAAAGAAAGGCTGTATACTACTTTCTGCCTAGAGGGACCACACCTCTTCCCCCCCACCCCCCAAGACAGGTTTCTCTGTGTAGGCCTGGCTGTCCTGGAACTCACTCTGTAGGCCAGGCTGGCTTCAAACTCAGAAATCCGCCTGCCTCTGCCTCCCAAGTGCTGGGATTAAAGGTGTGCACCACCACCGGCAAGAGGGCCACACCTCTTATGACCAGAGAACCCTGGGAGGGCTTCTGCTCTACACCTGGAGCTGAGGGGACACTGAGTAAGAGATAGGCAGGTGTCTCACCTCCACAGGGTATGGTCCTTCCAAGGCAGTGGCCAAGAGGCTAGGGGACAACCTAGGGAGCAGAGGTTCCCCGGGGACGGCAGTGGTCACGGTAGCAGCAACAGTAGCAGTAGGGGTTGGGGAGGAGTGTGGTGGGGGGCTAGGTGGGTAAGTCCCTCCAGTCTCCCTCTCCAGAAGCAGGGAGATGGTAGGGGAAGCAGCAGTCAGCAGGGAGACAGCATGATCATGCCTTGCCTCAGTCATGTCCACTCCATTGATCTGCAGGGAGACTCACATCAGAGAGGGTAAGAAGGACAAACGAAAAGCATTAGTCAGGCCATACCTGGCCCCACTCACCGAGAGGACACGGTCGCCAACCTGTAGAGTGCCTGCCCGGTGGGCAGCCCCTCCCTCTGCAATTCGAGATATAAAGATGCCCTGTAAGGATAGAGAAGCCACACTAAAGCCATGATACTGGAGACCTGACATGCCTCTGCTCATCAGGGACAGCTCCCTCTACGGCCCACACCATTGTCTCACCCCATCACCAGCCCGGTAAGGTGTGGAGCCCTTTCCACCAGCAATGCTGAAGCCCAGCCCCTTTTCACTGCGCACAAGACAGGCAGCATGGCGCTGACGGAGGGGTACAGGAGTCTCAGGCTGAAGCAGGGGCAGGCGCAGGCCACCTCCCCGCCACTCCCGGGGACTATAGTCATCTTCAGGGCGTAAGGGGGTGATGGTGACTGCGTTTTCAGGCTCCACCATTCTTTCCCTCCACACTCGCATCTGCACAGCAGCACCTGCCCCCCGAAGTGCTTCCACGGCCTCATGGTGCTCTGCATCCTGCAAGGCCACACCATTCACCTGTGGGTGACAGAAGGCAACGGCCGTGGCACAAGTCAGCTTTCAGGCATAGCCAGGCTAACATCAGACTGTGTGCTTATGCTCTTTCCATATTTGTTTCCAAGCCATGGTCCAGGCTAGCCCCTCTATACTGGTGCCCTAGTCCTCAGAAGTGTCACCTGCCTAGCAGAGAACATGGGATGCATTAAGTTGCCAACTCTACGGGCTCCTAGGCGGAGCAGGGATGAGAGCTAAGCAGGAAAGCACGAGGAACAGCAGCTTTCCCTTTGGAGCCCCAGAGCCCTCTTCTGCCTCACTCATCCTTGTCTCCACAGGAAGGTCGAAGCTTTCCTGGAAGTTCTCCAATGGCCAGGGAGCCAGGCAGAAACCTCCAGGGCTTCTACAGAGGGACCAATTTCCACCAGGACTACGGAGGTCTGACCCTACCAAGCTACTTAGAATCTGCCTGGTGCTTCTTGTCTAGCCCGAGGGCTGCTTCTTTTTTTAACACCCCATCCTCTGTAGAAATGGAGATTAAACCCAAAATATCATGCATAATAAGCCAGTGATCTACCACTAACCTGTATCCCTAATACCATGCATAGTAAGCCAGAGATCTACCACTATCCTCTATCCCTAGACCCAAATGGAGAGGGAACTCGGCATGGAGGACTTCAAAGCCTACTGTTTAAGAGAGCAATAGCCTTACCAGTTATTGCTGGGCCCTGGGCTTCTGGATGGGGAAGATAGGGCCCCCACCTTTTGATGAGGACAGCCAAGTGTCTCAATACTCATAACTATATGGACCTTGGAGGGCACAGCTGTCCCTCACTGCAAGGCAAGGGGGTCACTATTTACCTCGAGAAGTTTGTCACCGACTCGGACTCCAGCACGGGCTGCAGGACCCTCTTCAGACACTCGAGAGATGAAAATGCCCTAGAGGACAAGTAGGGACTAGTCCACAAGAGCACAAGCAGAGGCAGGTACCTTCTCCTCATGGGTGTGAGAGGTGCAGAGGCCACTGGACAGTAAGAGAACTACTTCCTACAAAGACAGCCCTGGTCTGCCCTCTGGAGAGGATGCGAAGACCCCAAATACATTAAGAAGAACTTTGAGGCCAGAAGGGCTGTCCTCAGGTACTAGGAAGGTTCTACCTCATGAAGCTAGAATATACAAGTCAGGCTTAGAAGAGACTTTTTTGACCAGAAAGCTGGCATGAGAAAATGGGGAAAGAAAACCTGTCTGTAGAGGAAACAGCTCAGCTGCCCTATTAGTTGTTCTCAGACTCCTAATATCCTGCTTGATGACCACCCACTGATCTGTCACCCTGGGGTGACCCATGTAGCACATTCTAAAGGATACTAAGCAGGACATCTCCCGACACAAGAGTAGCAGGTGTGCATCAGAGACTGGTCACTGGATGGCAGCTGCTCACCTCATCATCTCCTTTGTAGGGGGTGGAGCCTTTCCCCCCTGCGATACTGATGCCCAGGCCCCCTGTCTGCCGCACGATCGTGAGTGTCAACTGGAAACAAGAGTGGACATAGATGCCTGAAAAGACCTGGGATGCCCTGGTGCTTGTAGTAGCAGAAGGGCTGGCTGCAGACACTGCATTCAGCTCATCCCTGGGTATCTGTGCCCACTTGGGTAGCAGAGAGAAGCAGGGAGGCTCCTGCGATTCAAGGGCAGGCACAACTTCTATGAGCTAGCCCAGGCAGAAAAGAAGCTAGCTGTCCTCCAGAAAGTGAAGCCTGGCCTTGCTCCTGTACATAAAGATATCTCACGGCTCACAGTAGGATATAAAATTGGCCTAGTATCTCCACTCATCCCTTACAGGGCAGGCTGCCCCAGTGTGGAGACATGCTTGCCCTGCCAGGGGACCAGGAGGCCCTCGGGAAGTGGAACCAGAACCCCAGTTCTGTGGCAGCTGTCAGGAACTCTTCTGGGAGAAGGTGTGAATTGGAGTCATGGAGGTGGGGAGAAGTGAGAGCCCGCAGCCCAGGAAGCAAAGGTCAGCAGTAGCCCCGGGCCCAGAGCAAAGAGCAGCAGCGAGCAGTACAGACCTCTTCCTCCTCAATGCGAGCAGGCTCTATCAGCAGGTTATTGGCCTGGTCAAACGACACCCCCTGTTAGGACAGGAGCAGCGAGGCATGCAGGTTAGCCACCGCTGGGAACTGCCACCACCTTCCCAGCCCACACCGTGAGTAGACAGGACAGAGGAAGATCCGTCAAGCCCTTGTGATCTGGGGACTGCCACCACCTTCCCCAGCCCGCACCGTGAGTAGACAGGACAGAGGAAGATCCGTCAAGCCCCCTGTGATCTCAGTCAGAACCTTACCCCCTAGGCCCCCCAAGTTTGTAAAATCATGAGCATTTCTGCAGACCACACATATGGTGTGGCTTGGCTGGCTAGGATGAGGGCTTCAGAGGGCCAGGTCTATTCCTGGCTGTCTCTGATTTAAGCCCAAAATTGTCCCAGAGATCATATACCAACAGCCTACACTCTCAGGGAAGGGGTTTCTCTGGCCTTGAGGAGTCACCAATGAGTGGGTAAGCTCTTTTTGAGCCATCAAATCAAACACAAAGATAAGAGATGCCACTGCTCTACAGATTTGCCTGAATCCCAAAAGGACGTGGACAAGGCACAAGAACTACCAGACCCACAGGATGGGCCATGGGCCAGCAGCAAGGCCTGAAGGCTGGTCACTTCCTGAGGCAGGAAGGATCCTGAGAGAGCCAGCAGCTCCTGAGTAGGACCTTGTCCAAGACTCCCCCAAATGCACAGGACACAGAGGACTCTCAGCTTCCAAGTGCCCTTGGCCTCCCACCCCAACAGGTAGGCCCAGGGAGCTGCCGAGAACTTTGAAGATCAATGGCTGGGAATCTTGGGACTAAATGGCAAGCAAGGCCAATCACAGTAAACACGTTCATTACCCTTCTGACAGCCAAGGAGTCTGGACCAGGGCCTGACTGTGCCTGTCAGTTTAGGGCTGAATGCCCACCATGCTGTTACCCACCAAGTTCCAAAGCAGCCTGATAACAAGCCAGCGGAGCCTGGGCCAGACGGGATGAACGACAAACCTTGACAGAGGGAGCAGAAGCCACAGCCCCTTCTTTGTCATCTTCTTCTGTGGTGGCCTCGCCGTCTTCCTCATCCCTGTTCTCCTCCTCCTCTTCCTCCTCATGGGCTCGAGGAGCCCAAGGTGTGTGTGGGCCATTGTGCCAACCTGCAGTGGGGCTCTCTCTGTCTGTCTGCACCCCCTGCAGCAGGGCCACAACAGCTTCGGGCTGTGGGAGCTTTGAGATCTTGAAGTGCTTCTTGTAGTGGGGTGTGTCTTTGCGGATGAGCCTCTGCCGGCCACTGGGCAGCGGCCAGGCAGCCTCAGGCTGCCCCTCTTCACTTTCACCATCTTCCCTAGGGATCAGTGTGTCCTCTGCAAAATGCACTGTGGGCTAAGTGGGAAGAAAGATGAGGGTGGCAGCCTGGCCCACACTCAGTCCTCCCAGGGCCCAGTTATGGGGCCGACAGGTAATAGCCTGAGGCTGACCAGTCCCCGCTGCACATGTAGAAACAGGTAGAAAACTCAGCTGCTAAGATCAGAAGATGCTGCTCTTCCCAGACACACATGGTAATGCAAAGGGAAACTTAACAACATATAAAGACCTAGCAGGGGGAGCATTATTCCGGGACCAGTGAAGTGGGAGATAGCATTTAGGGAAAGCCCACAGGTACTAAATCTGACAGCACTGAGCTTGGCTGCGAAGTGAAACTTGCCCTACCCTGGAACCTCTCTCCCAGGAACCCTCAGGACCACTGCCCTGTACTGCACTTTACAAACCTGCCCGAGGAAACCCTTTAACTGCTCATTGCTCAGTCTGTAATTGGTATGGCCCCAATCACACAGCTGGCTCTGGAAGACACATAGGATGTGCAGCTCTGACCCCGGAACGCCCTTCTGCCCCATGGGCTTTCTTCCTGTTTGCTCTTACCTCGTTATAGTCCTCCTCTGTATATTCATCCTGTGCAGGCATGGACTCGTGCTGGCCTAGCTCCTGTACCTCAGCCGTGAGGATCTCAGGCTCACCTTCAGAGGCTGTGCTTGCTGACGGAACAGAGCCTCCACTCGAGGCAGACTCTGCGCTCAGCCTCTTCTCCTGCAGCAAGTGGTGATGTCAGGCTGCACAGAAGTGTGTGACCCAGAGGCTACCCCTGTGTGTGGCGGATCTCTACTAGGCTTCCTGCTGCCCTGGCCACAACATCCCTAGCAGTCACGCATCATCATGGTTCTATGGCTCAGACCTTGGCAATGCCTTCTCCCAGATTCAGGAGAATGAACACAAAAGATCCCGGGAGGACATCAACCTGAAGTGAGTTCTACCCCTAAGAAGTTGGGAAGTAGCCATGCATAGTCAGTACGTGCCTTGTTCCTCTAACCACTGTCTAGATGCCTAGAAACATGCCACAGATCCAACAGCAGAAGCTTCATATTAATCAAATGACCTGCCCTGTTCTAGCACCGAACTCCTTCTCAGATACAGGTAGCAAAGTGAAGGTAATAAAGCCTTGCTGCAGCCCAACCCCTGGCCAAACTCCATCCTTTGCCACCATGGCCTGCCTAGCACTTGGCCCTGGAAAACCCCAACCCTGGCTATGCCTTACTCTGACTCCACAGGGAGGCACTACAGGAGAGCCACTCACCTGTACCCTTTGTCCAGCCACCCCTCAGCAGCCACCTGGCCTGCTAGTGTGCTTCCAGTTCCATTCACCAACTCATCTGCAGGCCCCACCCCCATGAAGCCTCTGCCCTCACAGCTCCCACTGCCAGGATAGATGCACACCAGGGCTCCTAATCCCTTCTTGCCTACCTCCTCTGAAGGCGAGGGTGGGCTGGGGTCAGGCTTGCAGACAAAGGCCTCGTTTCGGCGCTCCTCAATGCCTCTCTTCATCACCTTGAGCTCACTGGGGTGAGGTGTGGCCCTACGCTGTAGGCCCTGCCATGGGGACAGGGATGAGGAACAGAGGTCGGGAAGGGGTCAGGGAGGGGTGGGACAGAAGTGCACGGCCCACAGTCCCCACCCCTCCATACCCTCTTCTCAGCCACAGCTTCTTCAGCATCGTCTTCACCTTCCAGGGTGTCCTCGAACTGGATGACACTGACACGGCTCAGAGGGGCATCACTACAGCTCTCTGAGGGACTGCTCTGCTGTCCAGTGTCTTCTGAGGGAGGTAGAGTCAGAGACCCATGCTGGTCTCTCTACTTCCACCACCCGCCACTCAAGGCCTAGCCAACAGCAACCTACCGAGACTTGGCAAGGGCTGCTGGGGCAGCAGGTAGCAGGTAAGCACCTTTTCACCAGTCTGGGCGTCATCCTCAGTCTGGAAGCGGAGCATGGGTTGTGCCTGGTTCTCAGCCAGCCACAGTGCCTTGAGGTTGAGGTGGGTGAGCGCAAACGGCAGACTCCGCAGCCTGGAGGCCGGGCAGGCAGAGTCAGCACACAGAAGGATGCTGCCTGGACCCCAGGGGTCACATACACACTCACCGGTTCCCAGCTACATCAAGCACATGCAGCTCAGCTGTATGGGCAAGCTCAGGAGGAAGGACAGCCAGGCGATTGTCTCTCAAAGAGAGGACACTAAGGGCTACACAGCCTCCGATCTCAGGTGGGAGCACCTCAAGATGATTCCGGTCCACATTAAGGTTAGTCAGTTTGGTCAGCTTGCCCAGGGAGCGGGGTAAGGCCTGGCCGGGAAAAGGAAGAATCTGAGGCTGACAGAAACCCCCTGGGTAGGAGGAAAAGAGAAGTCTTGGAACAGTAAAGGGCTCCCTTAAAGTAAACTCCACTCACAGCTTATCAGGGTTCCCCACAGCCTGCAGGAACTATGGTTAGGGGATCTAGACATAGAACCAGTTGGCACCCCCTTCCCCTTTTCTCCCTTAAGAACATCATACACCCCGCCAGACTGCCTGAGACCCCAGACTGTCCTTTCTGGCCCTCTCCCATAGCCATCCAGCTCAATCTACCAAGGTCATGTTTCTGTGACTCCTCCACCACTCAAAGTGCCTACTACTTATACCCACTCATTCATTTCCATACCACCCTCTTCTCTCAATACCATGACTATGGGTACCCCACAGACAGCAAAGTTCCACACTACTGTCTCTCAGACTGAGACTCACACTACCACAGACATCTCTAGTTTGGCCCTAGGACTCTGCTCACGCCACTTGCTCCTGTCCAGTTTGCCTTTGTCTTCTTTCTAGTCTTCCCTGAGCCCATACTGCATGTCTGAAAAAGGACACCCCAGGCTCTTTAAGCCCTAGAGGGGCTCATAGATCTGAGGCAATCTCATATGCCAGTGAGCTCTTTCTCCTGACCCCAAGAATGCCCTAGCAAGCACTTCCCTTGGGATAAGCCACCAACAGCACATGCCACTGCCATCAGGTGCTTATGTTGTTGCTACGTATTAGCACTGACTGCACTCATCACACCCTAAGAGGCTCGGGGCCTCAGGGCTGCCCTACCGTTAACAGGTTCTCTGTGAGGATCAATTCCGAGAGGTTCTCACAGTCCCCTATGGCTTCGGTGACCTCACACAGCCGGTTCTGGTCCACCTTCAGGATAGACAGCTGCTTCAGCTGACCTGGCATCAAGGAGACATGGTGACTAGATTGAAATCAAGTTAAGGGCACTTGAGTATGTGGGTCCTCCTAACAGCCATAACCTGGTCCCACATTCCAGTAACAGTGGGTTTCTCTGGGTCTCCATGATTTCCTATGCTCACCACGCCCCTACCCCTTACTATATACTTGCTCACTTTCCAGACTCTGCCCCACCCGAGCCTTGTAAACCTACATCCCCAACTCTTGTCATCACAAACTACCCTGAGGCTTAAACATTAATTGGATGGACGAGTATCTGATCTCAGCCTTATCTTACTTAACCTGCCCTCTTTGGACACCTCTAGCCTGATCTTAACCCAAGCAACTCTTTGGCACCTCACAAGGCCACTGATGAGTGGGAGTCCCCAGGACCCTCTGGGCACACTGACCGATGCCCTCTGGCAGCCGCTGAAGCAAGTTCTGGGAAAGCAGCAGATCTGTGAGCAGTGCCAGCCCACCCAACTCCACAGGTAGCTCCTCCAGCCTGTTCTCTGACACATCCAGGCATACCAGCCTGCGCAGATTGCCTAGTTCCTACAGACAGACAAAAGGTCAAAGGGCAGCAGGGAGTGGATAAAGCCAGTCCCACCCTCACTTACCGGGGGCAGCGCTGACAGTTGGTTTCGGTCTAGCCACAGCTCCCGGAGGTTAGGCAGAGCCCCCAGAGTGTCAGGCTGTGAGAAAGGATAAAGACAGGAGAAACCAGTGTGACACCCTGGAGCAGCAGCTGCCCCATGCCACACCCTTGCTTCCCCAGGCAGCCCTCACTGCACCAGCACTTCCAGATCATTGCCTCCTAGATCCAGCTGTTCTAGCTTCACCAGGAAAGACAGGGACCTACAGAAGAAAACGTCTGGATGTGGCCACTCGGGCCAAGCCCCAGCATAGCTCTACCACAGTTGGGTGGAGCCCCAAACTTACGCAGGGAGAGATTTAAGCAGGTTCTCCCGGAGTTCCAAGGTCACCAAATTGGCCAGGCTGAAAGAGACAAAGGGCCAAGGCTGAGGAAGGCAAGGCCAAGACAAGCACTCCCTACACCTAGATCCCCTCATCAAGGGGCACTCACTTGCCCACATCTCCAGGCAGTGCCTGCAGGGACACGTCATTCAGGGCCAGGTGAGCCAGGCTACGCAGCTGTGTGAAGCCATCTGGAAGCCTTGAGAAACAAAGCAGCAGGCCTCAGATACCCACCGAAGACTCTAGAACCTCCCATGGCCAAGAGCCAACCCCCACTCTGGGGGAACGCTTACCTGGATAGGGGGTTCCCACTGAAGTCTGCAATCTCCAGAGCCTTACAGAACTTTATGCTCTCCGGTATCTCAGGAATATCTGTGTGTGGAGAGGGGCTTCCCATGAGATTGGCACACCTCAGGAGCTCCCAGGAGCCCCCACGCTCTACCCTACCTTCACACAGAGTGCCACCCTGACCACCCTGCCTACCATTCCGGGACACATCCAGCTCCACCAGCTGCATGAAGTTAGCCACTTCAGGAGGCAGCCGCTGGATCTCGTTGTCACTGAGGCCCAACTTTCGCAAGTTCAATAGCCGGAAGAAGGGCTGTGGGCAGAGGATGTGATCAGGGGAACAGGCTCTACAGCCAAAGCCCCGAGGATATACAAGAGGTTCTAGACCAGAATCATGGCCACAGTGTTCTGGGGGGTCTAGCCATGATACCCAGTGCGCTGAAAAACCAGACAAAGAAACCTGCAAAACACACCCTGGCCAGGAGACCCAACTGTGTCTCCCCTGGTCTCCCCTGTCATTTGTCATGTGTACCATTGCTGTTCAGCAATGATACTCTGCAACTGCTGAGTGGGCCTTTCCTAAGATACTGTCAGACCTAGCCTGTCATCGCTCAGTGGAAAGCCCACCTCTCACTGTTACCCAGATGTCACCCAGATAACGGGCCCTGGGCGAGACATCATCAGTCCCTGCGCTCTGCCCCATGGGTCAGTCACTCTCAGTATCCTACCTACTGCCCAAACTACCTCTTCCAAAGGAGTTTGGAGCTCTTCAGGAACCCCAACAATGAACAGGAGAGAACAGCAAGACAACGAACAACAAGAGTTTGACAAACACATAACAACAATAAAAACACCAGAGAGCACTGGGGTTGAGTTGTGGGTGGTGCACATCTTTAGTCCCCCACAGAGGCAGATGGATCTCTGAGTTCTAGGCCAGCCTGGTCTATAGAGTGAGTTCCAGGATAACCAGGGCTACAAAGGGGGAAATTCCATCTCAAAAAACAACAGAACAAAAAAGCAGTAACAACAACAAAAGGCACCAGAGAGCAACACAACTGCAAAATGTCCAAGATTCACACACGGATACCATAAAGGTCCCTGAAGAACGGAGTGGTCACAAATACAAGCAGAATGCCACCAGCCGGCAAGAATATCATACCAGCCAGTTCCCTATCTCAGAAAAGTAAATCCTGCCTCCTTTGGTCTTCTTTCTAGTGTGGCCTCAGAACAACAACAACAAAAAAAAACCCAACAACAAACCGACAGGAAGGAACACAGACAGTGAGAAGTGGGCTCTCCGCTGAGCGATGACAGAATAGATCTGACACTACACATGAGAGTCCCACTGAGCACTGCAACCCTCCTCCCCCCAAAACGAAGACAGAACGCAGGGCAAGAAAACCAACCCCCTACCCTGAAAGCAGCCCAACTAGCTGTAACAGTTGCTAACCCAGGTCGGTCTCCCATCCTGGATCCATCCTCTTCCTGTGCTCTCACGGGTTTCTCTGTTGGTACCCCTTTTAGGTTCAGTACCCACTCAGTCCCCAGACAGGTTGCCACCAGGTGCCAACACAGGCGGCTGGAGGAGGGTGGGGCTGGCTGGGGTGGGGCTCTGACCAGTAGGAACCTGCAGGGCCGGCTGGAGGTTGCGGTGCCTAGCCCGGGCAGCGCCTGCTGAGGTCTCGCTCCAGCCGGCTTGCCCTAGAAGTCAGACACTACCCAGAGAGAACTGAGCGCGGGCCAGCAGGTGCGGCGGCCGCTCACCTTAGGTAGCTCGCGCAGCTGGTTGGCGTCGAGGAGCAGCTCCTCGAGGCTACGGCTGTAGCGGTAAATCTCCTCTGGCACAACCTGCAGCGAGCAATGCCGCTTATCCACCGACTCCACGTGCCGGTTGCAACGCCAGAGCGGGATGCACTTCAGCATGATGCGGGCGGGCCGTGAGCGCGGGCTCGGAAGGCGCTCGGCGGGCTCGGGCCGGGGGGCGGGGCTCGGCCCGCATGAGCGCCGAGCGCGGGCGGAGCGGCGCGCGCGGGGGTGGGGCGGACAGCCGGGACCCGGACTGCGGCCGGGGTCGGAGCTAGGCTCGGCCCGCTTCCAATACGAGCTGTAGGCTCCGACGGCAGCACACAGCTGGCAGCGCGACCTGCCCCGGCAGCGCTTTCTTAGGCGCTGGGGGCGCGGCGGCGGCTCCGCATCCCGCCCGGCCTGCTCACCTAGCAGCTCATCCGCCCGCAGCACCGCAGCCGGAACCGCCGCCGCTGCCCGCGACAACCGCCCAGCCGCGCAGCCCGCCGGGAAGCCTAGGCCCGCCCTCGCTACTCAAAACTACAGTTCCCAAAGGGCCACGCGGCTCTCTGACGATCCGTAGCGGATCTCGCGCGGAGCATGTCGGGAGTTCCGGCCCAGGCTGGCGTAACCCACTGTAGCAGGTGTATAACTTAAGATTCCAGACCGCCCGCAAAATGCTCTCTTGGTCCTGGATCCTACAGGTCCAGACTGCTTTCAGCACTATTCACGTGAGCGAGGGCTGCAAGCCAGCACTCCCCACAAATGAAGATAAAGCAATGCCTGTCCACCTTGGTCCCTCCTGTTCCATCCCCCAAAGCATGTTTAACAACCTCCTTGTCACTGGTGTCTTAGAACACAGATAAGACTTTCCACACACAACCAGCCCGGGCCACGGGACCAATTTCAGACACAGGGACTTTAGGGCCAGCAGTATCTGCATCTTTATGTACACTACCGGGTGGGCTGGGCAGAGTGCCTGGTCCCAGGGACACACCACTTTTAACACTTTATAAAACCCAAAGGAAGTAAGGGGCAAGTGCAAGTCCAGGAAATGAGGCCAAAGTCACGCAGAGAGGTCGCTGTTATCAAAACGCTCCTGGTCATACACTTCAGCCACCACCTTGCGACCACCAAACCAGCGCCCATTGAGGGCCTGGATGGCCTTGTGAGTCTCTGAGGCCATGGAAAATTCCACAAAAATCTTGACGATGATTTCTGCATCTTCCTCTTCGCCCTGTTTTTCTTGGTAGATAATGACCCGGTTCACAGCACCAAATTTGCCACACTCCTCTGTCACCTCTCCCTCCAGGTCATCATCGATGTCCTTGGGGTCCACCATGTTTCGGAGAACCATCACTGTAGACTGTAGGAAAGACAATTGAATAATGTGACTCTGGGAAAGATGACTGAATGCTGTGACCTATCAACTACGACATCACATCCACACTACCCTAGCAGCACTGGCCCTGGCCCTGGCCCATCTACCTACCTCCTGTTTTCTGAGTAGCTTTTGCATGACCATGTGGCGAGCACTGCTGCCAGAGATGCTCATGTGCTCCTGCTCACTCAGCATCTCTGGCCGCTCTGACTCAGGAAACAGCTCCTCCTCTTCCTTCTCCTTCTTGGGCTCCAACAGACCCAACGTTGGAGGGCTGGCTAGGATGGGGTTCACCACTCCCACAGAGGGGATGGTGACCGGAATAGGAGGGCGGGCTGGTGTCACACCTGCAGCAAAACCAACCAAGTTTAATAGCCATACATATACTCTCCTTCTTGGGAAGGAGTAGAGAGATGGTTGGCTATAGCCAGCCTGCCCTGGGTTCAAGGTATTACACTGAAGTTTCAAGTATGGGTTGGGAAACTGAAGGCAGACTCCTAGAGGAGAGGGGAAAGGAATGGTGGAGAACCTGATCCACTCAGACTCACCTGTGATGACTCCAGGGGCCTGGGCAGCCATGACAGCCTGGGGTAGGGCCCCTAAGGGCTGGGCCAGTGTCAGTGCTGGGGACACTAGTCCTGGTGTGGCTAAAGTACCCAGCACTGCTGCTCCAGCCACTGCTTCCTGCAACCAAAAGGCAACCATAGTCAATTTCTAGTCTGTTTTCACAGTCAGTTTTTAGTTTCCACCCAAAACCATCTAAAGAGCCAGTTCCCGAAGGCTGAGTGGGTCTGTCCACCCACTGTCAAACACAAATCACTGCACCAGCTCTCACCTGAGCTGTAATCTTGGCTGTGGCTGCAGCTGCGGCCACAGCAGCAGCAGGCGGGAGACCTCCAGGCGTGGCAGGTGTTAGCAGGGGCATGGGGGGTGTGACGGCCTTGCCCACCCTCAAGTACTGGCCACCCAGATCAAAGAGGTTCATGGAGGACACAGCATCCTGGGACGACTGGGCCTTCTCATATTCTGCAGGGCAGGATGAGCAGTGAGAAAAGCCAGCCCCAGTACGAGGTGGGCTCCCTCTTCTCCTTGGTCCTTCCCAAACTCACCGATAAAACCATAGCCCTTGTGCTTGCCGGTTGTGGGATCCCGGGCCAGCGTACAAGACTTGATCTTGCCAAAGGCTTCAAACACACTCTTGATGTCATCATCAGACAGGTCCTGATGTACAGAGGCCACGTATATTCGGTTGAAAGCCCTAGCCTCCTCAGCCAGCTGGTCTATGATAGGTTGGGCTTGTCCGATGTTGCTGGGTCTTCCCACCTGAAGAAGGTGGGGAACAAACATCAGCCTAGGCCTGTGGTGACTGCTTGTATGTATGTAGATTCATAAAGCACTCAATTACTCTAGGCCCAAGACCAAACTTTCTTGTCCTTACCTTGATGTTCCTGCCCCCAAGCATCACAGAGTTCATCTGCTCCAAAGCCAGTTGTGCAGCTTCTGGGACCTCGTACTCCACAAAGGCAAAGCCCTAAACACAGGAAGGTGTTATAAGGCAAGGAAAGCAGATAGAAGGGCAAGCAAGCTAGGGCACCAGGGTAGCTCTGATCTGCTTACCTTATGCTTCATGGTAACGGAATCCCAGGACATATCGATGCTCTTGATGGGGCCAAAGGGAGCAAAAGCCTGGCGAATAGTGTCTTCTCCCAGCTCATAGTAGATGGAACCCACATAGACCCGGCACATGATAGCCAGTGCCCGCTGCCGCTGAGCTGCCATCTGCAGCAGGACAGAAGGAGAGAGCCACTGGCTTGTCAGGAAGGTGGGAGACTCAGTAACCCTCTCCCATCCTGGCCCACCCGCCCAGCTCTGCTGTGGGAAGGACTCCCCACGCAGCAGTCAGGTGCAGGCTGGGCCCTTGCAGCCAGGGTTTAGGGGTCATCAGGACCCCACCCTGAGGAAGGCCAAGCCCAACAGCAGGACATGGAAGTACCCAGCCCGCCCAGGTCCCAGACAGACTTTGGCAGCAGAGCTGACAGGTGGACAGAAGGCAAGGCTGAATGACCTATATATAATTCAGCCCACTTCTGCAGTCTGGAGGCCAGGTACCTGGGCTGGGCTGGGAGATCCTCCCACTAGCCCAGCCAAGTATTGGGACAGAAGAGGGAAGGAGGAGCTGTCCAAGCCAGACACACCTACTGGCATGGAGGCCAGAAGAGAGGGTGGCAGAAGACAGGGCAGCTATTGCCCAGAAGAGATCCCAGGGAAGGAATTTGGGAGCCCAGAAAGGGGCTCTCTGGAGAGAACAAGGAGCAAGTGCTCATGCAGGGAGACATAGGTAAGGACTCAGTGTGCTCTATACTTCCCCCATCCCAACACCTCCCACAAAAAAGAGCTGCTGGGAGCATATGACTGTAGCCACAAGAGCTGGCCCAGGTAAGAGCATTACAAGGCAGCAGAGAACCCAATGAAGAAGCCTCAGGGATCCTTAGGGCTGGGAAGCTGGCAGGACTAGCAGTGAGCTGGGCCACTGTAATGAGGGACCACCCATGCCCTGGGAAAGGTTCCTTCCAACACTTCATAGATATGTCAGACAAGGGGTTCTAGAGCCACAAATAATGGCCCATGGGCCAGGGCCTTCCTCGTTAACACAAACAAGGGCTCCTCTCACCCTAACAAAGGTCCCAGTGGCAAGAGACCAATTTACTTCTTCAGACATTAGCAGACCTAGTACAGCCCAGTCTCCCTAAGAGAGAGGACTAAGGTCTACCAATACAACTCATCCAGGTGGGGACTATCTTTCCTCATACTAGGAGCTCCCTGAATTTGGGACCATTCCTTCAAACTGGCTGCTAACAAGCCTCAGGCTACTCTCCAGATGAAGGGCCCCAATGGTAGAGCCACCCCTTCTCTAAGCCCCACACAGACATGAAGCCACATGTCCTCCAGGTCACAGTTTGACAAGAGAGTGCTAAGTCTCCCCTTCAAGGTGAGACTACCCAACTACAGGTCTCTCTGACCATATCTCCCAGGACTCCACAGAGGGTCAACAGCTTCCTTTCAGACATGCTTTCCAGAGTAGACAGAGTATGTCTCAAATGTGAGGGCAGGGGTGGCCGTCCAAGTGGACACCCCAGAGAAAAGGCAATGTCTTTCCCACAGGATATCCCCAGGATAGGGCCTGGCCACTTCAACTTGCCTCTGGGCAAGGAAGAGCCATCTCCTTCCCAGACTCCTCTGCTTAATGTAGCCATGGCCATGTGACCTCTACCCCCTGCTGAGAACTAGACCTATGTCCCAAGTTATTGTTTGCCCTTCCCTCTCTTGCTCACTCAGGCCCCAGCCCCCAGCCCCTCCATCCATCCTCCCTCCAGAGCATGATGGGGCCACAGTTAGGACCCTTCTCTTATCAAGGAGCTTGACCCCAACCCAAGAGCCCGGGCAGCCTGGAGACTGTCGGAGCTGGAGGCCCACAGGTACATCCCCCACATGGGGTGGCAAGGCACAGATGAGCCTGGCATTGGCAGCTACCCTCCCTGGCTGGCTGCCGCGGCTGCCCTCCGCAGTTACCTGGCCGGTTAGTTTTAAGGTGGGCCCTCAGAGCAGATGGAGGCCTCCCCAGGGGCGGTCCTGGGGTGAGTGCCCACACCACTGGCCCCACCATGCCTGGCGCTCTGCTGTGCTCGTCCAGAGCTGGCGGGCAGGGCCGGCCAGGGGAGCAAGGTCCCCAGCAGTGGGCTGCACTGCCCCCCTCTAGCCCTGACTAAGGACATGAGCCCCAGAAGAAGTGAGCATTTCTATTGACCGATTGCAAAGGTGAGAGAGGATCTCCAAAGCCCATTGTCACTGCTGCCATCTGAAAGACAGTAAAGACAGAGTTCAGTCTGTTGGAGCCGAGCAGTCTCCCGCTCTTGTCAACACCTCACGCAGACAGCAGCAAGGCGCGGAGTCCCCGCCCTGCCAGGGAGGCCCGCCTGCCTTCCCACACTGCTGGCCACTCTGGCTGGTCACTGGCACCTGCCCAGGGGGGCTTCAGAGCCCCAGGTGGCCCGCCCCACAGTCTTTGCAGCAGGACCGGCGAGGGCAGAAGGAAGGGAGTTAGGAGAGGGATGGACAGAGCACAGTGAACAGCCAGTATGAATGTCTGAGGGTTGGACATGGGGGTGGGGAAGGCTCAAGGCCCAGGAACCTGTCAGCTTTCCATAGGCTTCTTCCCATAGATATCACAGCCTCCAGTCTTAGAGTAGGGCCCAGGGGAGCACACCCCTAGACTGCCCCTTCAATCGAGGGCCCCAGGGATAAAGGCCTGACCATAGGGGCAGGGAGGATCATAATCTACATGCTGCCATCATGGCTGTACACAGCCTGGGTGACAAGGGTGTGGTAAGACCCAGAGGCACTAGTGGGAAGACCAAGAAGGAGAACTGGGCAGAGCTACAGAGAAGGAGTGGGAAGGGGGTGGAGAAGGGGCCTTATCAAGCAACCAGAGGAAAGGCCAGGCCAATCATGCCTCAGAGAGGACCCTGGTGGTCCAGAGAATGAATCTTGAGAGTCTGAGAGTGATAACACCTTCTGGGGGCAGTCGGCCACAGGCACAGGAGGAGGCAGAGAAGAGGAGGAGATGGTGGAGGTAGTGGGGAGGGGCAGTGGAGGCTCCCTGGCCCAGGCTGGGCAGAAGGGCCTCCAGCAGAGCCAGCCCCAAGACAGTGGCTGTGGCGTGCAGGAGGGTGGTAGGGCTCACCTGCAGGTTGGTGAGCTGCTGCTGCTGGTGCGCGATGGTCTGTTTCACCAGCACACTCTTGATGCTCTGCTCCATTGCATATTTCTTGGCCTGTAAGAGATGGCAGTGAGGAGCACTGGGGGGCCCAGCCTGCAGGGGATAGCCTGCCTTTGCAACCCTGGTTAAGCAGTTGTGCCCAGGAGATGCACTCTCACCTTCTGGAGGGCCTCCTGCTGCTCGGGCGTCAGGGGAGGCAGCCCCAGCTTGGTGCCTGTGCTTTGCCCATTTTCCATCTTGATGGATTCTGTGCCCTGGGGTAGGAAACAGAGGAGTTGTTCAGCAGCAAACTCAAGATTTCTCATGTGGTCCCAGAACATATAAGGCAAGGGACCTTCCCTCCAATAATACCCACTTTAGCCCTAAAGACATTCTTTCAAAATATCCCTACAGGGTGGGTGAGTGTGTGAGTGTGTGTGTGTGTGTCACCCCTCAGTTCATGGGGGCTATAGCCTACTTCCATTAACCAAGCAGCACCCTAACCAAATTTGTGCAGAACAGGCAGTGCTGGTCAGGGGGGAGAGCTTGACACTCAAACACTACTAGAATTGTGTTTAAGTTCCTATCAAAGCCATTTCCAAGTTGTCTATAGGAAAGGGACACAATCATGTAAATAGGGAAAGCACAATATCAGAGCCAACACACCCTGGAGTAATGGGCAAAGCCAACCTATGTAAATACTAGTTCAAAATACCTCTGGTTACTCTTCTAGGCTTTAAGACACAACCTTTGAGAGCAACAGCAGAGAAAGAAAGCCCGCAGCATAGGAGTAACAGCTAAGGACTAAAACACAAAGAAGACAGGCCAGGTCTGACTGACTCAAGCCCCATGGACCCCACCAGGGATGCCAGAGTGCTGAGTTTCTGTTCAAGGGTCAAAAGGTAGGAAGTTTAGAAGGCTCCTCTGGGGCAGTCTCAAGAAAACCTAAAGTCCCTCAAGAGCTGCCAATGGATGGGACCAAGGGCTGCAGTCTGGCTCATGCTAGTTCTGTCCTCTGCCCTCTCAGCTGGCCCCAAGCCTACAAGACTGTGACACTAGAGTAGGCTGTCACCATGGAAATCAATGCCAGTTCTTCTCAGCCCCCTAGAAACTTTTCAATCTCTTCTTTGTCTTGGTGAACAAAAGGCCCTTCTCCCACCAACCAACAGCATACTGGCCAGTCAGGACAGAGTTTCAGCCCCCACAACTTCTCAAGATCCACTGATGCATACCAATATCTCTGTCTGCACCCCCCTACACACACACACACACACACACACACACACACACACACACACACACACACACACCCCAGTCAGTGCCTGGAGGGCCTAGCCAGAGGCCACTACAGTATCTTGTTGAAACCTTCTGGGACTCTTGTGGAGGCGGGAATAAAGAATCTATCACCTAGCAACAACAGAGCCCAGCTTCACATCCCAGAAGATTTACTCCCATGGGCCAGTAACTAGAGAACAAAATCCATCTATACCCACCCATAACTCCAGAGAAGCATGCCCAGGGGGTGGGGGTGGGAGTGGGGGTGGGTCCCCTAACACACATGTGCTTTTGACTTACATGTTATTTTGCTGTTTTACTTACATGAAAACAAAGAGCTAAAATGGAAATCCCCATTTCTAGCTTTAGACACAACACTGCCATTCTGAAGCAGAGGTTCTGCACAATGCTAATGGCTCAGAGCCAGCACCTCCGAGGGCTGACCATATTTATGCCCATCATCCCTAGCTCCTCCCCTTGCTTCCTGTCTAGCCAACTGTCAGGCCCTGCCAGGCTTGGGCTAGATGGATTCTCACAGAAAAGAAACCAAACAGAAGCAAGCTGAGGAGGGGCAAGGCTAAGCCCCAAGATTTCCTTCATCCAAATCTCCAACTTGGCCCAATCAGGTCTCGCTAGGCCCAGAAATGCACTGGCAAGCAGGCAGGAGAGGGAAAATCATGTTTAAGGTTAATACCTGTGGAGGTTTCCATTTGTCTCCTGCTGCCACCACTGCCGCCGCTGCCGCTGCAGCTGCTGCTGCTGGCTCTGACCCTCCTCCTTGTTGGCCATTGACCTGCTGCAGGCAGGAAGGAAATATAAATATCATAAACCTACCACCCAGACCCTCTCTCCTCTTCCAAAGCTGAAGGTTGCCTTCCCATCTAGAATATGGGAAGCTGGGCAAGGGCTTAAGAAGGTCCACTGAGTATTTAGCCCAAAATCAGTCCCACCTTGTACTGCCCTTATACCCTCTAGCCTGCCAGCACATACAAAGCTTCCCAGGATACCAACAGAAAGCAGAGCAGCAGCTGGGCCAGGCCCAAATTGACAGTCTCCCAGCAAGGGACAAGAAGAAAAGGATAGAAGCAAACAGTGCTTCTAGCAAGCAAGCTCAAGGCCAAAGAAAGCCACCCTTTTCTGCTGACAGATTGGGCCAGATTAGATGACCAGCTCTGTGTCCTCTCATCCTTCCCAACGAAGCAGGGACACTGCTTCCATCACTTGGGCTAGGCCTCTTAGCTCAACATTTTTTGCAGTAATTCCATGAGCTCTGGGCAAACCCAGCCTCCCTCACCCAGCAGACAAACTGTCCTAGGATGACAGCTGAGCTTGGCTCTCACCATCAGAAGGGACAGAGTCCCTTGTCCAAATGCAGCCCTCAGGAGATGGAGCTCTCATCAGCCTGTGGTATGGTCCCTCAGGTAGAGGTAGGCAGTATTCTCAGGAGTGGGATGATGCGATGGAGGCCCTGAAACCCACCCCGACTGCTCAGAAGACTGCAGGAACAGGAGAGTGTGCTCACCCTTTGGTAGCATCAATCAGCTAAGTACATGAGCCACAAGGGTCAAAAGACATGAGAGAGATGGTTGTGTCCATTCTTTGAAAGCCAGAGGCTGGCAATTTGGACAGTCTCTCAGGTCATCAGGCTACTGAAGGAGGGACTGGCAGTACAACGTAATGCACTGCGAAGATCTTGTGATGGAACTGGAAACTATGGCTGACACAGCCTATATGCAGAGCTCCTCCTGGTGCTACCAACCTGAGTGTGCACTACTATCTGTCTTTGCTCCTCTGTGACTCAGAAATGAGCACACTAGAGTGATGGTGACTCCTGTGGCAGAGGCATCCCCACAACAGAGGCTGCTACTCAACACCTACAGTGAAAGTATGCCTCAGGCAATAGCCAGACACCAGTGAAGAATGCTGACCCTGGGGCACTCGCATAACTCTCTGCCTCTCCAAATGAATGAGTAGCCACCCAGGGACAGGAATAGTGCTGAAAGCAGCAGACAATGCATGTGCACAAGTGCAGAGAAAGCTCACCTGTGGACACTACATAGGCCAAACCACCTGATTTAGCCCATTTCCCCTCAGCAGAGAGTTCTCCAATACAGAGTCTAAAATTCTGTTCTAACCAGTCACTGGGAGAGCCTAGAGAAAACTATCATTTGTTATCACAGCTGGTCACTAATATGTATCTTAGCTGTGGTGCATCAAGAGAGGGAAAGATCCCTTGAGGGATTTATTTGCTGCTGAGTGTCTCAGGTATACAAGCCAAGCTCTGCCCTTCACCAGCTCAGAATAAAGAGTTATTTCCATTATAAAACATATTGAGTAACCTGAGTAAATCACCTAAGATCTAGTCCTGAAGCTCTTCTTGTGCAGGGGCATGGCCTATTTCTCAAGCAACAGCGAAGATTTACAGAATCAATTTCCATGAAGTCCCTTATGTCTCTGCATATGGAAAGTGAGCCACAGGTTCTAGCAACATTAGTACCATTGAGAGCAGTGCCAGACCCCAAGAATAGGACCGGCTGAAGGATGCTGTCTTCCATCCATCAGGTCCCTTCACAGGGTGTACTGCTACTTCCTGGGTAGCCAGGCTTGTACTGAGCACTGTAGATGCAGCAAAACGAGAGGAGGGATGGGGGGGAGGGAAGGGAGAGAGAGGAGGAGTGGGGAGAGACACAATTCTCGGGGCCTCTTGGTCAAATGCTGGCAAAGACTATTCTAGCTGCTTACATGGTGAGACTTAACTGCTCGTGACCATCTCAATAATGACACTACCTGTCTGACATCGGGCTAACCTTTTCAGTCTGCACGAACTAGGGGCTACCCAGAAATAAGGTATCCCCTCTCCTCCAGTGCTGTTCCATGTATTTTATACTCTGCCCTCCCCACCTCTTCTATCATCTGATAGTCACCTAAGGGCAGTCACCAAGTCCTCAACTCTCTGGTTGTCTTTATGCAAACACCATTTACACCAGTAGCTTCAAACAGTGGAGCATTTTTTTTTTTAAAAAAGGTAGCCCCAATGTGAATGATACATATTAGATCTATCTGTCACAATCTGGAGCAAGTGCTCCTCTCCCAATACGAAGGTGTAGTTCCCAGCTAAGGCTGAGGAATGACAGCCTGTGTACACTACTTGACCCTACCATAAGTCTGGCCTCCTGGCACCTGCTTAAGTGGTCTCAGACCTTGCCTAATCCTTCTGAATGAGGGTAGCGGCTAAAAAAAGGCTGGATGGCAGTGGGGTTAGGTTCAAGAGATAAGTAGTTCGTAAAGTAAGTGGGGAGGAAGACTTGCAGTAGTCATTCCCAGAACATTCACGGCTGACCAGGGGAAATGCTGAGCAGGGCAACACCAAGTTCAAGCCTTTGGAGTGTCCCAGCACAAGTCAAGGGGTTAGCAAAGTCAAATGACGCCCACCAGACCAGTGACCGAGGCAGCCACCGACTGTCGCGTTCTCCACTGAGCCAGGGACAGAACGACTGTCTGGATGGCGTGTGGGGGTCGGGGGGAGGGGAAGGATGTTCTTCCCCCTCCTGCGAGGTAACAGAATGGGAAAGCCTCGTCTGGGCACCAAGGCGTAGAGCGAATGCCAACGGGCCCGCCCCTTCCGCGTCCCCAATACGGGGCGTAATCGCGCAGGTCTGGAGCAGGCACCAGGGCTCCCCTAACGCCACCGGACGCCTAGACAGCCGTCGCCCAGCCTCAGCTAAGAGCGCCGGCCCAGCCCGCAGCCGGCCCACCCCGCCCAGCTGCCGGAAACTGGAGTCCCCGAGCCGGAAGCTGCAGTCAAGCCACCGCGGCGGCCACAGCCGCGCGCTCCCGCTCGCGCTCCGCCCCGCGTGCCGGGGAGCACAGGGAAGTCCGTACGAGGTCCGGTCAGGCCGCTGCGCACCCAGGGGCCCCTCCGTACCCTGTCCCAGCCTACGGCTCACTCCTACCAGCTGACGGCCGCCGCCGGCCGCGAGGGACTCACTTACGAGAGCTATAGTCGCCGTCGCCATCTTGCGTCCGTCGCGGCCGCCGCGCGCGCCACAAGCCTCAGCCCCCTGCGCAGTCTCGCGCGATCTGGGCGTCGGACGCGGAAATCTCGCGATAGACGGCGCTAGCTACGTGAGCGGAGCCCGGAACGCATTTCCGGGGCGGAGCAGACAGCGAATGTAGCGGATGAGGATTGTGGAGTGGAGACCTGGAGAGCCCTCCCTTGTTCGGGGGAGTGGGGGGTCAACATTTTTTAATCATGTCCATCTGCCTATTTTACCAGCACCCACTTTCAGTGGAGTCCACTCGCTGAAAGCAGGAAAGGCCGATTCCTTCTCGACTCCGTTCGTAGACCGCTGAGACAGAAGACAAAAAGACTGATGCATCGTCTTTGCATTGTCCATCAAAAGTCAGGAGTTCTCATTTATTTTGAAATATGATCTCTTTCCTAATGAGAAAATAGCCTTTTAGAGCGATTGACATGCAGATGGCCCCAAAAGATGGTTCCCTAGCCAGTCCTGTGGGCGTAAATGCGCACGTTACTCCCCAAGCCCCGAGCTATGTGTAAATCTATATATTCATTGGGCAGTGTGAGGAGCTGCTCTGACGTTTGTTTGCCTTGAGCTGCACTCAGTACCAAGACCCTAGGCTGCCTGCAAGACACCAACAAACACATCTGCAAGCTCAAGCACCTTCAACCTACACCAGATAGCCATTCTGTTTCCCATCCCTGAGTTTTTCAGAATTTAATATAGAGATCTTTAGCAAAATATATGGCAGAATGTTTTCCTCCCCTTTGGGACCCCATTTAAACAGGAAAGAATGCTATTGAAAGCAAAGCCTAAGTGGGCAGAGAAGTGGGATGCTGGGGAGCCAGGGGGGAGGGCCTTAGACTGATTTGTGATGCCTGTGTCTAGAATTCTCTGAAAATGTGCAGATAGGGAAAAAAAAAAAAAAAAGTAGGTGCCTCCAGACTTCTATCCCTACTACAGGATTCTAGTTGTTCTGGCTCTGCCAATAGTGGCTGGAAATTAGCTCCACTCTGGGAAAGAAGCATTGAGACCCAGCCTAGCATCTCACTCTTAAGCACAAGTGGCCAGCCAGAATCACCAAGTACAAGAGCATGAGAAGAAACCAGGACAACAAAGGAAATAGAGGAACAAGAATAGAAACGGAGGAAGCAATATCAAAGATACC
>NW_022196893.1:6861352-6875303 GCF_008632895.1 Mastomys coucha
TAGTGATGTACTCCTTTACTCCCAGCACTAGGAGGCAGAGGCAGGTCTCTGAGTTCCAGGCCAGCCTAGTCTACATAGTTCAGAAGAGCCAGGGCTACACAGAGAAACACTTGTCTCGGAAAAACAACCCCCCCACACACAAATTTAAATCTGCAAATGAGCAATTCAATAGGTTGAAAAATAAAGTTGAGCTGGGTGTGGTAGCATATGCCTGTGATCCCAGCATTCCAGAGGCAGGGCCAAGTAGAGTCTCTGTGAATTGGAGGCCAGCCTCATCTACCTTTCCAAGAAGCTCCAAGCAACTTCCAAGACAGCCAGGACTACATAGAGAGATCCTGTCTCCAAACAAAATACAAAACAAAAAACCCATACAGTTGAAAGTTCCAAGAAAAGAAATTATACTAATCACATTGGTCAATATTTTTCAAGATTTAGAATAAGATGGACCCACTAGAGCCTCTGAAAACACACACACACACACACATATACACGCGCGCACACGCGTGGGGAGGATGTTGAGTGGGCTGGGTCTCACCACCACCACCAGGGGGAACCCAGGCACCACCCTCTGATAATGATGGGCCTTGCTTTTCAGAAAAATCTTTGGCAAGCAGATAAAAACTTTAAAAGTCTTTGAAATGTTGAATCTGTCTTTCCTAGAAGAACTAGCTGGAGGTCAGACTGCATGGTGACAGTATCTGGCTGCTTTAGGTGTCTTGTGAGTCAAATGATTTTTAGCAAGCACCGCTTCTGAGTGCTTGTTCTAAGCATGGGCAAGGCTGATCTCTGTGAGTTGGAGGCCCTCCTGGTCTACCTTTACACTTAGTTCCAAGCAAATTCCAAGACAGTCATGACTACATAGAGAGATCCTGGCTCAGAAAAACAAAACAGATCAGGTTGGCCTTAAACTCTGAGAGCCACCTGTCTCTGCCTCTAGAGTGATAGTGTGTATGGCCACAGGCAAGCTTGGAACCAGTTCTTGGAGTCCTGCTCATGTAAGACCCCAGAACCCCAGGGATTCACAGAGTTGCTTTTGGAAATAAGTTTTGTCTCCCTGCTCTACCAGAGGCCACACCTGCCAACAGAAGTCCAGATGAGCACCTAGGATTCTTGTCATCAGACATGCCTCTGCCAGCACTGATGGAACAGATGTGGGGACCCACAGCCAAACATTAGGTGGTGAGAGAGCCCAAATTGGAGATTTATACCCACAGAATCAGCTAAGCCGGGCTCACGGACAATGCTAGGTCCTCTGCATAAATGTTATGGTTGTTAGCTTGGTGTTTTATGGGACTCCGAACGGTGGGAATGGGGGTGCCTCTGACTCTTTAGCCTGCTCTTGGGACCCCCTTTCACCTCCTGGGTTGCCTCATCCAGCCGTAATCTAATTGAACTCAGATTATCAGGCTTGGTGGCAAGCCCCTTTAACTGCTGAGCCAATCCCCAGCTCTGCTCCGGTATGTGTTTGCCATTAATTCATCTTCGGGCTCCTCTCAATATTTAGGACCAAGCACAACTGACTGCTCTTCTCTTACGGAATGTCCACCGAGTGAGCCTACTGCTTGCTCCTGTGTTGTGGTTCAGTCGTCAGTGTGGGTTGCCCTGCACCAGGGTCCATCTGCATGCCTTTCTCTTCTCTCTGGGTCCCATGTATGCCTCCTCATTTACCCAACTTGAGAAGGAACATCCTTCAGATTTCCAGAGGAGAATGGATGGGAAGTTATGGAATGTTTGCCTGTTTATCCTTATTCGTATTTTAGACCTTTGAAAATGTGCCGAGATGGAGAAGTTTGTTTAGCTGAAAACCCTCTCCTCAGGACTTAAGGGTGTCATGTTACATTCCTCTAGTTCCAGGGATTGCCAGGCTTCTGACCTTCTGTGTAAGAGCTCTTCTGTTTCTCATCTTTTCTTGCCTAGTGTTTTGGAAATTATCAGTGACCTGCCACAGTAAAAAAAAAAAAAAAAAAAAAAAAAAAAAAAAAAAAAAGAGAGAGAGGGGAAAAAAAGAAAGAAAAATGACATTTTCTTGAGTTGTTTATCAATTTCTCTCCTATTTCCTAGATAAATTACTGAGTTGTTGGATTTGTATTATCTTTTTTTTTAAAGATTTTTTCCTTTTTTTTTTTTTTTTTTTTTTTTTTGAGACAGGGTTTCTCTGTGTAGCTCTGGCTGTCCTGGAACTCACTCTGTAGACCAGGCTGGCCTCAAACTCAGAAATCCGCCTGCCTCTGCTTCCCAAGTGCTGGGATTAAAGGCGTGCGCCACCACCGACCTGCGATTTTTTCCTTTTTAAAAAAAGATTTATTTATTTTATATATATGAGTACACACTACAGTGTGTGTACACTGTACAGATAGTTGCAAGCCTTCATCTAGTTGGGAATTTACTCACTCCGCTAGACCCTACTTTGCTCCAGTCAGTCCTGCTCCCACTTGCTCCGGTAGACCCCGCTTGCTAAATCCCTGCTCGCTCCGCCCAAGGATTTATTTATTATTATAAATAAGTATACTGTAGCTGTCTCCAGATGCACCAGAAGAGGATGTCAAATCTCATTATGGTGATCTCACATGGTGGTTGTGAGCTACCATGTGGTTGCTGGGATTTGAACTTAGGACCTTCTGAAGAGCAGTCAGTGCTCTTACCCACTGAGCCATCTCTCCAGCCCTGAATTTGTATTTTCTATTATTTTATACTTACTTATCGGGTGGTTATGGGTAAGCACATGTAGGAGCTGCTCATGAGAGGGCTCAAGGGCAGAGTGAAGACTTTTTTCTTTTCTTTTTTAATTGTTTTGTTTCCAATACATCCCAGTTGCAGTTTCCCCTTCCACCCCTTCCAGCTTCCCCTCCCCTATCACATCCACTCTCCTGTTTCCTTTAGAAAAGAGCAGGCCTCCCAGGGATATCAGCCCAACACAGCATAACTAGATTGGACATGAGGCACAAAACTTTGGGAAAAAACGAAAAACCTAACGCCTACAGGTTGCTGTCTGACCTCCTCATGAGTTATGGTCCACAGACAGATACACACACACACACACACACACACACACACACACACACACACACACACCATTTAAAAGAACTAAAAAGGAAAATTATTAACTTCAGAGAAAACAAAAAATTGTGCAATAGGGAAAATATAATGTAGGACACGTTGTTCTCTGCTAAAACCTACGCTGATGGAACTGTAGTACTCATCAGTGATGCCCATCAAACTGGGGGTGATGCTGGGGCAGAGGGTGGGCAGGTGACTAGCCCTAAAGACTGCCATGTGGGGGCACCATATAAAAACCAATAAACAAGACTAAAAGCATGCTTGTGGCTGTGCGTGGCAGCACATGCCTTTAATTCCAGCATTATGTGAAACTGAAGCAAGCCTTGTCTATGTAGTGAATTTCAGGCTGTGATGGCTATTCCTGGTTGTCAACTTGACTACATCAGGAATGACCTCCAATCCAGAAAAGGAGGGCACACCTGTGATCCAGATCTTGAGGTTGGAAGACACGGGCTTCTGACTGCATCTTGACATGGATTTCTTGAGGCATAGTGGCCATGGAAAGCTTAGGTTCAGGCAAGGTAACACATGCCTTTAATCCCAGGAGACTGAGGCAAGCAGATCTCTGAGTTCAAGGCCAGCCTTGGACAAAGTGAAGCCAGCACATTTGTTAGAGTCCACTTCTTTTTGTTGTTGTTGTGGTTGTTGTTGTTTGTTTGTTTGTTTTGTTGTTGTTGTTTTTCGAGACAGGGTTCCTCTGTGTAGCCCTGGCTGTCCTGGAACTTACTCTGTAGACCAGGCTGCCCTTGAACTCAGAAATCCACCAGCCTCTGCCTCCCAAGTGCTGGGATTAAAGGCGTATGCCACCACTGCCCGGCTAGAGCCCACTTCTTAAGGATTCCAGCTTATACCAAAGACCAGTTGAAACTAGTAGCCTCGTGGGTCTGAGCAACTACTAGATTTTTGGACTTCCCAATCACAGCTGACCATTATTGGGTTAGTTGGACTACAGACTATAAGTCATTACAATAAATTCCCTTACTATAGAGAGACATTCCATAAGTTCTGTGACTCTAGAGAACCCTGACTAATACACAGGCTGAGGCTAAGAGATTTGAATTTGTGTAAAATCAGGGTAGAAGACGGCATTTACTATTCACTATTGACCCTGCCCAGCAAGTCAACTTTCAAAACAGTATGTTTGCAGTAAGGTACAATGACTCACACCCTATAATGGCTCACAGCACCAGCCTGCTCTGGATACTGAATTCCAGGCAAGCAGAGCTGAATAGCAAGACTGTATCTCTAAAGATAAACTGAACTGACGGATGGTGATGCAGGCCCTTAATCCCAGCACTTGGGAGGCAGAGGCAGAGAAATAGATGTCTGAGTTCGAGATCAGCCTTGTCTACAAAGTGAGTTCCAGGACAGCCAAGGCTACACAGAGAAACCCTATCATAAAAAAGAATCAAAACCAAACCAAACCAAAAAGATGCTAAAGTATAGCATTGATGCTTTCAATTCAGTTTAATTACCTGTACAATCTGTTGTGGATTTTAAAAGCAAACTATGTCAGACCATGCATAATCAGAGTTCATTTAATTTATTAGATGTCCCATGACAAATTTCCATTATTTTAGGTTTTGGTTTTGGTTAAGATGTCATGGTAGGTAAGACAGCAACAACACCCACCGCCCATGTCCATTCTCCAAGCACCAAAACCCAGGATGATTAGTCTCAAGAGCAGAAGGTACTGTGCAGGTGTGGTTAAGCTACAGCCCCTGAGAAGGCGATCATCCTAGGTTATCCAGGTGGGTCCAACCAACTCACAAAAGGCCCCAGCACTTCCTAGCAGTGGAAAACCAGTCAGCGAGTCCACGACAAAGATTCAGCTTGCCACTGCTGGTCTTGAAGGGGGAGGAAGAAGAGCTAAGGAAAGTTGGTGGCCTCTAGAAGCTGAGAAGGGCTCTTAGTTGGCAGCTGTTAAGAAAATAGGAGTTTCTGCCTTACCATTGCAGGGAAGTGAATGCTGCCAACAGCTTGAAGGAGCAGGAGGTGAGCCCCAACTTCCAGAAAGGAACTTAGCCTGCGTTTTAACCTAGTGAGAGCCCGTATCAAACTTTTGATGTACAGAACTGTGTGTGTGTGTGGTTTCAAACCACTGGGTTTGTGATATGTGTTAACAGCAGCAATGTGGAACTATTAATAATACAAGAGTGAGTTTTCCTGGTTTCACACATGAAGTATTTAAAAAGGAAGTGAATGCCTTAAATTTATATAGACATTTAAAAACATTTAAGACTTTAAGTTGGAAGTTGGAAGAGAGGCAGTTCAAGAACCAAGAAATCAGAATGGTTCTGAGGGGAAGAAGTCCCCAGGACTTTGAAACCAGTAAGAATCAGAGACAAGTTGGGTTGGAGAGAAAGAGGGAGCCAGGAACCCACATCCTCAGACTCAAACACACAACTTCCCCAGGGAGGGGATGCAGAGGATGCCTGACTACTGAGCCCCTAGTTAGGCCAGAGGGATGATGAATAGAAAGATCCTGCCCAAGGGCTTTGGGGAGTACACAGGTACTGGTCTCAAGAGTGTGGAAGATAAGAGAGAAGGCTCAAGGCAGGTCTGCAAGGGATCGGGACTGGTCTGAGCAGGACCATGGAATTTCCTGGCCATGGGTCCAACTCCAAGTCTATGGTTCTCCAATCAGGTCAGGTCTGGTCTGCCTGATGCCCAGCACTGTGAAGGAGCTCTATTACTTTTGTGTTCAGGCTTCTTTCCTAGGTTTCTATGCCACCTGAAGGCATGGCTGTTGTTCAGTACCAGATGGAGTGGTTCCCCTAAGTGACCTGTATCCACTCCCATCAGGGCTCCATCACCACCCCAGGGCCCCACACTGCTGCAGAAAGCTGGGGGGGAGGGGTGTGTTCACTGGCAGGGCCTGTGTTCAGTTCCAGGGAGCACAGGCAGAAGGCAGCTTTGAGCAGTGTGGGGCTCTTTGCCAAGTAGACAACCCGGAGCCCTGGTATCTCTGCTGGGCTGTCAAGACTGGGAAGGTCACGCTTGTGTCCCACGATACTTGAGAAAAGTGGTCTCCAGAAAGGCTGCTAGCTTTGTCCGGTCATCCTGCAGTGGATGGGTGGGGGGGCATGGTACTACTGGGCAGCTCGGCAGACCCTGCACCTTCCCACGCCCGCAGCGCACCCACCCACCTCGTGCAGGAAGCCATAATGCACTAGTTCAGCGGCGAGGTCCTGGGCACTGTCGGCTGAAGAGAGAACACAGGACAAATGAGTTGTGGCACTAGCCAGAGCCTGAGCCCCAGCCCACCACCAGACCCCCTACCAGCCTACTTGGGAGCAGATCATAGGTCAGCTGCCGATGTAGCCGGTCCTCAAGCACCAGAAGCAGAGTAAGCTGTGGATGGAAGGGCGTGGTCAGGGCGGCGCCAGAGCTGATTGGTCCCCATCTTCTTAGTCCCACCCAGGGCCCTTGCTCACGTGCCACCGAGCCTTGTCCTCGCTTCTTTCCAGGTTGCACTGCATCTGGACCACCTGAGGGCAGGGAAGGTGTATTAGCCACAAGAGTATTGCTTACTAAAGGAGCCCAGAAGGATCAGCAGAGACCCAAAGACGGTAAACATCTCCAAGGGAAGTCCGGAAAGCACGTCTTACTGAACCAGCCCTGAGGTATTAGGGAAGGCTTCCAAGAGTCCGCCTTCTGTTTGGTACTGAATGATGAATACAAGGCCAGAGAGAGAGAGACAGAGACAGAGAGACAGAGAACTGTGGAAAGCAAAGAAATGCTGCGTCCTGGGGTGTGACTATACAGAAAAGCAAGGTGCCACCAGAGGCAGGTCAGGAGACTGGGGCGTAGGCTGATCTCCACTAGCTCTCTGGGCAGCTGGCATCCAGGACATGCAGACTACTGCCATTTGAATTTAAGGTGTAGTGAGGAAGGAAGGAAGCTAGGAGAAAGGAGACCAGGGCGATGGCTCTGGATCCAGATGGGGAACGGAGGTGGTCAAAGCCTCTGAAAGAGAGCACACAGCAGGATGGGGGAAAGACTGCAAAAGCAAGAAGCCTCTGGGGAAATGGTTGTCTCCGGGTTCAGTTACAGCTTCCACAAAGGGGTCAACTTGGATTTGGTCTCTGGCAGCCTGGGAGAAAACCGGGATGGAGAGAGACAGGTCCCCAGAGAAAGGAAGCCATTCCCTGATTGTGGTCAACTCTGAGAGGCATAGGCATAGTCCAGCAGGAGTTGGGACTCACCTTCCTGGTCTCCGAGTCAAAGGGTTCTGGTGTTGGAGTTTTGGCCTTTTGGGCCTCCTCGGGGGGTGGGACCAACACACGGGGAAGTCCCAAGGGCCGAGCAGCTGCAAAATTCATCAGTGGATAGATCCCATTCCTGGAGATAGGCGAGGGAGTAGGTAGGTGGGGGTTCAGGCCCGATAGTGCTTTTTCTTCAGTCTCATGCTAGTTCTCACCTGACATCCTCTAAGAATTTGTCCAGCTCCAAGAAAGAGACCTCTGAATACCTAGAATGGTGTGGAAGGTACATTGAGAGGTGTCAGGTCAAAGCCCAGCCAAGCAGCTAGACGGGAAGGCCTCATTTGGTCACCACTCACCGCCACTGCATTGGGGGTCCATGGGGCTGTGGCATCTCAGCCAAGACTGCGTGGAGGTCCATGGCCTTAGTCTTTTCCTCTACCACATTCTCAGGCATGAGGTCTGCAAACCACACAAATGCTCATGGAGACGGACCCAACCTAAGGGTACTACAAAGACCCTTCCATGATCTGACCCCAGGATCCTGGTCCACCCCGGCCCTTCTGCCCCTCACACTGGTGCTGGATGAAGCAGTGGGCTGCCAGCAGCTTCAGCGAGTGCACTTCAAAGAGCACTCGGTGGAAGAGGAGGTTGTGGGCTGAGGGTCGGCGGGCAGGGTCCCGGGCCAGGCAGGAGAGGATGAATTCCTAAGTTGTGGAAAAGAAAGGCAAGTGGTGGGTAGAAAAATCCTCACTGTAGAGGAGGTCCTTCAAGACCCTAGACCCCACCGGCCCAATCACCACATCCTCCCACCCCAGGGATGCTGGAGGCACCTTCCTGTATGAATGAGCAGAGAAGGCATCCCATTAGAGCTCAGAATCTGATTCTGTAAACCTGAGGACAGTCAGGCCTTGGGCTCTAAACACGCATGCCCTACTTCCATTCACCCTTGTGGAATCTTATGAGCTTCTAGAAGAGTCTTCCTTTCGCATGGACCTTAGTCCACCTGCTACACTTTCAGATGTACTGACCAGGCTACCCTCTAGCCTGCCTAGAGCCATTCAAGGACAAGCTGAAGCACCTGCAGCCAGCTCTGGAGGGGCAAGGTGAGCTGCTCACCCGCATGTTGGGGTCACTCAGTGAGTGCCTGGCTCTAGCGATGGCCTCTTCTGTGACTCTGGTATCCCCATTGGCTTGGATCTCCAGTACAGCCATCTGAGTGCAGGGACAAATTGGAAATGGCAGGGGGTGGAGTAGATCCCGGAGCGGAGGCTATGAGGAGAGTGGACAGTACCTCCAGTGCACACATCCCAAAGGAGAAGATGTCCACAGCAGTCCCATCATTGACTTCTGAAACGGGAGAAGCAAGGCAGGCTTGGTCAGTCTGATGTGCCAGCAGGTCAGACGCCTGAGAGCGGCTTATTAAGGACTCACCGCCATACTCTGGTGGGAAAAAGTGCAGGTTTCGGAGTTCCTCCCGTTCAGCTCGTATAGGGCTCCGGAGATCATCAGGAAGTGCTGAGGAAAAGCGTTGAGCTAAACAGACCAGTTTCTCCGTGGCTCCCACACCCCACAGACCCCACACACCATTGGAGAAGATGCGGTACCACACTGCAACGGCCAACGCAGAGAGAAAGAGAGGGCGTCAGTGGGGCCGGGAGCAGGGGCAGTCTCTGTCCTGGGCTCCCGCAGGTTCCCCACCCCTGCCCGCTGCCCCGCCCTTCCTCGCCAGCACCAGAGCCGATCTTGATGAGGCCATTGTGCTGAATGAAGATGGTGTCACTGGTCAGGTTCCCGTGGATGATGGGGGGACTGCAGGCGTGCAAAAAACTGCAAGCATAGAGGATGGAAGGCAGGAAGAACGGGGTCAGAGAGCACTGGAAAGGTGCAGAGCAGGGGGGCAAGCGCGTGGGCAAGGTCAGGCTCTCACCTGAGTGCAGACAGGATCTGCGTACACCAGCGCTTCCAGGCCTGGCAGCGGACGCACGACTCCGTCGGGTGGGCACCAAGAGGCTTCTGAGCCTGCGGAGCCCGCCCGCTACCCCACTCCTGAACCGAGGTCTCTCGGAGTCCCCCGCCCCACCACTGTCCCTAAGTTCTGCTGGACTCCCTCCAGTCCCCAGCCCACTCCCCATACCCGGGCGTTCATGGCCTTGTGGTTCTTCTTGGTCTTTTTGAGGAACTGCTTGAGGCTGCCAGACGACACGTATTCTGTGATGAAGATGACCTGCGGGCAGGCGGGCTCCGCCGTTGCGGGTGGGTCCCCATGCTGCCCCACCCAGCCTGTGGCTTCACTCCGCCCTTCACCCGCCCCTAGCTCACCCTCGCGCGGGCCTCAGAGGCGTCCAGCCAATACTTGTGCAGCTTGACGATGTTGGGATGGTCCACCAGCGCCAGCTGCTCAAACATGGTCTGGATCTTCTCCTGGGGAAGGAGGATGCTCGTGGGGCCAATCAACAGTATGGGGCAAAAGGGGGTATGGACAAGCCTCACCTCATGGGCCGCAAAGGCCTTCCTATCCCCGAAGTGAAGTTCGTTCCACACCACTTCTACCCCCTCCTCCGTGTCCATGGCCAGGAAGGTGCTCTGGATCCCGGGCATGTTCCCTTGGTTCACCTAGGTAGGAAGGGTGTATGTCCTGATACGAATAGACCCAGGGTGTGGACGTGGTCTCTGCCACAACCTTCCCCTAGTCATGAATGCGCTGCTAGCCCTGCCCAGCTCAGTGGGAGAGCTGAGGTGGTAAGACTGGGGATCTAGGACCCAGGGGAAGAGGGGTGGTGTCCAGGGGCTGGGCCAGAAGGTAAAGTAGGTTTTAGAGGTTGGGACGATCCCCAGAGGGGTAGTGGGGGATCCAAGAGGCACGTGGAGTTGGTCCCAGGATGACACTGGTGTTCAAGGAATGGGGGTTTCTCACCAGGACTTGGGGCCAAAGGGATCCGAGGGCCTCCAGAGGCCAGGGCGTCCGGGAGACCCTCCTACTGGCTCGGCCCCACGGATCCCATGGCCTCCATCCTTAGGCTAAGGGACGTCGGCGTCACCCGCACCCGTGCCCACCTGCTCCCGCCGCTTCTGCCAGCGGCCACACGGGCTCTCCTCCAGGATGTCGCTCTCGTCCTCGCTCTCGTCCTCCCGCTCGCGCTCCCGGCCTCTCCTCGGCGCCGGCTCCGGGGCCGCCATGGCTCGGCGAGCCCAGGCCGCCGCCCTCCGCGCAAGCCCTCGCCCCGCTCCCGCCTGCCCTGGCCCAGCGCCCGGCAGCCCAACCTGGAGCCCAGCGGAGCGGCCGCCGCGAGCCCTCCTCGGCTCCGGGAATTGGGAGGCGCGGGCTCGCAGCGGACCCGAGGGAGGAGCCGCCCCGCCCCTCCGGAGCCGCCTCTGCGGGCCGGTGCTGGAGTGTAGCTCGATCCAGGGCGGCAGAGCCCCGCCCCGGGCACGCCCCGTCCACCCAGACCACTCCTGCTTCCCCCAAAGCTCCGCCTCAAAGAGACGCGCCCCTCAAAGGCACCACCCATTCCTGCGGAGGCCTCTCCAAGGTTTCCCAGGCAGCTAGCTGTGTGTGGTTCTCCCAGCAGACTGCTGGGCCTCTTCGAGAACCACTTCTGCCCAACTCTTGAGGCCAGTTCTTCCTGCAACGCATCCCGATCCTGCTCCTATGACAAATGTCCTGAACTCGGCCCGATGTAGAGTCCGAGAGTCTGGATGGGACAGCAAGGGTCAAGGGCATCTGGGGCGGGGGGTGGGGGGGTGGGGAGGGAGGCACTTCAATGGTAGGAAGCCATATGATCTCAGAAATGGGGCCAGTTCCCTACTTAGGTTGCCAAGGAGAACATCACTAAAGACGCACAGCAGCACAGACTGACAGGATGCACTTTAAATCCTGACCACCTGTCTCTTCCTGGCCCAGATTTCCGTGCTTCTCTTTCAGTGTGCAAACCCACTTTTCATAACGGCAAGTGTCTCTTTTCTCCCCAAATGTGAGAAATTTTCTCCCTCTCCGTTCCACTATGGGTTCCCTTGAAGCAATGGAACCATGAAATGGGAGCATTTCTCACTTGCCACATCCAGCAGATTTCCCCCGAAAACCTCTATCCACCCCTCAACTGCCCTCACTCCTACCTCTGCCCTCTTACCCACCGTCACCTCCCCTAGCTATATAGAGACCCTAGCTGCACTCTGACTTAAACACCATCTGTCCCCTGACCACCTCTGCCCCAACTCTGCTCCTGACTTCTGTCATAGCCTGCTCAGAATGCTGTACATTGCCGGGGACTTCTACCTATCCTATCCTGAAAAAGGTTAGCTGGTTTAGTAGATCAGGAGAGGTTAACCCTCTACTGGCCCCAGAAACCAGAACAGAGCCAATGCTTGGAAGACAATTCCAAAGTCCTTGGATCTACCTATTTGTGTCTGTTTAACTGGGACCCTAGCCACACTGGAGAGTCTGCGCTAAGAACGCAAATGATGAGGAGCCTTGTACCACAGTGTTAGCAAAGCCTCTTAGGGGGCCAGGCACTACAGATGGAACCCATGGTTTAAAAATGTTGTGACATTGAGGACTTGTTGGTTAAGAGTACTTCTGCTCTTGCAGAGGACCCGACTTCAATTCCCAGCATTCACAAGTATCTGTTACTCCTCTTTCAGGGGATCTGCTGCCCTCTTCTGGTCTTGATGGGTACCAAACGCACCTATGGTAGTACGTGTACATACCTGTAGGCACTCATTATTACCTAGGCTTAAGATAAGCCTTAAAAACAATCCATTAACACCAAGGCTAATGGCTCGCACACATCACGGCTGGCAGAAGCATATGCTATCTAAGAACTGTAGAGAACGGACGCCGTGTCACTCACACAGGCTTCCCCTAGGTTCCGTTCCACAAGACCTTAACCACAGTTGGTTTCTATAAGCAGCCTTTGTGGAGGTCAAACCTGCCTTGGGCACTCTGGGGCTCTGACTGTTTGCTGCACTTGACAGGCCCATCCCTCTTTGTGCTGATTGTGTCTTATGCCATCCTTTGAGTCCATGTCCTTCAGGTCTCAACTTAGGTGTCATCTTTCCGACAAGGCATCCCTAGCCCCATGCTTGCACATCCTGCTTCCTCCCTAGCCTCATAAGACTTTCCCATAACATTTGGCACTGGAGCTGCCTGTGATGGTCTGCTTCATCTGTCCATGACAGAATGTGGGTCTATAAGGGCAGCGTCTATAAGGGAGGAGTGCCTGCTCTTGGTGCCAAGGGTAATATTCAGAACACACAATGCCCTCATCAATGGTATGATGGATTCGTGGGGAAGGATGCACAAAGGCTTAGTAGACGGTCCAAAGAGCCTCCTGAGGCAGAGACTTATGAGCCAAACCTCAATTCATTTTCTTCCCCTTTTCTGTCCTATAGCCAGTCCCGTGTCAAACAGGTGTGTGCACTCTAACCCCTAATGCCTGGGAAATGGCCTTATTTTGAGACAAGCTTTTGTTGGATCTAGAGAGGACTGCGAAATCCAACGTTTGGCGTGGAGCCAGAGGATGAGGGTTGTTCTTGATCACTTTCCTCAGCCACTGCTCCAGACCCGGTTGCCCTTCTGTCTCTGCCTCCACTCCTGTCCATCTTCACATTCTGTCAGGTGCTTGCTATTAATCAGATGTCCTCTGGGCATACCCCCTCTCAGTGGTCATCTACTTCCTTGACATCTTGCCTTGTGCTTTAGCACCCAACGCTTTCTTCCACCTCTTGGAGATCTACCATAGATAATTGGATGTCCCTTCTGAGTCTCTCTGAGCTTGTCCCTGCTGAAGGGTAGGCAGGCGATACTTAATTTCTGAATTCCTGACCATTTCTTTCCCTCTGGCAGATGGCTTTCAAGGCTTAGACAGATGTCCCCAGAGGCCAGATATTCCAGGTAGGAAGAGAGGAGGCCCCTTGCCTTGCCGCAGCACCTAGCTTTGTGCTTTTAGACAATACCCTCCAAGACTGTAGACTGGATTTAGAAACTTGCCTCAAAGACCAGAGGAAAGCAGTAGTGAGAGGTTGGCCCCTTTGAGATGGGCAACAAGACGGTGGCTTCTGTTCTAGCTCCAAGAAAACCAATATTGATCTTCCAAGCTCCTTTGGGGAGCTCACCTCATGTTGCAGGAAACTACTGCTTCCTGACAACAGTCAACTAGGGCCGAGCAGGCTTGCTGGAACTTCTTAAGTTTGGAAGTGTTCCTAGGGAGTGTGTATGTTTAGAAGCGGCCAACTGAGGGGGAAAAAGATCAGCTTGTTCAAGAGATTTCAGGAGAATAGACAACTATTTAATTATTAATAGATTAATAATTAATCTAGGAAATAGAGGCAGCAGTGCTAAATGGAAGTAATGGGTCCTACAGCCAAGCGCTCCTTGGGTACCAGGCCCTCCTCAGTGATGAAACTCCATCATTCTCACCAAACTGCCTCCAAGGATGACTTGAGCATTACATTTTTATTCATTTCAAAAATGTGCCCAAAAGATCACTTTGCACTTGGTCAATACTACAGTACAAGCAAATAACATATGAAGCTGTATAGTGGGCACACCTCTCAGTGGATGAGCTTTGAGCTCTTCATAGGTTATCAGTAGTTACAGCACTAAGAATGCAGGAGACACTCAACAGCCATTCAGCTGCATTTAGAGGAGGAGAAGGAAGAGGAGGAGGAAGAAGAGAAGGAAGAGGAGG
>NW_022196893.1:6875563-6885130 GCF_008632895.1 Mastomys coucha
AAAAAAAAAAAAAAAAAAAAAGAGTTGCCTTGGTTATGGTGTCTGTTCATAGCAGTAAACACTAACTGAGACAACTGTTAAGCCATCTCTTCACACCCTGACATCCTCTTTTTAAAGTATGTCAGTCAGTTCTGGGCATGATAGTGCATACCTGTGATCCCTGAATTGAGGAAGCTGAAATAGGAGGATTGGAAACTTGAGGCTATCCTGAGCCATACACAGCAAGTTCTATATTACCTTAGTGACTGACCTCAATGTATCTTAATTTCCACTGAATGATCCTATCTCAAATAGTGACATTTTAAAACACATTCAACTTAAAAATTAAAATGTCCATATTTGAACTTTTTAAGAACAATTTTCATATGAAAGAAATCATACTTTTTCAAGATAGGATTTCACCATGTAACTCTAGCTGTCCCAGAACTCATTCTGTAGACCAGGCTAGCCTTGAACTCACAGAGATCCTCCTGCTCTACCTCCCCGGTGCTGAGTTTAAAGGCTTGCACCACCACCACCATCTGGCCATCTAGTTACTCTAAATCTAATATTGTTTGTTAGTAGATTATTGCTCAGAAAGATACATTTGAAGGTTTCTTTTTATTATTTTTATTTGTGTGTGTGTGTGTGTGTGTGTGTGTGTGTGTGCGCGCGCGCGCGCGTGTGTGTGTGTGTGTGTGTGTGTGTGTGTGTGTGTGTGTGATGTCATCTGGGTGGCAGATCCACTGGAACTGAAGTTTTGGGTGACTGTGAGCTGTCTGATATGTGTACTGGGAGCTGAGCCCTGCTCCTCTGGAACAATAGCAAGCATTCTTCACTGCTAAGCCATCTCTCCAGCTGCAGAGAATGCTCTTTAACACTGCCACACAGAAAGACGACATGTTGACATATACCTGTGATTTCAGCACTTGGAAGGAGGAGAACTAGAACCAGAAGTTCAGGAGTGCACAACAATTACAGAAGGAGCTTGAGGCCACATGAGGCTGCATCTCAAAAGACAAACAAAAGAGATAAACATAGGTTGGGGAGTTGGCTCAGAAGTTTAGAGCACTGACTATTCCTCCAGAAGACCTGGTTTTGTTTCCCAGCACCACATGGGAGCTCACAACCATCTATAACTCAGGTCCCACCCAGGAATCAAATGCTCTCCTTTGAGTCCAGTGAGTAGCAGGCATGCATGTATGTGGTATACAGGCATTCACACAAGCAGGATACTAAAATACATAAAATAAATTAAAATAATTTAAAAATTGAACATAAGAGTTATTTTTTTTTTACTATAACAAGAAATAAGAACAGCATAAAATTCCCAAGTTCTTTAAAAAGAAAAAAAAAAAGGAAAATACTCCTGGAAATGTGATAAGGACTCTTGGTCAGGTGTGGGCTGACTCTAAAGAGCACCTTACCTATGTCACTGATTATAGCCTAGCTATGGGCATCACTTCAGCCAGAGTCTCAGCTGAAGGAGCCTCATCGCTTATAAAGGACAGACGGCCACACAGCATGCAGACATCTCAGAATGCCCAGAAGAACATGTGGAATATTGTGAGAGTGTGCACAAAATAGGAACAAACTCTGAAGAATCAAGAACGAGGTCCTAGGCAAGAGCAGCTTGTGAGCTAGAGGGGTGTGTGTGTGTGTGTGTTTATGTCTGTATATGTATGTATGTGTGTATGTGTGTATGTGTGTGTATGTATATATGTATGTGTATATGTGTATGTGTGTGTATGTATGTGTGTATGTATGTGTGTGTATGTGTGTGTATGTATGTGTGTGTATGTGTGTGTATATGTGTGTGTATGTATGTATGTGTGTATGTGTGTGTTTATGTCTGTATATGTATGTATGTGTGTATGTGTGTATGTATGTATGTATGTATTTATGTATGTGTGTATGTGTGTGTATGTGTGTGTTTATATCTGTATATATATGCATGTGTGTGTATGTATGTATGTGTATATGTGTGTGTGTATGTGTGTATGTGTGTATGTATGTGTGTGTATGTGTGTGTATGTGTGTGTGTATGTATGTGTGTATGTGTGTGTATATATGTGTGTATGTGTGTATGTATGTATGTGTGTGTGTATGTGTGTGTGTGTTCTGGATTCACTGTGTGTGGGCTTCCTTCTATCATCCTCCATTGTTGGCATAAAATTTTTGCAGTCTATTTTAATAAACTTTCAATCTCTCCTCTAGCCCACCACCCACCAGAGGTAGTGAAAGAGAAAAGTTATTAGGCTATGGGGGAAGTGGATCTCTTTAGCAATAGCTCTTTAGGGGCAAACCCGGTCTTCTTTGTCAGCAGTTCAGTCCTGTAGCAAACACTAAATACGACTCAGCAGCTGCAGAGCAGTCCTCTAGGCAGGCAGACACCACACGTGAACCAGCAGCTGCAGACCAGTCCTCTAGATAGGCAGATACCACACATGAACCAGCAGCTGCAGACCAGTCCTCTAGGCAGACAGACACCACACGTGAACCAGCAGCTGTAGTTCAGGCCTGAAGAAACCTCCAAGTGGAGCAAACCAAACCAGTAGGCTTCAGCTCCTACTGTCTGTGGGATCATATTTATACTCCTTCATCATGCGTCCTTTCGTGTGTTTGTTTCAGCGAACATCCTTCAACCTGTGTCTACTTCAGGAAAACATTCTTTCATGTGTCTGCTTTAGCAAGACATTCTTTCACCTGTGTGCCCCAGCAAACCATCATCTGACTTTCCAGAGAAACTAGAAATTTCCACTTCACCCCACAGTAAAATAGACTCTGGTAACCAACCTGACTTGATTCACAAACTTTGCTGTAGACCATCAGTGAAGAGGTCAGACCTGGTAATAATCCTCAAGATAATTCAAACAGACCCTAGTAGGTGATCAAACTCACCAGGCTGAAGGAGGCACTTTATACCCAAAGCCTCATTTATGGTCTGTATCTATGTGTGGATCCTTGGCTTTCTCTGGTATCAACTCTACCTTTCTTCTTCCTTCTGCTTTAGAGAGCTCAACTCTCTGCTCAGCTACCCTTTGCCTCTCTGAGGCTTCTGGATATCTGTGGGTTCACTGTGTCTTGGAGGGAGGCTTTGGGGACCAAACCTAGCATCTTTCATATGCTAAGCATCTGTTCTATCAGTGAGGTACATCCCTAGCCCTTGGAACTTCTTTTTTGTTTTATTTCTCTTTTTTGTGTGTCCCTGGCTGCCCTGAAACTCACTCTGTAGACCAGGCTGGCCTTGAACTAACTCACAGAGATCGACTTGCCTCTGCCTCTGCCTCTCGATTATTGGAGTCACTTAATGGTGTGTGCCATCCCACCACATTAATGTCTGATCAGATCTGGCAAATTCCATTCCATCACCCCTCCCAATACTTCCTCTATTCACTTCTCAGCCCTTCCCCTTCAGGAATTGGTTGGTGTACATTAGGAAATCCTACTGTATGCCCTTCTTCCCACCCTCCCTTCATGTTGTGTTCCTTCCCACAATGCCTGCTGCACTGTCTTGCAGTTCATCCACATCTGTGGGCAAGTTTTCTGGCACAGACATTAAATCTGTCTGTTGTTAAACCTGTTTGATTCTGCTTACTGTAGTTTTCAGTCTGTGAGTTTCCTGGTGACATTTCCTGGTTGACTACTGTGGTGACCAGGGCCTGTGCCTGTTGCCTGCTCTATTGTTTCTGGGAGCTCCCTTTCCTGCAGCCATTGCTCTTGGTGTGCTCAGGTCTCTGATTATGCCATGGTCACTACTTCATCATCTGTTTTGAAATGGGAATCTCAATATAGTGTTTGTGTTCCTTGTGAATGGCTCAGAGTGGTCCTCTCATTTTAGACTCCCAACCCCTGGGACTAGGAAGACAAGAAGAAAACAAAGTGTGCCATCGTGCCTTGATGGTGCTGCTTTGAAATTTGACTTAGAGGAGTAAACTGAGGGTGCCACAAGGCACAATTTCTTCCAGAGAAATCTGATTGTGACTTTGAATGTCATTGGTCTGGAGCCATGTTACCCGAATTCAAGACCTGATTTTCTGAAGACCAACCAGTGGGTGTATGTCTGAGTGTGGAGTTGGTATACCTCTTTGTACTTCCTGGATCCTGAGATTATTAGTGTGAGCTGCTGCATCCAGTCCTCAGGATCTTTAAAACAGACATCTGAGGCATCTTCAGGTCTGCATCTTTGCCAATCCCAAGGCAATCCTGTATCGAAGAAGCCCATGGGCATTAGCTGCTGCCTAACCATCCAGAGTCTCAGCTCTGGTGTGAGAGGGAGGTCACCCATGCCTTTTGCTGCAAAGCCACATGTTCCCACTGTGGGCTCCTACCCCAGCCTCCACACAAGAAAACCTGAAGGGGCCCACTCAACTGGGTAACATACACCTCTCTCGCCCTGTTGCCCCCGCTCTGTTCTGGTTTGGGTGGCTCCCTGCCCTTTTGGGTTTGTCAAGCAACCTCCTCCTGGGCCTGGATAGTCAGGGAAGACCAGGCAAACAAACTGAGTGAGGGAAAGAGGCCAAGCACTGGACTGCCCTGCCACAATCTGTCCTTCATGTCACCAGGAAAAAGGAATGAATTGTATGTTGGCAGCTGGACAAGAAGTCATGTCTGACTGGTAGGGAATAGAGCAGCCAGAACCCAGTGAATACCTGGCATTTGGCCTTTAGTCTTCTGTGAGGTCTCCGTGCCCCCTAGCCCCAACACCCCCTGCCATGTGTGTGTGTGTGTGTGTGTGTGTGGTTTTGTTGTTTTGAGGTTTGTTCAAGGCCACATTGTCCTCAAACTCATGATCCCCCTGCCTCAACTTCTGAGTGCTGAGATTATAGGTACAGGCCACTATGCCCATAAAGTCAGTTTTGTACACAAGCTATTAACTAATTTGTGTGCCTTTGAATTGTTTCTATAGCAACCTTGGCCTGATTGGGGGGGAGGGGTCTTCTATTCAGATAAGGAGAGAAAAACTACAAGCATGTTAAAAGCTGTTTCATGAAGCTACTCCTGTAGGTGTTTTTAGATCATTTCCAGGATACGTTAGACTTCTACACATGACCCCCTCTGAGCCATGCGCTGTTATTACATCTCTGTAATTAACAACAACAACAACAACAACAACAACAACAACAAAAGGAAAGAAAAGGAACTGGAATGTCAAAAACTCAATCACTGGCTAAAGAGTAGGTGGAAGTTGGTCAAAGGTGGTACTAGGAGTTGAAGGTAGTGGCTGGAAGGAGCCTGGAGCCCGCAGCCTGGAGTTACACTTCTTGGAAGCCATGGTCAATTTGTGAGTGCAGCAGTCTAAGGCTGAGAGACATTTGTTCAAGGGATCCCAGAATAATAAGACTTGCTTTGGTGACTGGTAAGTGCAGGGGCTCACGGTGGTCACTCAGGCAAGCTGCTGCACCCACGCCCCTTGCATTCAGACCCCACTCATCCTCAGTAAGCTGCCGACTGACTCTCCCAGGACACCAGTGGCATGCCTACTTGTCAAAATTATCCAAACCTTGTGTCTTAGAATCCTGAAGTTCCTAGAACAGTACACAGCCAGCAACATCCTTTTGGTGGCGGGTAAGTGCTTGCTGTGTGACAAGTGCAAGCTTGTCATTGGTGCTTAAAAGGTTCCAGCCAGACACTGGATCCTGGCATGCCATTACTTTTCAGGTCAAGATAGTAATCCTCAAGCCCTCCATGTGTGGCCAAGACACAGCAATATGCCTCAGCCCAGGTCTCACACAGTTAATCTCTCTGGATGGAACATAGGCATCACTTTCTGGGCACAGGGGTGAGGGCTGGGGCTGGGGAGATCTGGGATGCTCACAGTGATGGCAAGACGGGAAGATGTGATCAGAAAACCATTGGTAAGGTGGAGTGTCCACTGAGTTACTCTTGTGCTGTGCCTGTGGTCTCCATCAGAGGATGGCAGAGTCCGAGCACTGCAGTAGATACGCTAAAGTCCTGAGGGAAACTCACTCACTCCTCTGTAAGCTCAACCTTCGGGTCTCGACCCACATATCAGCTATCCTGGTTGTCAGATATTTACATTACAATTTGTAACAGTAGCAAAATTACAGTTATGAAGTAGCAATGAAATAATTTTATGGTTGGGGGCCGGAGGGGCGTGTCACCATAACATGAGGAACTGGATTAAAGGGTCGAAGCATTAGGAAGGTTGAGAACCATTGTCTCTAGAGTGTAGCAGGAATCCTGTTTCCTTAGCTTTCCCCAATGCTGCAGTGTGAGAGTGGGTGTCATTATAAGGACCTAAGAGCCTCCACAATTCTTACCTTCATAGACAAAGGATTCAAGCACCAGGTCCTGGTAGGCCATAGAAGTACGGCAAGGAGATGTCTCTTTCTCTCTGGCTGGCTTGCCCTTAGCATGGTTCTATGAAATTGCCTGTCAGCACAGGAAATTTAAAAATGGGGACAGGTCCTGGTATCTAAATAGGGGAAATCACAAGAATACTGCTGGGGCCCAGAGTATACGTGTGTGTGCGCGGCAGAACTCAAGTAACCTAGCCAGAGCTAGAGGAGAGGCCCTCTGCTCTCCACACACTTCAGTCAGGCTCATGTACTGACTGAGGGGCACCCGCTGAGGACATGCCCCCACAGTACAGCACAAAGCTTCAAACGAGAACGGGTACTGAGGCCCATAGGTACCACCTCAGTAGGTGGACGTCACCCATGGGACAAACCCATCCAGAATGAGGGACAGCTTAAAGAAGGCCACTGTTCTCAGGAGGCCTTAACAGGATCCAATAGGTCATGAAAACATATAAGATAGAGGGGAAAAAATGGCTCTACCTTCTCAGTGCAGGAATGAGTGAGTCTGGAGAGAGATGATGGCCCAGGTGTCAGGAGTATCAGGAGAAAGTCTAAAACAGAATGGTAGGTTTCCTGCTCAGTGCCACCAAACACAACCAGCCAATCGGCCAGACACGCTGTTATATTTATAGGATTCTATACATTTATATTATTTATAGATCACAGACAGAAAAAAAAAATCTCCAAGACAGCTACAGTGTACTTACATATAATAATAAATAAATCTTTTAAAAAAAGATTTATAAAAAAAATGTAAAAATAAAAAATGATAATAAATGAATAAAGTTAAAATAAAAAGTTGTATTGGTGAAATTTTTTCAGATTATTTCATGTCTATGAGTGTTTTGCCCACATGCATGTATGTGTGCTGCCTGTGTATTGGGTGCCCTTGGAAGTGGGAAGGGGGGTGTTGACAGCTAAGGCTCTAGTGGAGAAACCCTGTCTCAGAAACATTTGAACAGGAGTTATGGATGGTTGTGAGTCACTATGTGATGAACCAAACTCAAGTTTGCCGAAAGGACAGCCAGACGCTCTTAACCTCTAAATCATCTCGCCAACCCCTGTTGTTTTGTCCTCACATTGCTTTCTTGAGGTGTCCTAACTACTTTGGGATTCTGCCAGCAGGAATCCATGACCAGAGGAAAACCTTGCCCTTCAATCTTCCCAACACCAAGTCCAACTAAACCATTTTCTCCATGAATCAAAAGGAAAGCCTTAAAATCATGCAAGGTAACAGGAATGTTGGTCATATACAAACATATTCTGGCAAAATACCTGTGTGGGAGGTTGCTTAGCTAGTCCCTACTTGTGGGGACCAACTACACTGAACTGCACACAGATCACAGGAAGCTGATGGCCATTGCTCAGCACACACTGACAGAGCGACTCATACAGGTGACGGCAGCACAAATGAGTCCCCACAAGAGCAGAAAATTCATTTATTATCAAAAGACATGTAGCCAATAAAAGTTGTAAGACACCAAACTGTGAGATGTCTCAAAGGTACAAGGAGAGAAGATGAGCAACGTCATACAAAATACAGACGGCAAACCAAGACACACCATGGACAAAGTGGCCCATACATTGAAAATGTTGAAGATCTTGGCCAAACATGGTGCTTTATGCATGCAATCCCAGTGCTTGGGAGACCAATAGAAAAGGCCAGTGTGCACTACAAGGTGAATGACTACAGTGCTGTCTGGAATAGAGAGATAACCTCTGTTAAAAGACCACTTCCTTGGCTAGGCAGTGGTGGTGCCTAATCCCAGACCTCTGGAGGAGGTGGGGGAGGCAAGTGAATCTCTGAGTATGAAAGCAGGCTGCGCAACAGAGTGAGTACCAGGACAGCTAAGGCTACAGTGGAGAAACCCTGTCTCCGAAAACAAAAACTAAAACAAAAACAGAAACAAAAAATCTCCCTCCGAGCTCATGCTCCCATTGAAACAACAAAAGAAAACAGTCATAAGAAAATTGTAGAGGGAAAAAGATGAAGAAAAAGAGAGAGAAGATGTACCAGACACAAAATTACCAATCAGAAGCAGGCAGGGTAGGAAGAAAGGAACATAACCTAAACCCAGATAAACAAGAGCAGAAAGTACGGAGGGAATCAAAGGATCCAAGTCAAGGTCTATAAGAATGCGCAGGTGCCTTCTATAAAACCTCAGGATATCACAAAAAGAAATTCAGCCCTTAGAGAGGGAGAGAAACAACAACCCCGTCTCAGGGTCAACGGTAGCCCTCTGCAAAAGCTGTAGGTAGGTGAGGTTCTCGTGCGTGTTGGGGTCAAAGAAGCCCTTGGTGTCATCCCCAGGGTCTGCCAAAATGCTGTTCATGTCCTCATCAAAGTAGCCACGTTGGTAGGCCACATCCACAGGAACACGGTGACTGTGCACAGGGTCAATGACACCACCCGTGGCGATCTGGGCTTCCAGCAGACGTATGCCATGGTTCTTGACTATGAGCTCCCTCTGCATGGCCTGGAAGAGGGAGATCTGTTCCCCAGTGTAGGGGTCTGTGTATCCAGTGACAGCACGTTCAGCAGACAGCAGCTTCTCTTGGATCTCTCCACCCACCACGCCTGCAGCCACGGCCTCCTTCACAGACAGTCTGCGGTTGTGCACTGGGTCGATGATGAAGCCTGTGGCTGCCTGAGCCTCCAGCAGCACCAGGGCTGTGCCTGGCCTCAGCACTCCCTTCCACATGGCCTGATAGATGCTCATCTTCTCGTGACGGCCAGGCTCTCCACGGACGGGCACCAGGACGCCAGCTATGCAGCTGGTGCCCCCCAGGTAGCGCTTGACAGAGTCCATCTCTGTCACCTCATGAATGGTCTTGGTGCCCTGTGCTAATTCTCTCATGGTATCCCGGTCAAGGATACCAGATGTATACAACTCAGATGCGGACACCTGGCGCCTCAGGCCAGGGAAAGACACCTTGCTGAGCCGTTCTTCCGTCTCCTCAATGATTTGGATGAGGAGGGAAATGAGTTCATTTACACCAAGGCTGCCAGCCAAGTGTTGGGCAAGGAGCTCTTCCCGTCGGGTCTCACTTAGGTAGGAGGAGAACAGGACTTTCCACACGGAAACCTGCTGGTCCCGGAACTGCCCACGGTGTACCTGCATGGTGGCAGCACGCAGAGTCTGCTCCTGCTGCTGCTTGGCACTCTCACTGTTGTCCTGAACATCCCCTTCATTGGGGGAGGTCCCTGAGCTTCTGGCCCTGGTCTCCTGTGGGTTAAGTGAGGTGACACTCTGCTTTGGCTTAG
>NW_022196893.1:6893357-6893947 GCF_008632895.1 Mastomys coucha
GGAGGGAAATGAGTTCATTTACACCAAGGCTGCCAGCCAAGTGCTGGGCAAGGAGCTCTTCCCGTCGGATCTCACTTAGGTAGGAGGAGAACAGGACTTTCCACACAGAAACCTGCTGGTCCCGGAACTGCCCACGGTGTACCTGCATGGTGGCAGCACGCAGAGTCTGCTCCTGCTGCTGCTTGGCACTCTCACTGTTGTCCTGAACATTCCCCTCATTGAGGGAGGTCCCTGAGCTTCCGGCCCTGGTCTCCTGTGGGTTAAGTGAAGTGACACTCTGCTTTGGCTTAGAGTCCTGTGTCTCCTCGGACTCCTCAATAATGGTGGTCAGTCTCCTCTTCAGCATGGGCAGAGACAGTGTCCCAGAGCTGAACTGGGTCAGCAGCTCCTTCCGGGTGTCCCTGCTCACATAGTTGGAGGTCAGAATATCCCACACTGGGACCTCATGGCCCTTGAGATGACCATGTTTTACTTCCATGGTGGCCTTACCCAGTGTTCCTTGTGGATCCTCACGTGGGCTCGCATCCTTGGCTCTGGCCAGCAGTGAGGTGAGTGTGGTGCTCACGTCCTGGACACTCAGCCCACCTGCC
>NW_022196893.1:6894232-6925769 GCF_008632895.1 Mastomys coucha
CCTGGCCTCAGCACTCCCTTCCACATGGCCTGATAGATGCTCATCTTCTCGTGACGGCCAGGCTCTCCTTGGACGGGCACCAGGACGCCAGCTATGCAGCTGGTGCCCTTGAGGTATCTGGTCACGTCTTCCTTCTGTTCAATCTGATCAACTGTGGCTCTGCCTTCTTCCAGGTCCTCCAGAGTCTGTTTGGTGATGACTGCTGACCTCAGCAGTTCCTCGGCTGTGACCTGAGTTCGTAGACCTCTGAACCAGAGTTGCCTGCCTTTCCTTTCCTTGTCTGCAATCATTTGTAGAATAAGCTTTACCACCTTTTGCAGTGCGCGGGCTGTGTCCTCTTTGTACAGCCTCACTAGTTCAATCTTCTTTTCCTCTGACACATACTCTGAGTTCAGCAGTTCCCACACGGATCGCCTCTGGCCTCTGTACCTCCCCACAGTCACTTCAACCTGCTCTGCCTCCAGGGCTCTTTTGGTGGCCTCATCAACATATTCCATGTCCCTCTTGTCCTTGACCACTGGGAACAGAGCCCAGCCTGACTTCTCCTCCCGCTGGCACCGGTCCTGCAGCTCTTGGTATGTGACCTTTTCTTGTGTGTTGGGATCCACAAACCTTTTCCTCATGTGCTTTTGGTCAGCAATGAGAAGGACAGTGTCATCGCACAGACAGCCCCGCCGGCAGGCTGTATCTAGAGGGACTCGATGGTGGTGCTGTGGGTCAATGACCCCACCTGTGGCCACCTGCACCTCCAGTAATTTCAGTGCCTCTTCCCTCCCAACTAACTTCTTCTCCATGGCCTGGAACAGCGGGATAGTCTCCCCTGTGGTGGGGTCTTCGTAGCCCTTTGCTGCCTTCTCTGCATTCACAAGCCTGTCCCTCAAGTCTTCACCCACCAAGCCAGCTGCTACAGCCTCATCCACACATAGTTTCTGGCGGGTGCCAGGGTCCATTAGGTACCCAGTGGCGGCCTGTGCCTCCAGCAACTGAGCTGCAAACCCTGCGGGGATGAGCTCTTCCCTGCTGGCCTCATAGAAGCTCATGACCTTCTGGGTTAGAGGTGCTATTACCCCAGCAATGCAGTTGCTGCCTTCCAGGGAGACATTTACATCCTCCAGCCGGCAGAGGTCCTGGCACCCTCTCTCCCCACTGTGGAGAGCATCCAGGGTCTTCTTATCGAGGATCCCGGAGTTGAACAGTTCTGCAGCCGTCACTTCGCCATGGATGCCCGGCACCTTGAATATTTGGCTTTGCTTCTCCGTTTCTTCCACGGTAGAGGTAATCACCTCCAGCAGGTTCTCCAGGCCAATGTTCTGGGCTCTGTACTCCCGTAAGAGCTTTCTTCTCCTGCCTTCTGTAAAATACGGGGAAGATAACAGGTCCCACACAGACACCATCTGGCCTGCAAACCTCCCTACGTACATTTTCACAGTTCTGGATCTCAGAGCTTGCCTCGTGGCCTCGTCGACGTACGCGTAAGTCTCTCCTTTCTTTACAATTTCCAACATGTACAGCCCCGTCTCTGGGTCCTCCACACAGCGCTCCAGCAGCTGCAGGTACGTGAGGTTCTCATGCGTGTTGGGGTCGAAGAAGCCCTTGGTGTCATCGCTTGGGTCAGCCAAGATGCGGTTCATCTCCTCATTGAAGTAGCCACGTTGGTAGGCCACGTCCACAGGGACACGGTGGCTGTGGACAGGGTCGATGATGCCACCTGTGGCGATCTGGGCCTCCAGCAGGCGGATGCCGTGGTCCCTGACGATGAGGTCCCTCTGCATGGCCTGAAAGAGAGAGATCTGTTCTCCTGTGTAAGGGTCTGTATAGCCGGTGACAGCCCGCTCAGCTGATAACAGCTTCGTGTAGGTCTCCTTGCCAAACATCCCTGCCTGGAACGCCTGCTCTACAGTGAGCTTCCGGTTCTCCACAGGGTCGATGATGAAACCGGTGGCCGCCTGTGCCTCCAGCAGCACCAGGGCTGTGCCTGGCCTAAGAATGTGCCTTCTCAAGGCCTCTGGGATACTCATCTTCTCTTTTGTATCCTGAATAAGGACCCCAGCAATGAAGTTGCCCCCTTCTAGGGACCTCCTCACACTGTCCATCTCTGTCACTTCCTGGACTGTTCTCTTTCCTTGATTGAGCTCATCCAGTGTCTGCTTGGTGATCAGCTGGGACCTAAACAAGTCCCCAGCAGAAACCTGCTTCCGGAGCCCTTTGAAGGTGGCCTGCGGGGGCTGCTTCTCCCCAGCTTCCACCAGGGTGGTGACCATACTGATGACCTGTCGCAGAGCAGCGGCCCTCCCGGAACAGCAAAGTGCCACCAGCTCCTTCCGCTTTTCAGCTCCAACATACTCAGAGTGTAGCAGGTCCCAGAGTGACACACTGTGTCCTTGGAACCTCCCCATGTTGATGGGGACCTTCATAGCCCTCAGTGCCACCGCAGTATGGTCATCCACCTGAAGCACAGTGTCCTCGGGCAGGGGCAGTAGCCACAGGCCAGTGTCAGCATCCAGCACACAGAGTTCCTTGAGCTGCTGGTATGTCACTTTCTCCCGGGAGTTGGGGTCAAAAAAGAGCTTGTTTTCCTTCCCAGTGGTTGACAGCACCCGGGTTGTCTGCTCATCCAGGAGACCAAGCTTGTAGGCCACTTCCTGCGGCAGGTGCACTCCGTGGGTGGGGTCCACAACACCCCCTGTGGCCAGCTGGACTTGCAGGAGAGGAAAGGCCTCGCTTTGGGTTACAAGCCCCTTCTCCATGGCCTGCCACAGAGAAAGGGAGCCTCCTGAAAGGGGATCTGCATACCCTGTCACAGCCTTTTCTACTTGCCACAGCTGTTCACTCAGCTCCATGCCCACCAGGCCAGCCTTCACTGCGCCCTCCACTGACAATCTCTGGTTGGTTAGCGGATTGACAAGGAAGCCCGATGCCACCTGGGCCTCCAGCAGCTGCTGGCCCAGGCCTGTGGGCAGGAGGCCATCTCTTACAGCCTGGGCAATGCTCAGCTTGGTCCCCGATGGCTGGAGCAGCACCCCGGCCACACAGCCCGTACCCCAGAGGCAGGTCTTCAATGCAGGCTGTTTGGCTACCTCGTCAGATGACTGCATGCCCTGTGCCAGTGCTTCCAGTGTCTCTTGGGTAATAATACCAGCATCTCGTAGCCACGTGGCAGGGACCTCACCCCGTGGGCCTGGCACAGAGATGCGGGCCCGGGCCAGGAGCTTCGAGGCGTGCACCCAGCTGCGTACAGTGTCCTGGAGCTGCGTCACGGAAGTCTTCCCGACCCTCACATCCTCGAGGAAGCCCCTGCGCTGCTCCTCGGTAAAGTGGCAAGAGGTGAGCAAGTCCCAGAGAGACAAGCCATCTTCAGTGCTAATTGATGTTTCCAAGGTCTCCTGGATCTGTGTGTCTGTGGGGACGTTGTGAGCATCTTCTGTCAGGGGCAGGAGGTGAAGCCCAGAGGCTTTGTCCTGGAGACACTGTTCCAGAAGCTGGGCATAGCTGGTGTGCCCCCGGCCATCGGGTGTGGGAAAGGTCTCAGGAGATCTGGACAAGGTTACTTCCATCTCTCGATCAATGCAGCCACGCTGGACGGCTACAGGCATGGGGAGGTGGAGGTGAGTTGTGGGATCAACGACCCCTCCTGTGGACACCTGGGCTTCTAGGAGGCGGGTCGCCTGCTCCACAGGGACAAGGCCCTTCTTCATGGCCCTGAACAGGGACACCTTTTTTCCAGAAAAGGGATCTCTGTAGCCAGTGATAGAATGTTCTGCCCGCTTCAGCTTGCCATATACGTCTGCTCCCACTACTCCCCGGCACACAGCCTCATCTACTGACAGGGTCTCCATACTGCAGGGGTCGGTGATGGCTCCAGTGGCTGCCTGGGCCTCCAGCAAGGCCAAAGCTACACTGGGTGCCAGCAGCTTCTGCTTCATGGCCTGGTAGAGACTGATTCGCTGGTTGGAGGGCTGTAGCAGCACACCACCCACAGTGCCTGAGCCCTGAAGGTACCTGTGAACATCACCCATGTGGAGGAGGGCATCTGGGCTGACTGTCCCTGTTAGCACCTGATCCAGGAGCTCCTGGTTGATGATCTGAGCCTCAAGGAGCTGGTAGGCAGTGACCCGGCCCTGTAGGGCAGGCAGTGTGATGTCTGCCCACCTCCTCATCTCTTTCTCCAGTAGCTGAGTGACCTGCTCCAGGGTGATCTTACGCTGCCGATAACGCTGCAGTAGCTGCCTCCTCCAGTCCTCTTTGAAATATTCAGAGTTAATCAGCTCCCACGCAGAAACTCTCTGCCCCCGGAACCGTCCATACTTCACAGAGAGCAGTAGATTCTGGAAGGCCTGCCGAGTGGAGCCATCTACCAGCTGGGGTCGTGTACCACTAAGGGGCAAGAAGTGCAGGCCCGTTTCAGAGTCATGTATACAGCGCTCCAGAAGCTGCAGGTAGGTGAGGTTCTCGTGCGTGTTGGGGTCAAAGAAGCCCTTGGTGTCATCAGATGGGTCCAGCAGGATAGAGTTCAGCATCTGATCAAAGTAGCCACGTTGGTAGGCTACGTCCACAGGCACACGGTGGCTATGTACAGGGTCAATGACACCACCCGTGGCGATCTGGGCCTCCAGCAGGCGAATGCCGTGGTCTCTCACAATGAGGTCCCTCTGCATGGCCTGGAAGAGTGAGATCTGCTCCCCAGAGTAGGGGTCCGTGTAACCAGTCACGGCACGTTCTGCTGACAGCAGCTTTGCGTATACATCGGGTCCAATGACACCCGCCCTCAGTGCCTCCTCCACAGAGTATCTCTTGTTCTCCTTTGGGTCAATGATAAAGCCTGTGGCAGCCTGGGCCTCAAGCAAGATCAGGGCAGTCCCAGGCCTGAGGAGCCCCTTGCTCCGGGCCTCGTAGATACTGAGCCGTTCCTGGGTGTCAGGAAGTAATAGGCCTGCAATACAACCTGTGCCCTGCAGGTACCTTTGCACTGAGTCCAAGCTGCCCACATCTTGGGCTGAGGTCTGACCACGTTCCAGCTGCTCAAACTGGTCCTGGTTGATTATCTCAGCCTTCAACAATTCTCCTGGTGTCACAGTGTCCCTCAACCCAGCAAAGGTGACTTTGGCAGTTGCTGCAGCCTCCTCAACAATGCCCTTTAGCTCAGTTGCCAGCTCCTCCACTGACAGAGCCCCTTTCTGGTGCCGCTGGGCAAGCATTACCCTCTTCTTAACGGGTACTGCCTCTGAAAAGAGCAGTTCCCAGAGGGAGACAGGCCGGCCCTGGTACCTCCCTACAGAGATGGAGGTTGTAGCCTTGCTCAAGACCTGTCGAGTACAGTGATCAATAAATGTGGGCCCCTGGGGCTCATTTGCATGGGACATTCCAGGGAGAGGAAGGAAAGCAAGCCCTGTCTCTGGGTCAGTGACAGAGAGAGCCAGCAGCTGTTCATAGTGAAGACGATCGTGTGTGGTAGGATCTGAAAAGCCCATTGCCTGAGAGAGATGCTGCTGAGTCTCTTTATCCAGACAGCCAAAGCGCAGGGCAGCCTCCAGGGGCAGCCGGAATCTGCGGGCTGGGCATATAAGCCCACCTGTGGCTAACTGGGCATCCAGGAGACGCAGAGCCAGTGGCTGGTCCACAAGTCCCTTCTTCAAAGCCTGGAAAAGGGGGATGCGGGAGCTGCTGAAGGGGTCATAATACCCAGTCACTGCCTGTTCTGCAACCAGGAGCTGCTCGTGAAGTTCTGGGCCAACCAGGCCGGCCTTGACCGCCTCTTCCACCCAAAGACGCTGGCCTGTGGTTGGGTGCACGAGGGTGCGGGTGGCAGCCTGAGCCTCTAAGAGTTGTAGTGCAATGCCCTTTGAGAGCAAGTGTTCAACCGTAGCCTGGAAAAAGCTCTTCTTGTGACCTCCAGGCAACAGGACAACTCCTGCTAACCCTCCAGTGCCTTCCAGATAACGTCGTACCTCGGGACGTGTGCCCACATCAGACACTACCAGCGTGCCCTCCTGCAGGCCTCGGATTGTCTCCTCATTTAGTACCCCCGCCTCCAGCAGCATTGCCGCACTGGCTGCTCCAGCCAGGGTGTGGAAGGTGGTCTTTAAAGGCAATAGGGGCAGCCCTGAGCTGGGGTCTTGCACACATCTACCCAGCAGCATTGAGTATGGCAGCTGCTCCAGCGTGTTGGGGTCAGAAAAACCAGGGGTACTCATGCTGGGCTCTGACTCCACCAGGCTGAGCCATGTTTCCTGATCCAAAAGGCCCTGCTGGCAGGCTAGCTCTGGGGCTACTTGCACACCCCAGGTTGGGTCCACCAGGCCCCCAGTAGCTAGCTGGGTCTCTAGCAATCTCCACCCCAGGGTCCTGTCTACAACTTCTTTCTTGATGGCCTGGAAGAGGGACAGCTTTTCACCCCCATAGGGGTCGGGATAGCCAGTAACTGCACGTTCAGCAGCCAATAATTTCTCCTTTAGCTCCAATCCCACCAGACCCCGCCTTAGGGCCTCAGACACAGGAAGAAGCTGGCCCTGGGCAAGGTCCACGAGGCCCCCAGTGGCTGCCTGGGCCTCAAGCAAAGTCAGCCCAAGCCCAGTGGGCAGGAGGCCCTGCTTCATAGCAGCATAGATGCTCTGGGTCTGCCCTGAGGCCTCCACATATACCCCAGCAATACTTCTGGTTGTGGTAGGCAGGGTAGCCTCTGCTTGGGGCCTCGAAGGAGTGCTGTCTCCGAATTGGTTCTTCTTGATTTTAGGGACAATGAGCTTCTCAGTCCCATTGGCAACTATGACATCATGAGGAGGGGCCTGACCGTTCATCGTGGACGACTGGTAGCACAGAACTTGCCTAAGGTCTGCTTGTGTCCTGAAGGGGACAAAAAGAGTCAGTCAGGCGTGGGGGTCAGACACAGGTCCTTCTAAGTTGCCCGAGTCCTGAATCCATACCCAGATGTGAGGACAGGAGGGCCCCTGAGCAGCCACAGAGGTTCATAGCTGCCAAGAGCCCTCCAAAGGTACAAGCAAACCTGATTGTTGGGGGAGAAGGTCTTGACCTGCAAGTTCCTTCAAGGTTACAGGCTGCCCTGGCGATGCATGACTTTAATCCCAGCACTAGGAAGGGAGAGGCAGGTGGATCTCTGTGAGTTTGAGGCCAGCCTGGTCTACAGAGCAAGTTCCAGGACAATCAGGGCTGTTACACAGAGAAACCCTGCTCAAAAATACAAAAACAAAAAAACAAAAACAAAAAAAAAAAAAAACAGACAAAAATCCAGGCTGCCCTTAGACAGTGCAAGAGAGCAGCGAGTGTGCTTTTGAGACGAAGCTGTGCCCTACTTTAAGTTACACTACATTGTACCAAACAGTGTTTTGTTTTGTTTTGTTTTGTTTTTTCAGGCTATGCCTTGCCCTAGGAGACTCCATTTTACAATTTGACTTTTGCCATTTTGAGGGAAGTAAATTGCAGGCCTTGGGTGGATGCACAAACAGCACCATCTGTCAGGTACCAGGCACAGCACAGACTGAAATAACTTAGTCCTAAGAGTAGAAAGGAAGCCACCTTATATATGTACCAGCATAAACTGAGACTACAGGTGCACGTGGGTGTATTAGAGCCATCTCAGGGAAACCAGGTCCAAGAACTTATCATACATACCAGTCTGAGAAAAGGGTCTAACTCCCTCACCTGAGTCCCATAATGTGATAGACACCTAACTCTGTGGTGGTCTGGCCTTCCATCACCCAATTACCTGGTACCTGGAATGTGCATCAAGGACTGGCAAGCAGGGGACTCCCCAACTGTTGCTGCAGTTTTAGTTCGACTCTATCCTCTGCGGCTGATACACTCTACTTGACTCCATGCCCATCCATCTTGCTGTCCCTCTGGACCTGGACCTGCCATTTCCTCTTCTTGGACCCTGCTTTGGCCTTTCACCTTTCACCTCTCTCACCTTGCAGGTAGACTCCACAGCTTTGCTCTCAAACCCTGACTGCGGCAGCTCCCTCCTGACACTGGTCTTACTTGTTATCAGTGCGGCCTCTCAGAACTCTGAGGGCTCTCTTTGATCCAGCGGCATCCTCTTTAACTTGTATTCATCCTCTAAACCACACACAAACATAGAAGTACATAAAGAAATCTGACTGTGTGCTGTGTGATAAGTGAGAAAACTTGCCTTCACCTTAGCTGGATTACTGGAGTGGGTGGGATTAGATAGCAAATGCTTGCAGTTTGAAACTGGTGAACCCTGTGATTTTGTTGCGATCCAATAAATTCTGACAGTGTTGAAAGACATAAACATGTTTGTCCACATTTCTGGCATATTACACTCATAACACATAGGGACCAGAGGCCAGCAAGGAGCTATTACCTCTCAGGACTCCCAGTGGAGCACATCTGGCTTCTATTTCAACATCCAGGATTCTAGTGCATAGGGCTCGGGGCCTTCCTGAGCACCCATCTTCCCAGCCCTGCCTTATTTAGACTCAGATGTGTGTTAGGCCTTCACGCCTGTCTGGGTCCTTGGTCACCTAGCTGCAGGCGTCTGTCCAGGAGTGGAGCTTTTGAGTTGGGCTGAATTGATTGCCCAGAAAGGCAACTCAAAGTCCTAACCTGCAGGACACAGCTGTGACCTTATATGGAAGCAGGATCTCTGAGACTGTAACTAAGATGAGATCATTCTGGAGCCCTGCTGGCCCAGATCCAGCGCACCTGGCCTCTCCTACATGGTGGCAGACTTGCTCAGGGAGAAGAAGACAACCACTCTATGAACTTAGCCTGCACGCTGTGTCTTAGCTGTGTCTTTGCCCACAGCCTCAGCAGTGCCAGAACATTCTCTGCTCAGAAGTTCATCAAGGCTGCTCCTAGCATGAACTCTGGGAGGCACCTGCCTACCCCTCCGCAACACAAATTTGTACCGGGAAACTTAGCAGACAGTCTTTGAGCCTGTGTGCCCAACGGATCCAGAGATTCTTGGCCTCTTCCCCAGATCGCTCAAACCTACGGCTTGAGCCAGCCAGTCCTGGAGTCATCCTTCTGGATAAAGATCACCTAGTGCCCTTACACACAAGCCTCTCTCTCTCTCTCTCTCTCTCTCTCTCTCTCTCTCTCTCTCTCTCTCTCTTTTTCCTTCCCTCCCTCCCTCCCTTCTTCCCCCCTCCCCCCCCCGTTGGTTTTCTGAGTCGGGGCTTCTCTGTGTAGCTCTAGCTATCCTGGAATTCATTCTGTACTGCCTCCCGAGTGTTAGGATGCAGCCAATCTGTTTGTTCTTAAAGGCACTTTAGTGGGGATATCCACTGGTCTACTTCACACCCATCTAAGCCCTGGTGATTTTGCCGTGGCACCTCAGAGTTCATCGTGTCACTTCTCACCCAGACTTCCTGTGGCCCTGGCTTCTGCACCATGTATGTAGGAGTCCTCCATGCCACCACCTTTAAGGTTCCTCACCAGTGCCTACACCACATGCAGAATGTGGTGGACAGGCAAGTGGGAGCAAGCTTGGCTTGCTAGGCAGCATGGCCCAGGCAGGTGCATAGCCTATCCTATGGATGATAAGTCAGGCTTTGACATCACATGATCTGGTAGAATAGACACTGATCAGCTTAGGGAGGGTTATGAGCAGGTGGTTCCACTAATCCATTTGAGAATTGCCCTATCTGAGGACCCGTGACAGCCTGCTCAGCCTCTTGATATGATTTGGGGAGTGCCTGAGGGCTATCAAGCCATGGCTCCTAGGGACACTACTGGGATGGCACTCCAGCCATAGTATTGACAAAATGTTATTCTTTCCTTCCCTCCCTCCCTCAGGCTGTTCCTGAGCCTTCTGGGGTATCCTAGCACCAGCCTGTTGCTCAGGCCTCTGGCCTCCAACCTGCCAGGTACCTGCCAGGGTCAGAAGTGTCTACCACCAACCTGCAGCAGAGCAGGCAGAGCCCGAGCTGCCAGCACCAGGGCCACCACTCAGCTCATTGTCTGAGTGCCTGCTCATTGTCACCCCTGCTCTTCAGGGGTGGGATTTGTTCTTTGGGTACAGGGTAGGGCGTGGACAAAAAGTATAAGACACAAAATGGCAGGGCAAGGGCACAAAAGCCTGAGAGCGACCAGTTGGACAGCTGTAAGGGAAGGCTCAGGCAGATTCATTGTTAGGAGCCCCAAACAGAACAGTGAATCTCAGCATGGAGTAGAACCCATTGGCAAGGATGAATCCCAAATCAGGGTGGTCAGGGCTCTAACTTAGGAGGAATGACTTGGTTAATACATCCCAAACTCTCAAATCCATAGATTTCCTTGATGTCCCTGTATCTGTGGATGTGCCTGCTCATTGTCAGACTGCCTCCTGCAGGGACCAAGGCTTGTCTTCCACAGCTCACCCTAGCAACCCAAAAGGAGGTCAGGAACCAACCCAAGAGGGTGGCAGAGGTCAAGCATCAAGTTGACCACGGAAAAGGTCTCCCAGAATATAGTGGTAAGGACCCTTGGAAGCATAAACCATTACCAGGCTGGTTCTGGAGCTATGGAGGGCTGTGACTCTCTAAGGAAGGCAGCCAGGCATGGGCAGTTGGCTTGTGACATGGGCTGATCCTGGGACTCCCAGGCTAGTCTGGACTTATTGATTAGATTGCAGGCCCTGGGTAAGGGACCACAGACACAGCAGTAGAATCCAGGTGCTGGTAATGACTCAGAGAGCCAGAAGAGGGGCAGCCAAATGGGTCTAGCCCAAAAATAATTAGTAGAGCAGGTATCCCTAGAAGAGGTGAAGGGGCTATTGACGGTTGCATGTGTGAACAAGTGCTCAAGTCAAGTGCCTGGGGTGCAGGTGCCACCCATCCTCCAACTCCTAGGCAAGAACGGACCTCAAGTGAAACTGGTGCATGAAAGGAAGGTAGGGCAGGCCAACCCTTTGGGAGAAGAGCTCTGGTCAACCACTCACAGACCATGCCTTGGCAGTGACATGGACCAGTTCCTAGAGCCTGAGAGTGACTGGGGTCCTGTATCAGTTTGGTGGGGCCACAGAGCTACTTTATGGTTGTCTCATCTCTTTAGGAAGAACGACCTAAAAAGTTTCTTGGCCGTGGAGAGGGAGATGTCCACTGTGGGACAGCCAAGGGGTCAGTCAGAAACTGACCAGGGCCCCTTTCCCTGCCTAACAGAAGTGGCTGGCACATGGAGTTTGGGGACAACAGCTAAAGATGCAGCTTAGGCTTCTGTGACACCCTGCAGTCTGAACACCATCTCCAGGACATAGCATTTCCTAATGGATGTAGAATTTCCATTCTAAAACATGGATTTTCCAGAGTGCTGGGTCCCAGAAGAGCTACTCAGGCCCAGGAAACCAAGGCCTGGAAGCAGTTGCCTACATACAGGGAGAGTGAGTTCCAGGGTCCATAGAAAAACACTTGTGAAGGCAGACCTGACTGGCAGGGGGAGGAGCCGCTACACCATGATGTAGTGGTCCTCATAGCCGTGTGGTAAATGAGAATGTATAGCTACTCTAGACAAAGAGAAGACTCCCAGAGGGAGGAGGGGTGTCGGGTCACACCCCAGTGGCCCCAGCCAACAGTGTGTAGCGAGTCAGCAGTATTTTTTTTTCTAGATTACTGGAAGAGATGCCCAGTGTGGCCGGAAAGCCACTCTAACAGGGACAGGTCCATCCCCCAGATCTCCTTTTTCCTGTACTTCCCCAAGTAGGCACTAGAGACTACTTCTGAGTTCTGTCCAGACTTGCCTATTTTCAGGAGCAAGTTAGACAGCACAGCAGACCAGCCTCTCCCACCAACTTGACCTCTGTCCCTTCTAAGCAGTCTCTAAGACCACCTCTAGTCACTCATTCCAGGCTCTGCTTCCCAACATTGTTTTGGGCACCTTTGTTGTTGCTGGCCTAAGAGCACTGAGTTGGGGGGATATCACGCATGGCAATGCCCAGGACAGGACAGAACACAGAGGAGAGGCCTGTGGGTGGTGGAGGCTGGTGTCCCCTGAAATATGGGTGGATGAGGGTGGAGATCTAAGACAAACAATTCACTGCCCAGCAAAGATGGGACACAGAGCCTTGGACTTACAGTTGGGACAGAGACTGCCAGAAGGACATGGTCTTGAGTGGCTCCTGACCTGGACATGGACAGCCAGCCCTGACAAGCATGTTTTGTGCAGAAAGGCAAGGCCTAAGTGAGAAGAAGCCAACGCAAGCTTAAGCAAGCAGCTCAGGTTCCCTGAACAAAGAGGAGATTCAGGGTGGGAAGCCACTGACAACGATTCAGAGAGCAGGGACTCTGGGGAATGGGGTGGGACCGAGAGAAAGAGTCCTGGTGTGTAAGATGCAGTCTGTGGTTACCAGCCACTCCCTGTTGGCTTGTGGGTGACCTTGGGCCTGGTATGACTCTCCCTGGGCCCTGCCTCTTCCCAGGAGGGCAGAAGAGGAGACACGGCACCTGTGTTGGTTGCCTGGGAAGACAACCAGACACATGGGTCAGGATGCCGAGGTGTATATAGCGCTCCATTAAGGTGGGCAGGAGACCCAGGTAGAGTTGATAAAGGTAAAAAATCAGGGTTCCAGGGTTTGGGGCAGCAGCATAAGTAAGCCACGAAGGGGCTGGGGAAGGCAGGAAGCACACACTGTCCAGGCAAAGAGAGCTACAAGAGACGAAGTTCTCCCTGTCTCCCTAGGGACCCACCACAGGCTTCCCTAGGTGCCAAGAGAAAGGGTCAGGATTTCTGGGGTATCGAACACCTTCTGTCACCACACTGAAGGGTGGGTCCCTCACTCCAGGCAGGGAAAAGGATGGGTACGAGGGCCCACTGCTGCTGTTGCTCTGTGCTAGATCAGAACAGAACCAGGAGGCAAGGCAGACAGCCCAGCGCACATGGAGATGGAAAATCTGGCCTTTGCCCCCACTGTAACCAACATCAAGAAGGGCACCAGGAGTCAGTGACCGCGTGCAAGGTTGGCATGATAAGCAAGTGGGGGTAGGAACGCAGCCCTACCGCTTTCCTCTTCTTCCCAAGGGTCCTGATACCACCCAAGGGCTGTCCCTGTGGCTGCTCACCCTGGATGGACAAGGATTACTCCATCCGCAGGGCCGAACAGCACACCACATATCTGCCAGAAACCACTACATACCCACAACCCACACCCTCAAGCGCCTCACAGGGGCGTCAGTTTCCCCGACGGATCCCAAGAGACTCGGGGGCATCCCACCTCCAGCCCTGAGCTCAGATTACCCAAGTAAATAGGGTCCAGAACGGGTCCCTCGGCCGCTCACAAAGTCCACCTAGGGCCGCTGGCCCATGGTTCCCACAGCATTTCAGTTTCGTTTCTCCAAACTGCCCTCATTTTCCCACCTGTCGTGACAAGGCTGGCGCAGTGTCCTCTGCCTCTCCGCTCCCTCCACGCCCGGGAGCCCCGCGCCACGAGCATTTAAATCTGCATGGCCCCTCCCTATGGTGATCCAAGTCCCTTCCCCATTGAGGGCGGTAGGCGGGGCTGAAGCCAGGTTGGGCACCCACAGGACAGGTGGAGTGGGTAGGTGAGCCGCAAACTAAGGCACGGGGCAGGGCTACCTCTGAGCAACTCCAGCTGGGAGAGGCTGCTGAGTTGCAAAGGCCCTCCTTTCCTCCCTCCCTACTACAAGTCACTGAAAAAGAATGCGGGGCCGCCACTAGGGGGGCGGGGGGCGGGGGGGAGAGAAACGTGCTCCGGTCCCTGTGGCTTTTGAATGGAGTTTGCAAGGGAAATGAAGACCCACCAAAGAGAGTTTCAGTTCCCCAAACTCTTCTTTATTGCCGAGAGTGAGAGACACAACCCCACTCCGGGTGCTCCCAGTTCCTGCTCAGTCCCTGAGCCATGCTCTACCACGGTTTCCTGTCCCTATCTTCTGGATCTTGGAGTCTTCATGGCTTCTCCTCAGTGGGCTGCTCTGAGGTTTTGACCTTGCAGGAGCTGGGGTCTCTGCGGTCTTTGACAATTGGCAGCCCTGTCTGCAAGGGGTGGCCAGGTTTCACCTCACCATTCAGCTCCTCATCATCCTCCCTCCCCCCTCCCCCCTGCTGGGCTCAAGTAAGTTCCTCAGTCCATCTGGAGGACTTTGTGACCATCAGGGGGACCTAGCATCAGGAGGACCTAGCCCCTGGCTCTGAAGCCCATCCCAGCTCTCACCTTTGGAGACAGGGGTCTGCTAGTACCCATTCGGATGGAGGTCCAGAGCCTCAGGGTGATGACCTCAGGGGCTGGCACACTAGGAGTCCAGCACAGGAACCTTTCGTGGATCTTCTGGCTGGTTCTCCCCCTTGCTGCTCAGAGATCCCATGTTGCTAGGCCAAAGTGGACACATACACCTCTCCTGCCCACCCACCACCAGGCCCTGATGACTTGTATGCCCCTTCCTACCCCAGCTCTCACCTCTCACTGGGTCATTTTTGACCAGAAATTCATCCAGAGCTGCCCAACCACCTCCAACACGAACCATCATGGCTCCTCGCACTGCCTGCGGAGCATGGAGCGGGGGCGGGGGGGGGGATTGGGGTAATGATACCAAGCCTTCGATACAGGGTTTTGGGAGCAGTTTCTGGGGCTCTGTCCTCCCCACCGTTACAGGCCCACACTCACACTTGCTCACCAAGGCTCCCTGGTCCTTGGGCCTGCCTCTGGCCACTTCTGTGCTCGTCCCTTCCATGTTCCTTGCTCTGACCAGGCTATTGGACTGTTTCTGGCTACTGGAGAGCCCTGGCTTGAACACGGTGGAGAGCTTGTGGCACGGCCCACGTCTCCTCCAGTTATAGCTAGGCCAGCCTTGTCCAACACTGTCCTGCTCCCCAGCTGCCAGGAAGCTGTCCGCAAGGTCCTACCGAGGAAATGTTTCAGTGCTGCCTGTGGCTTCAAGTACAAAGCACACCCCAGACCACTTCATTTTATGACCAATACAGGTAGTAACTCCACAAGACTACTGGGCAGCTCTTCCTGTTCCTATGTCCCAGCTCACAGTGGTTTTTGTGGCTGACACTGAAGAATGTTACTAATAAGACAAAGTTCTACTCCTGCCCTGTTATCTTGATATTCTGAAATTCCCAGATTCACCACCCACCCACCCACCTTCTTACCTTAATCAGGACCAGTCAGCCTAAAGGTCAGCTGATAATAACTTTCCCTGGAAATCCCACTGCTCCCCTCCTTGCCCTTTAAACTTTTGAAACTTTTTTTTTCCTATAAAAAGCCTACCCCGAGGGCAGACTAGGTCCACAGTCCTTTTTGAGGTCCTGGACATCCAGTATTATGGTGTGTGTTCAATAAACTATTGTTGTTTTAACATCCAGTATTATGGTGTGTGTGCAATAAACTATTGTTGCTTAACTGAGGCCTAGCCCCTTGCTGTGAGGTGACATCCATTCCTTTTCATGTGCCCAGGAATGTGCAGCATACGGCTTCATCTGCCCTTACCTGTTCCTGGTGGCCCTGTTGCTGCTGTTCCCACTGGTCCCTTCCCTCCTGGTTCTTCTTGCTATGCTCTGGCTTCCTAAGACTCCAGTTCTCCATGACCTCTGCCCACCATGGCCTCCAGCTCAGTTCTTCTGGAATCTTCCCCAGGAGGCAAGTCGTAGCTCTACTCGTCAGATCCCCAGGCGGCCCCCGGTCAAGACTCCTCAAAGCCAGGATCTCTCGTGGGGCTTGAGTCAAGTACTCTGGTGTCAGGGCCCTAGGCATCTCCTCTAACACCCAGCTTTGGGCTTGTACCACCTATGCATTAGGGGAAAATGTTAGGGAACTTGGAGGAGCCCATGAGCAAAATTGCTCACCACTTCACCACCTCTCTTGAGTCAATACCCGCATCCCCCAGAGCCTCTCAGAAGTCCTGCCCAGCACTTTAGGCCTTCCAGCACCCCTAAATGGTCTTACAGAGGGTGTGGCTCAAGGACAGAGGTATCCAGTGTTATTAGGCTAACCCTGGATTGATCCACAGTTACAGTGCAAGCCAGAGCCTCTGGCCACTGGTCCCACCTTGGTCCCCAAGGGTTCAGCCTGGCTCAGCCTATGCGGGCACAAGACCAACTTCTCTACAAGGGAGCCCACAAGCAGCATCATTCCTTCCAGGGTGTGTATCCTGGAGAAGAGACAGACAGACATGAGCAGGGTAGAGGGCCAGTGTGAGTGGCATGGAAACAGCTGGCGAGCAGGCTCACCTCTCGCAGGAGGGGCTAGACATGGCAGCCTGGTAGCTCTGCAGGTCCATCAGCAGGCCCAAGTGGCAGGTGCTCCCACAGGCAGCCACTCCTCTCCTTCCTAGCCATGACACCACCAGGGTTTGCTGTCGCCACAGGAACTCCTGCCATCAGAGGAGCCTGCTGTACTACTGGTTTTCCGAGTGGGAAAAGTTGAAGGGTGAAGTCTTTTTTCTTCCATGTGCCTCACATCTTGAGCCCTCTTCCCTACTCCATTCATCCTGTGCCTCACACTATCCACCACCTTGGCAAGAGGACCACACACGCTGGCCCAGTCCTTCTACCCCTAGGCCTCTTCAGCATAGGGAGGGCAGCCATACTTAGGGCAAGGTGAAGAAAGCCAGCAAGGTCCTCCCTGTGGGTGAATTGTATCCACCATCACCCCCATCTGTTCCCCTGTTGAAGTGCCAGCCTCAGAAAGAGGCAGTTGCATGTATAACTAGCAGTTATACATGTGAGATCACAGTGGAATGTAGGCATCGATGTGACTGCTGCCCTTAAAAAAAGATGGGGAGTCCCCTAACAACTGGAGCAGGGGCTGTCCCATTCGCCTAAGGACCGCCTTGTCTGGCCTCAGTGGGTGAGGATGTGCCTAGTCCTGCAGTGACTTGATGTGCCAGGGTGGGCTAATACCCAGAAGGGCCCTCCTCTTTCTCAGAGGAGAAGGGGAAGGGAAAAGGAAAGGGAGGAGGAGGGGCCAGGAGGAGGAGGGGCCAGGAGGAGGAGGGGCACTGTGATCAAGATATAAGTGAATAAATAAATAAATTAAGGGGAAAAAGAGCGGGGATTTGTGGACTGGGAAGATAGCTCAGCTGGGTAACAGATTTGCTGAAAAGCATGAGGGTCTGAGTTTGATCCCTAGCATCTATGTAAAAAACAAAAGAACAAATTAGTATGTGGTAATCCCAATGTTAGAAAGGCAGAGGTAAGATTCCAAATAAGAACTTCTGGTTCAGGGAGAGAGACTCTGACTGATAAAATAAGGTGGAGGGCCAGAGAGATGGCTCAGCAGCTAAGAGCACTTGCTGTTCCTGCAGAGGGCCCAGTTCAGTTTCCAGTACTTAGATCAGGCAACTCACAACAGCCTAGAACTTCAGCTGCATGGATCTGGTACCTTCTTCTGGTCTCTGTGGGTGCCCACATGTATGCATGTGTGCACATGAGTGAGACACACACACACATGCAATTAAGAACAAAATAAATATATATTATATATTTATATGATACATGTAAAATTTACATTGCATATAAGTATGTGATATAATTATAAATATATAAATATATATTATATATATGGAGGAGAGTGCTGGAGGAAGACACTAGATGCATCAGATGTCAACTTCTGGCCTCTACATAGGTGTGCACAAACACACACACATAAATGCGCACATACAAAAGGGGACACAGAATGCACCGAGGACTCAGGAAGAAGATACCATCCATGGCAAGGAACGAGGTGGCCCAAACCCCTCCTCACAGCTCTCGGGAGCCAGCCCTGTCCATTTCAAACTTTAAGCCCTCAGAACTTTGAGTCAGTGTGTAAACCACAGTTTGAACTTCTCAGTTGGTGACAGCCAGGTCCAGTGGCCCAGGAGACCATCAGAGTCCTCTCAAGAATGGGAAAGGAATGTCAGGGAAGGAACCTAGAACTTCTAGGCAGACAGCGAACCACAAGAAGGGTGTCATGCACCCCAACTACACCTATGTTATAGAAAAGGGGGCCACGTGGAAGTCCATTGTTACAATAAATGCTGGACAGTCCCAGACTGTGTGTCATAAGAGAGTAAATTTCTTTCTATCTTGGTCCTTACATTGTTTCTTTCCAGCTGTTGCATAAATAGGACTCATTCATAGCAACGTTTTAACCTTAATTAAGAACTCTATTTGCTAGAAAAGGCATGTAGATACATCAGCCCCTGCCCTTACCCACACAGCCTGGAGGCTCCACAGTACTATCCAAGGATAGACAGCTATTCTTGTCTAACAGTCAGGGATGGGCTGATCTTAAACCCTGACCTCACTGGGAGAGCTATGGCCTTAAATGGGGATTTGAGGGTGTCTGAAGCTGGGAGCAGAGCCATGAAGTCATCACTAGTGATCCCTCTACTGGCTCCACTGCCCACGTCCCTTCCCCAATACCATACTATCTTCATTCCCAGAGTCCTCAGACTCAGTTCCTTCTACCAGCTCAGCCTCAGAGTACCCTCGTTGTCCAGTGTCCCCGTAGTCACGTCTCCTCCTAGGAGACTCTTGGCGATACCTTCCTCTCCCAAGTCTTTCAAGATACCTGTAAACCTGGGTTCCAGGCCCTCTCAGGCCTCAGCTTCTCGATGGCTGCCTGCTCTGCCAGGCCACACAAGATCTGCACAGCTGGCTCCCTTATGGCCTTCAGCCCAGCGTCTTGTTCGAGAGTCTCTAACCAGTGCCCTTCCAGGGGCTTCGTATCTGCCTGGCGCATGGCTAGGGAGAGATGTGACCACCTGAGAGCCAACCTTGGCAAGACCTTAACACTCACCCCAACCCTTGGCTTCTTGAACACAGGAAGGCACCCTTCCTGCCCTAGAGCTTAATCCTACCCCCGGGTCTGGCAGAAATGTCCCAAGTGCTCCTAGGTATCCCCAAGGCCCTGGTGTACCTGATGAAAGGCTCTGTTCCCAGATGGTCACTGTGGGTGCTGCAGCCTGACTAGAAGTCTCTGCCCACTGTGCCAGCTGCTCAAGCCGTTCTGCTAACTGGACCGGGTGGACACTCAACTACGGAAGGAAACCAGCGCTGTTCTAGACAGCCCTGGCTCCGGACGAAAAGTATGTACTGCCAGCAACTCTAGCTCCCTGGTACTCTAGTCTCCTCACAGAGCATGGAGTTGGTTGGGGGTATTTCCTCTACCTGGAGTCAAGGGGGGTACAAACACCTGCTTCAGGTCCTTGAGCCCTGGATGTGTTGAGGCAGATCCTTCCAGTTCAAGCTGGGTCTCCAGGCCTGCCAGTGGTGAGGGCTTAGAGGACTCTGTCCTTTGAGCAAATAGCAGCTCCTGCTGGGCCCAGGCGGCTTGTGACTCAGTCAGCTTTACACGCTCCTGGAACTGATTCAGCTGCTGTCGCACAAGCTGAGCTTGGTCACCTGCAGCCAGAGGCAAGAGGCCAGAAGGAAATGCTGACATCGACATCGAAGGAGAACTGGTAGCAGGGATGAGAACATTAGAAGGGGCCTTGGGAACCATTAACCAGGACAAAGACATTGAGGCCTTGAACTCAGGGCCTAGGCCCTATACCTGGGAAATGGTACAGATGTGGTCCCTGGGCTAAGGATAGGCTTTTCAGGGGGCTCCAAAATATGAGCCCTCAGCACCTCTTGCCTGGGGTGGCTGTCCAACTGAGTGACGCAGCTGAGGTCCACTTACTAGTGAGAAGCTCTGCCAGCCTCTGGCCAGTCTGCAAAACCCTTTCTAGATCCCTGGCACGTGCCACAACCCCCTTACACACCTCCTGTGAACAAACACAAGACACTGAGCCTGTGACATCCCACAGACTCCCACCCCAAGCCTGGACCATACCTGGAGGCACGGCAACGATGCCTCAAGGCACTTGGGCCTCAGCCACAGCTCAGCCAGTAGCTGTTCACTCGGGCTCAGCTGTACCAGAAGAGCCTTGCAGGCCGTTTCAAAGCTCTGTGCTGCTGGAACAAGCTGCTCCAGGAGCCTCCACCTTAGGGTAAAGATGGAGGAGCTGTCAGTGGTACCCTTTCCTGCCCTACAGCCCACACAGCCCCCATCTGTGGCTTCACCTGGTTTCTGCCTGTTGCACCAGTCGGTGCCATTGTGTGTACAGCTCTGATAGGCTCCCAGCCTCTCGTAATCTTGGCTCCACATGTGGTGCACGCTCCCTCAGCAGCCGCAGGAGGAGCTACCAGACATGAAGTTGGGGGACTTATGCTAGGTTCTGGGGTTCCTGCCCATTCTCTCACCACTGCCCACCTTTTTTAATCAAAGAGGATCACTAGCCAACATTGACAGCTATGTATATCAGCTCACCCTGGAGGACCAGATCGATTAGATTTAAGCACAGGGTAGTCACTATTATTGCCAGTGGCTTGGCCTGAGGCTCACAGGACAAAGTTCCCCCGACCTGTCCCTATCCCCTGGCCCCTTACCTCCTGTTCCCGCAGCTGAGAAGCAGCCAAAGTGGCATCTGCAGCCAGGGGTCCTTGTGAAGCCTGCAGTTCCTGCATGCCATCCAGCCAGCTGCACAATGTGTCCAGGGGTGCTAGAGGCGCCTGCAAGAAGGATGTACTCATGTCATCTGACCTCCGCTTGAACTCCCCACACTCCAGAGCTGTCCTGCCTCACCTGGACTGGCTGCCCTCTTGGCTTGCAGGGCCCCATCTCCACAGCCTCTGTCACTACTGTCTCTGTCACCACTGTCTCTGTGACCTCTGTCACCTGGACAGTACGGGAGCCCCACCAGGCCCGGGGGATCCCTGGCGGAAGTGGGCCCTGAGGAACTTCGGATGGAGAGAGATCCCCTTGGGTTCTGGGGCCGGTGTGAGTCTTAGGGCTGAAGCGTGAGCGGTTCCTTCTTCCCCCAAGGCAACCAAGCCTTGAAGCAGGGTTTCCCATCGTAGATGCTGAGCAGGTTGCAGGGGTGTCCAAGACAGCAAGAGCAGCTTTACAAAGGCAGAGGGTCCAAATCAGGACTAGGGGATCCACAGGTCCACCTACCCCCAAGGTGGTGGCATAGGCTGGCGCCAGACCTGGGATTGGGTGCCCTGGCCTAGGGGACTGGAAGAAGAGCCCTCACCTCTGTCTAGCCCTGTGCACCCTACTTTCCTTCCTTCCAGCCACTGCTCCACCAGCCCCAGACAGTCTGGCCCCAGCACTTTTCTTCCTCCAGTTTCCTAGGAAACCCTGTACCCATCCTCAGACATGTGGGTGGGGGAAGGGCTGCAAAGGGGAAGGGGCTTCTAGCTGGCGTTTTGGCCCCTCCCCCCACAGTTCCTGTGTGTGTGTGTGTGTGTGTGTGTGTGTGTGTCTGTCTGTCTGTGTGTGTGTGTGTCTGTGTGTGTGTGTTGGTTCAGGGAGCTCACTTCCTACCCAAGCCCCAAACAGGCCAACAGGCCACTCACATGGCCATAGGGCTGAGATCCCTTTGGGTTAGGAGGCCAAAGAAAGGGAGCTGCTATCATGGGTGTCAGGTTTGCCCTGAGGATGACTAGGAATTATCAGAAACGGGGGAGGGGACACATACACACACACTTTAGGAGGTATTAGAGAGTCATGGGAATTTCCCACAGCCATATGGCCCCCAGGGAATCCTGGACTACACCCTCTCCCAGTCACACGGCCACTCCACGGGACTCAGACAACCCCCACCCAAGACTTACTGGCATCCTAGACTGGTCTGCTCTGTTTCCAGGAACCTCACACTTGCCACACAGTCCCCCACCTGAGCCTGGCATGAGCTAGCCCTTCCTGGAATCCCCACTAGGAAGATGCTCAGGGGTGGGGATGGGGGTAGGGGCGGCCTCCATAGGGAATGGTGTATTCACAGCCTATGGACTCCAGCATGAGCTCATTCATTCCCTCTCTACCTAACTGTCATTAATTCTTCATATCAAGAAGTGGAATTGTGGAATTGTGCTCAACAGAAAAGCTAAAAGCCCTCGCTTAGCCCATGGCCACACTGGTCCCAAGCCCTCCCTCAGTGCTGACAGAGGTGACTTGGGTATCCCCGAGGCCTAAAGCTAGCCCTGCCCCATCCACCCACCTCAAGCCTGTGACCACCCACCACCACCTCCGCCACCCCACCCCAAGACCTGCCCCTGCCTGGTTCATCTTTGTCATGAGTTTGTATTGCAGTTACCTTGGGAACATTCCATGGAAAATGTTGGGTGAGGTGGGCAGGCTGACAGGCCAGGGCAGGCCACAGACGCACTGTGGGTGGATGGCTGGTGGACGCCTCTCCCACGAGGGCTTGTCTGTCTCACACCCTAGGACGGCCCACCCTATCCTACCTGCTCTCTTTTCCCAGCCCCCACCCCAGGCCAAGCACCAAGTGTGTGCATTCCTGGGGGACGCTTCAGTGGGCTGGAGGGGTGTGTCCCAGCACAAACCTGTCCGTGCCTGGCATGCAAACCTCACCCCATCCCATCTACCTTTCTTCTTTAAGGGACAACTCTTGAGAACAGCTACCCCATCCAGTCTCTAGGCCTTACCCCAGATAGATGGCTTAGTCTGGAATGCCCTTCCCTGCTCTCTGCACTTATCCACGGGCCTCAGTAGCCAAGGGGGACTAGGGGAGCCCCTACCTCTGACATCTTGCCTCTGGTTTGTTTTACTGCCCGAGGCAGAACCAGGTCACCTTTCTGTGCATGCCTCCCACTCGCTGCCCATGGCTGGGTTAATAGAGGCCCAAGTCTGGAGAAGTGCTAAGGTCTATTTGGTGCAACCTCCACCTTTCTCGATTTTCCAAGGTCAGGGTCCTGGGTCGAGCTTGGACCTCCTGGACTAGGGTAGACGCCCTCCCCAGCAGGACCCTCTCTGGCCCTGTCAACCCTACTCTGATCAAAGGCTCTTACAGTCATACTCCATAGAGCCTAGCAGCTTAGTGGCCATATGACCATCTCCTTTGTGAATGAGGTTCCTGAATTACAGCTGGTGAGGAGTGGGTGACCAGGAAGGAGCTGTTCGGATCCCAGCCCTGACCACCCAAGCAAGGACAGTTGGCTCACAAGAGCCCACAGGTGTGTCACTTGGAGCCTCTCCTTGGCACTGGCGTGGGTCCTCACATGGGTCCCTCTCCTCAAATATTCTTTTAAAGGCCCCTCCCTATACATTCGCACTGAGAACACAGCATCCCGCCGAAGTGGAAACTTGTAGTTCTTTGATGAGTTTGCTGGACCACACAGGTGAAAGGGTCTCTTGCTAAAGCAAACGCATGAGAGACGGTTTTTCTGAAGCAGACACAGGTGAAAGGATGTTTGGATATAGCAGACATGTGAAAGGACGCTTGATGAAGGAGTATAAATATGACCCACAGGCAGTGGGAGACGAGCACTGAGCTTTGGTTTGGTTTGCTCCACCTCACTGTTCTTTGCTAAAGACACACATGTGCTGCTTCGCCTTATATAGCATTGTTGAGCTCAACTTGGGATAACTCTAACATTGAGAGAAACTTGCCCAAGAACTCCTTGTGAGGTTCCTGTGGCAGCTTGCTGCTTCAGCGGCCTTGCCTCAGGCTAGTCAGTGACCCCGGCGGTTTCTTCAGGATTGAACTACAGCTGCCTGGTGTCTGCCTGCCTAGAGGACTGGTCTGCAGCTGCTGAATCGTATTTGGTATTTACTACAGGAATGAACTGTTGCCTGAAAAGATCAAGCTCACTCCCAAAGAACTCTTACTGAACAGGTCCACTTCCTCCATATCCTAATAACTTTTCTCTTCCACTACCTCTGTTGGGTGGTGGGCTAGAGGAGAGGTTGAACCCTTATTAAAAGTAGATTGCAAAAAAATGTATGCCTACACCCCACACAGGGGCCCCCTGAATAGTGCCCTCTGCCCTGCTGGTTCCAGCCTTCAGGAGGCCACAGCCCTGTCATCAGGGCAAGCAGCCACAAGCATGGGACACACATAGGGCCTCACTGCATGCTGAACCTGGGGTGATGTTCTGATAGTTCCAGACTGTTAAGACAAACACAGCAGGTCTACCACATGGCCTGAACCAGTCCTGGTCAGAGCAATTCCTAATGGTGGCCGGCGGTCAATCTGGACAAAGTTAATATGGATGAGCTAGCTCCCATATATTTATGGGACTATAGATCCAGGAAACAGTGTGGGCTCTCTCTGCTAGCAGGAAGGCTGCGATAGCCAGGAGAGTTGTGGCCCAGGTTGTAGAGGCTTTCCTGGGCAAGGCTTTGATAGCAGGGTGTCTGAGCCCCTGGAGGTAGGAGTAGCAAGGGAAGGACTGTAGCAGAGCTGACTCAGAAGTCCCTGATGGCAAGAGTGTATGTCAACAGGAGTCTTTTTTCTTTGCAAGACATGAAGCTTTCTAGGAAAGAAACCACGATAAAAGAGTGTGGTGGTTTGAATGAGAACGGCCCTAATAGGTTCATATACTTGAAACTTGATCACAGGGAGTAGAACTGTTTGAAGGGATTAGAAGGATTACCAGGGGTGGCCTTGTTGGAGGAAGCATGTCAATTGGGAGTGGGCATTGAGGTTCCAAAAGCCCAAGCCAGGCCCAATTAGCTCTCTCCCTCTCTTGATCTGTGGATCAACATGTAGGTCTCAGCTACTGGCCCAGTCCAATACATGCTGCTATGCTCCCCACCACGATGATAATGGACTAAGCCTTTGAAACTATAAGCAAGCCCCCAACTGAATGCTTTCTTTCTGAAGAGTTGCTGTGGCCATGGTGTCTCTTCACAGCAATAGAACAGGAGGGACTAAGACAAAGAGAAGTTTCCACACTTAGTAGCGCATATGTTTTGTGATAGAAAAGCCTAGATGATAGAAAAGCTGAGTCTTAAGGGCTTACATCCATCCTGGGCAGTAGAGGCTCCTTAGCTCTTTAAGATGGGGACAAATGGCTGGCTATATGACATGTCTGAAGTGCTGCGGTTCCATGAAGAGTAGGCAGAACATGAAGTTTGATTGATTATAGAAACAAACAAGGCAAAAAGCTGAAAAAGATGGAGGAGGAGGAAGAGGAGGAGAAAGAGGAGAAGGAGGAGAAAAAGGAGGAGGAGGAGGAGGAGGAGGAAGAGGAGGAGAAAGAAACAATGTGCAATGTTCAATGTTCAATAAGGGGACTGAAGCATGAGTACCCAGAGGCCTTGAGCCGGCCTCCAGCCTGGCGAGCTAGAAACTGAGTGACCCACAGGACCATGCTGACCAAGATGCCGGATACTTATCAATCCAGAAGTTCTAGAAAAATCTCACAGTCCCTTGGTGGGCACCTTTTGCTGAACTCTGTCCTGAAAGCCATGTTCAACTCCTAAATCCAACCCAAAGAGTGAGACATTGTTTGAGAATTTTTTTTTTTTTTTTTTTTTGCACTCATCAAGTTGAGGTCACTAGAATGGACTGCTATCCGATATGAATGTGGCCTTGTGAGAGAACACTGTGTGAATAGGAGACACACTGGTGAGAAATGACCCCGCATGATTCCCATCTCAGGCAGAGACGGGAGGGCTGCAGCCTCAGGATTGGAAATGGAGTGGAAAGGTGTAACCTGAAGATCATGGGGATCACACACTACTTAGCCCCAGAACTGAGGGAAAGTGCATTTCTGTTTGCTTTGAACCCCCATCTACTGATCCTTTGTTATGGTGGCCTCAAGACAACCTGCCTGCATAGCTGGGAGCCAGTCAAGATGACCAGGCAGGTGACATCCCATTGGCTTCGTCCAAGTCAAGCTATCCTTGGAGCTGGTGTGGTTCCACTGCCACCGCAGACAGCTGTTCTGCAGGTAGAGGGGAGAGGGTCCTAGAGAAGTCAGTGTGGGTCTGCATTTTGCTCCACTGCAAATGGAGTGGGGGTGGGAAAATGCAGCCTAGGATGTGGGAGGCCAAAGATGGGGTTCCCAAGCTCCCAAGCATCCAGTTGTGGCTGGAGACTGCATGTACTCAGAAAGAAGGGTTGGGGGTCCAAAGGCCTGCGATGAGAAGCCCAGGGCTAGGGCTGCGGCTCCCAACTGAACATCCAGGCGTTACTGGGTTGCAGGTGAGTTGGGAATGGAGTTCTGGTCCACAGGGCTGCAATGAGGCGGGGCCTGGGGGAGGGGAACTCTGACTTAGCTCATTGGCATGTCCTTAGCTTAGCAGAGGTCGTCTGGGAGCTCAGGGAAGGGGCCTTCGGTGAGAGGCTTAGTCAGCCGGAGCTCTACAGACAAAGGCCTGCTCCGTGCTCCCCACAGTGGTTCTTGATGAAAGAGGCAGTCCTTGGTTCCAAACTGTTTATTGATTGTTCATTGTGAAAATGGGTGCATACCACCTCCCCAGAGTGGATCAGAGTTTAAATACCTTTTGCAGGAAGGAATGTCCAGGAAGGGACGCTTATTGGCTAAACCCTCAGGGCTCATCTGGATATCTCATTAGCAATGGAGAACTCTATTCTGATTTACATGACCACAAGACACATTTCCTATGTGGGGAGTATGACACATGTTCCAGGCCAGGAGTCTGGTAGGGAGCAGCGATCTGCCTACCGACTCAGGTGGGTGCCTGGGTTCCAGGGACTCTGAACCCACTCAACCTTACCAAGTTTCCTGGCACGGTCTACTATCCCACAGGTCAGCACTCAAGGCTCTAAGCAGGGCTCCGGGGCCAGCACACACACTTTCAACAATGAGGAGAGTTGGGACACAGAGGATGAATGTGGTAGCAATGCCTGGACCATCAGTAGCTCTGTGGCTGTAAGATGTCTCCGCTGTTCCATTTCCACCCTCATTCAATTTTATTACTCTAGAAATCACAGTTCTGAAGAATCAGTGAGGTGAACCTAATGTGGGCTGTAGGTAGATCTGAGGGTACTGCATGAAATCCTTCAAATAGAGCCAGGACACCACTGCAACCTGGAGGCCCTGGCTTTTGTACACACAGTCTCCTGGTACATCTGCCAATACCCTCAGGCCCTGGAGATTGGCTTGGCAGGTCAATACAGATATAACAAAGGTGTGTATGTGTGTGTGTGTGTGTGTGTGTGTGTGTGTGTGTGTGCTTAATTCCCTAGGGGGATACAGCTTAAAAGGCAGAATGTTTTCCTAACAAGTACAAGAAGTTGGATTCAGTCCTGGCACTGGAGAGGCAGAGCCAGGAGGAGCCTCAGGTCTCTCAATGGCCAGCCAATCTAGCTGAATTGGGGAGCTTCCAGTTTGATAAGAAGCAGCCTTGTCTCAAAAACTAACATGGATAGAGATCAAAAAAGAGGCCCGACATCGATCTCTGACCTTCACATGCATGTGTACATACATCAGCCACACACTTGTACAAACTCTCTACACATACAAATGATTTGAAAATTTTAAAAGAAAAAAAAGATGTGATGGCATGTATCTTTAGCCTGAGCACTCTGGGAAGCAGAGGCAGGTGGATTATAGAGATGAGTCTGAGGGCAGCCTGGTCTATGTAGGGAGTTCCAGCCAAGACAGGGCTACATAGTGAGACCTTGTTTTCAAAACAAATTGTTTGGGACTGGAGAGGTGGCTCAGAGGTTTAAAGCGCTGGCTGCTCTTTCAGAGGCGCTGGGTTCAATTCCCAGCACCCACACGGCTCCTAACTCCAATTCCAAGAAATCTGTTGCATCTTCTGGCCTCTGTGGGCACCAGGCAGGCTCATGGTACACAGACGTACAAGCAGGCAAAAAAACACTGACGCACATAAAATAAAAATAGTAATTAAAAAATTTAAAATAATGAATTAATTAAAAATAAAAGACAGTCCCCTGGGGCAGTTGGTAAAGAGCTAATGAGAGGGAGGTTTACCAGCCCTGCCCAGGCCTAGACTGGAGCTGATTCAACCAACAGGTGCTTCAGGTTGCCCTTCCTGCCCTTCCCAGCCCTCCCTGCCCTGGCCCCCACCCTGACACGGACTTTCTGGTTTCACTTCCTAAGAGTTCTCACTGAGAGTCCACCTCAGGTCCAGATCTTCCCAGTCTCTTCATTCCGGGCGGCTCCAGATGCTCAGTAGCTGTTTGCATTTGGGGAGGCGTCTTTACCCTAGCTGAAGAGCACTTTGGCTAAGACATGTATGCCCACTCCAGAGGCTCTATCAAGACAGGACACGCTGGGTATATCAACACAGACCTGTAATCCCAACTACTCAAGAGGCAGAAGCAGGTGGATTGCAAGTTCAAGGCCAACCTGGACAATTTATGGAAATTCTATTTTAAAACTAACTCTCTCTCTCTCTCTCTCTCTCTCTCTCTCTCTCTCTCTCTCTCTCTCTCTCTCTCGGTCTGGGGCTGAAATTCACTGGTAGGAGTAGGACACTCATTAGCTGCCACCATTTGCAGGGTCCTAGATTCAGTCCTTAGCATAGCCGAAGAAAGGAGAGAAATCTTAAGCTGAGCACAGGGGATGCATGCTTGTAACTCCAATAATTCGGAGGCGACAGACTAAGTCAGACACTGTCTCAAAACACAAGCAAGCAAGCAAGCCACCAAGATCAAGCTCTGGACAGGCACCCATCAAAGCTTCAGTTTCTGTTGAGCTCTGGCTTTAGCCTCTCCAGGGTTGTCCTTTAGACATGGAGATGCTGCACCACCCCACCTGTCACATCAGGTCCCACACACCTGGTGAGCCACCTCCCCAAGCCACTAAGCTCAAAGGCAAGGAGAATCTCACCTAGGATGACAATGGGCCTCAGAACACCACTAGAGCTCTGGAGAAGGCTGGGGCTTCTATTGACAGGACCAGACAGATCCAGCAAGGGAGTGAACAGTACATCTCCAAGGCCTGGGCTAGAGCTGAGACTGGGAGTTGAGAAAAATCACAAGAAAGACAAATCCTGTGATGAGCTCAGTTATGGGAGCTGTAGCTGTCAGCTTACTCCAGTCAGAAAACGCCCAAGGAGCAGGGGACACACTTCCTCTGCCACTCCTGTATCTTTCCCAGACCAACAGGCAAAGAGCAGATCTGAGCTGCCCACAAGGCCAAAGATTCTCTTGCTTTTTTTTCTCTGTTGCCATAGTATAGATGCACTGTGAGGAGCAGAGCCCAAGTCAGATAGGGAGCCTGCCCCTCTCCCACACTAGAGGAACTGCTCCATTTTCAGGTGAGTCTGAAGAGACTCGAGTTGCATGAGGGGTAAGATTCAAACAAGCAAGGCCAAGCTTTGTGTCTAGCTGCCTGATTCTACCAGCATAAGCCCAGGAGCTTGGAATTCTAGACTAGGGTTTGTAGTCCAGCAGCAGGAAGCTAATTAGTAGAGGCCAGGCTGTAGCCTCCTGTAGATCTAACCCCATCCCCAACTCTGCCTCAGATACAGGCCATGTATGGGGTGAGGGCTAAGAAATCACCATGGGCTCCCAAGACTTCACAAAGCCACTACAGAGTACAGGCATTTCTTGGACCTAGAGCATTGGAAACAAGGAACTTCCTGCAGGGCTCTGTCTGACAGGCCTTGAGAGGGTACTGCTCGGTCCTGGCAGGCTGCTATAGCAGGCTGATTTCCAGTTTTTGCCAGGACACTTAGGGCTCAGCCAGATTTCGTGACAGGTCCCTGTGCTTAGAGTCCCTGTGCCAGATTCAGCAGGGCCTGGATCCTTGGCACTATAGCTGCCAGTTTCATGACCTCAGAAGCATCCCCTGGGTGACAGCCTGTCATGGAGAGATGTCCCCAGCTCCTTGGAACCCCCTCCACTTAGGGACCTTCTTCACACCTGTATCCACTGAACGGCTCACTCTCACATGCCTCTGGCTCTCCCAACTCTTGTTCCTTCCTCTCTGTTCTCCATTTTCCCAAGCACAGGCCACTGCCCACGGTGGCTATCCAGACCCAGAGCTTCAAATGCTGCTGGTTGGAAGAACGTGCCTGGTGGCCTCTGTTGGGACCATGGGAGGGGGGCGCATCCTTCCAGTGGGGTGAACTGCCATTTCTATCACCTGGTGGTGGATCTAATCCCTGTGGCTCCAGGTAGGGGTCCAGAAGGGACAGTCAAAGCAGGCGTACAAGGTAGCTACCACTCATGTAAATGGGCACGCTCCCTGGGACCTGCTGGCGCCTGTGGCCTGTGCTGCCTTGTTTCTCTATACACTGGCGTTCCGTTGCTTGTCCCCACCCAACTTTATAAACCCCACAGTTTATGACAGGTGGCTTGAGAGGCTAGCTTTGCAGCTGTCTAGTTCATATCTACCAAGGCCAAGGTGATATCTGAAAGGTGATAGGAGTCCACCCTTTTTTTGCAGGGCACTGGAGTGCCATGAGAGCTGTTTTCCTGGACTCTGCCCAGGGGCCTCAGCCCAAGAGCTGTTAGTGAGCAGTGATACCTCCGAGGACACTCCCCATGCGTGTCTGAAGCTTCTATACAAGGCTTATCCCCTACCTTTCAATGAAGTGTGTATGTGTGTATGTGGAGCGGGGGGGTTGGGGGGGGGTTACTTATGAGTTTCCCTTGTCTGTGTTTCTGAGTTTAGTTTCAATCCTATCAGTCAAAAGAAGACTCCTAAGGATTGCTTGTCATGTCTACACACTAGACAGGCAGAAGACAAACTTCCCTCCGACTGTGAGAGGTAGGAAAGCCCACAGGGTATAACTTGGCAGGGCTGATGAAAATTCAGAGTGAGTTCAGAGATCAGCACCCAGGTGGAACTGACCCCAGGTAGCCCCAGACCACTACATTGCTAGCAAATGGCTTACCCATGGCTTAGTCCGGGCAGTCTGCCTGGTAAAGGCAGACCAGAAAGAACCCACCTAGACACTGCCACGGCCCATCTATAGAGCCAAACTCTAGGCAGCTGGCAGAGAGAGAGAAGGTCCCAGAAACTGCTGGAGAGGGGCGATCAGGCTCTGGGACCTCAAAGGACAAGAGGGTGGAACTGTCATGTTGTGCTACATTCACGGGAAGGAAGTGGATTTTTCTTTAGTGTGGACGTTAAAAAGCCATAACCTCGGTGCCTAAGATAACAAAAATATTCTCTCATGGCTCTGGAAGCCGGAAGCTCAAAAATCAAGGTGTCCTTGGCTGTATTTCCTTCAAGTGTCTGAGAGGGAGGGGGTATTTCTTTGCCCTTTTCTGACTCCCAGTGGATCCTTTGATATGGGTGCCCAGCCTCAGTCTCTGCTCCACATTTTCAGTTTTTTCCCACCTGTGACCTTTAGTCAGCCATAGTTCTCTGCATGGCCTCTAATTATTGCGACAACCTGCACCACTTTGGCACTGACCTGACCAAGGCTATGGGGAGTGAAGAGAGGAAAGACAGACAGACAAGCTTGGATCACGTGGACTGTGAGGCTCTGATGGAGATGCACCAGCAAACTCAGATTACTGATTATAAATGGCATGAACAAGGAGTTGGCTCATCTCAGTAGGGGTCTGAGGATGAGGAGGAGTTTCCATGGATCTGAGGCACTCACTCAGGGCTTCATCTGCTCCCCACAAATTACAGTTATTTCTCCTAAGTAAGACCACATTCCCCAGGTATCTGCAGTCAACATTCACACCATGGCAAGGAAGAAATACACGTAAGTGTTTGCTTTAACAAGCCCCAGAAAGCATGCATGTGTCACTGTCCTTTGGACCCACCACTTGGGTATACTGAAGACAAGGCAGCTGAACACCGAACGTTCAATGTCATCACTGAGCTCACCTGCAGGGCCCTGGCTCACCTGCAGTGCAGTGTCTAGCTCACCTGCAGGGCCCTGGCTCAC
>NW_022196893.1:6926284-6945755 GCF_008632895.1 Mastomys coucha
TGCAGGGCCCTGGCTCACCTGCAGTGCAGTGTCTAGCTCACCTGCAGGGCCCTGGCTCACCTTCAGTGCAGTGTCTAGCTCACCTGCAGGGACCTGGTACCAGCACTGTCTAGTACCAGGCTTCCTTACAGTGCTTTGGGTTAGACCCCTGACCATCTCTGGTCACTCTCTACAACCACTGCTTGTCTGTGACACTGGATTGGCAAAGAAGTTTGTCATAGCTTACCCAGCTAAAACAGCTCATATCAACAATATGGTGTGGACATAAACTAATCTGGAGACCAGAGCCATAGCCCATTTTGGCTTATAACTTTGGGGCTACTAAAGGAGGGACCAAACTCCATTTGTCATCTATTGATGATAAATGGGTTAGATTTTAAAACTGCCCCCAAAATATGCATTAGTCCTTAGTCCCCAGGCATCTTAGAATGTGACCTTATTTGGAAATAGGGTCCTTGTGTCACTAGTTAAAATGAGGTCATGTGAAAGATATGTCCCTAATCCAACATGACTAGTGTCCGTAAAACACTGCTGGGTACAGGTGGTGCCACAGGGTGAAGACATCATGTGACAGTGGGCAGAGTGGGTGATGTACCCAAAGCTAATGGCTGCCCAGGACCACAGCACCAGCAGAACCTGGAGAGGCTGGAACAGAGCCCCCTCAGCCTCACCAGGGCCAGCCATGCCTGACCTCCATCTAGCTGTGGTCAGGGGGTGTGAGAACATGTTTCCACTGTGTGAGACCTTCTGGCTTTGTGTGTTGGAGACAGGCATCTCCAGGTTCTCCTGCGCCAGCTCTAACCTCTGACCATGAGCTCAGCCAAGAAGCAGCCGTCACCCAAGTTTGGCTAGGCCTCTCCAGAGTACCCTGGCAAGATGAACAAAGAACACATTGGAAGGTCCTCCGAGCTCACCCCTTAACACAGTGCCTGGACAGTTGCTGAGGCAGTCTGAGTATGTGACCTGTCTCTAGCGAGTCCTCAGCTCCTTGGGAAATCCAATCAGGGACCCCAGGGATGCTCATCTGTTTTGGTTGCTGGGACCCATGGGTCCGGGTGCCCCAGACAACCTTCCTTCTCCTGGTGGTCACTACTGTCACACATGTTTCTGTCATTCAGGCAGAGTCAGAGAGCCTTGTGGGTGGAGCCTCCCCCTGAGATCCCTCAGCTAAGGTAACTGTGCACCTGAGCCTGTAGGGAGCTCCGTTGCCTGGTGCTGAGCTTGTTCTTCCCTCCACCAAGCCTGACAAAGCTGTCAATAGGTCTGGCATCAAGTGGCTCTCAGAGCACTTATCCTGAGTGTTCCATCCTCCACCACACATACCCGTGCCCACATACCATACGCCAATGCAACTACCAAGCGACACTACCAGCCAGAGGGGCCTGTGGATGCAGTGAGCACCGAATGAGACCCAGGGAAGCAGTATGGGGGAGGTGAGTGGTTAAGGAGATGAGCCGCTCTGGAAGCTACTCCATGCTCGCTGTCCACTCGCCTGGCCTGAGGACTGGGCTTGATCTCCCCTTGGGGCATGGTTGCTGCTATAGTCTGTGGTGACTTTGAAGGAGACCATGACCATAGAAAGACTCATGTGGGTGCCCACCTATGACAACAGGTATGGGCCGACTGTCCACCTGAGCTTCTTCCCACCCTCAGCCCCTACCCTGTAAATTCCAAGGCTCCCCTTCATATCTGCAAGAGGGTCTAGTAGCCGTGGAAATGTATGCTTGCCTCTTTGACCCAGACACCCTTAGGCATGGCCAGCAGTGTTCCCTGCTCTGACAGACACAGAGTGGAGAGGCACCACAGAGAGAAAGGAACTTACGACTGTAGGTGACACAGACCTAAAGCCAAGACACCGACATAGGCAGTAATAGTAGTAAACATGCTTAGAAAAAATAGAGAGCTAGGATTATAATGCAAGGGGAAAAATGGTGCATAAAAAGTGGAGAGGCAGGGTACAGAGTGCCAGGGACCTAGTGAGCCTGGGGATCAGGCCATGGAGAAGAGACAGCGGAAAGGAAAGGCAGAGCCAGAGAGATGGCTCAGTAGGGAAAGTATTTGTCCTGCAAGCCCGATATCATGAGTTCCATTCCTGGAGCCAATTTGTGCTGTAGGACTTGTGTACCCACATGTATACACACATATACATGCAAACATACATAATACACATGCATTTATATATGTACACATACACACACATACATACACACACAAATATACACATTCGCACATACACTCATGTACACACATATACACACAATATACACACACATATACACATGCACACATATTCATATATACACACATATACATGCACACACATTCATATATACACACATATACACGCACATACACACATATACATGCACACATACACACATGCACACACATGTATATGCACGTGGACACATACATACACATGCACACATATCACACACATGCACACGTATCTCTCTCTCACACACATTCACCTCAGCAACAATAGCACAAAATTAAAAACAAATAACTATATTTTTAAAAAGGACAGAACAAGAAACCAATGTCCAGGTAAGAGGTTGCAGAGGTAAGGACATATTGCCCCAGAGGCTGTAAAGGAGAATAGAACCAGGCCTGCTTCTTAGAACTAGAGAGAGGAGAGATCACAGAACGAGGCTTGAGAGGGTCAGGGGAGATGGAGCTGTGCCCTGAGTCCATGATGAAGCTGGGAATGCTGAAGACAAGAGGGAAATTGTATGGGTCCTGATGGCCAAGGAAGAAAGCTGGGGCGGGCTCCATGAAGGGTTTCACAGCAGCGGTACAGAGTGTGAGAGACAATAGAGTGTTGTTCTGAGGCACTGACAGGAAAGGCCTCCAGCCTTAGCCGTTTATACATAGCCATTCAGACAGCATTCAATGAAAGGTCAGGATAAAGACAACATGCTCAGACTCCAAGTCTTCCCAGGGTGAGAGCATTGTTGGGGTGTCAGAGGCGAAAAAGGCAGACATGAGAGACCCAGGGGGGTTCCCCCAGAGTGGAGGGAAAGGAGACAGAAAAATTGAACAGCAGAAGTGAATGTTCACACAGATTGACCTTAGAGTAGCCTTGGGTTTGGTGACCATCTTCCTCTTCAGAGATGTTGGCATAGGTGAACTGTGAAGATGAATAACCAGACAGGAGTGTGAGCCTTAGGGGCAGCCAAGCTACAAACAGAATGTTAAACATTGCTAAATTAGCAAGAGAAAACATGATAAATCCACAGGAGAACAAAGTGGAGAAGAAGTAAAACTGCACAGAAAGGCTGTAGAGTCCCAGAGAAGACACATAGGAGAAGTAGATTAAGTTCACCCAAGGAAATGATGCTGGGGGTTGGGGATCGAGACAGGGTTAATCTATGTAGTCTGGCTGTCCTGGAATTCACTCTATAGACCAGAATGACCCTGAAATCAGAAGTCTACCTGCCTCTGTTTGCTGAGTGCTGGTATTAAAGGCATGTGCCACCACTGCTTAGCAGAAAGTGACTTTTAAAAAAATTATTTAGCCAGGCGGTGGTGGCGCACGCCTTTAATCCCAGCACTTGGGAGGCAGAGGCAGGCGGATTTCTGAGTTTGAAGCCAGCCTGGTCTACAGAGTGAGTTCCAGGACAGCCAGGGATACACAGAGAACCCCTGTCTCGAAAATACAAAAAAAAAAAATTATTTTTATCTCATGAATATTAGTGTTTTGCCTGCATGTATGTCTGTGTGAGGACATCAGGTTCTAAGGAACTGCAGTTATAGACAGTTGTGTGGGTCCTGGAATTGAACCTAGGTCCTCTGGAAGAGAAGCTCTTAACTGCTGCGCCATCTCTCTAGCCCAGAAAACAACTTTTAATAAGATCCATCAACATGTTGCCTTTTGTTGAGGAAGAGGAAACCATCCCTTGCAGCCCAGGCTGGCTTCAAGGATGACCTTAATTCTTATGTTCCTTCCTATATTTCCCAAGTACTGGTTTGTGTGGTGTGGTGTGTGTGTGTGTGTGTGTGTGTGTGTGTGTGTGTGTGAGAGAGAGAGAGAGAGACATAGAGACACAGAGACACAGAGACACAGAGACACAGAGAGAGAGAGAGAGAGCAAGAAAGAGATGTGCATGAAACATCACATGTGGAAGACAACCTCCATTGTTTGTCTCACCTTCTACCTTGCCTTACATAGGGTCCTTTTCTTTGCTGTTTTGACGTGGTATACACAAAGCTAGCTAGCACCAAACTTCCTCCTGTCCCTGCTTCCCATCTTGCTAGGGGACCACTGGGGTTACAGACAGATGCTCCTGTGTCTGCTTTGTGTTGGTGCTGAGGGACGTGAACTCAGGTATGTATGGCAAGAGCTTTATCCCTGTACCATCTCCCTAGTCCCGTGCCTGCTTCATATGGCAACTGGGGATCAAAACCAGGACCTGTGCATAGTAAGCAAGCAATCTGCCAACTGAGCTACATCTCCAGCCCCAAGAACACTTTTAAAACGAGAAAGACATATAAACAGAAAGGAAATGGCCTTACTTTTAAAAAAAAATGTATATATGTATACCATGTGCATGCTGGGTGTCCCTGGAAGACAGAAGACAGGCTCATACCCCCTTGAACTGGAGTTACAAATAACTGTAAACTACCATGTGGGTGCTGGGAACTGAACCCAGGCTCTCTGGAAGAGCAACAAGTGTTTGTTTTGTTTTGTTTTGTTTTTTTTGAGACAGGATTTCTCTGTATAGCCCTGGCTGTCCTGGAACTCACTCTGTAAACCAGGCTGGCCTCAAACTCAGAAATCTGCCTGCCTCTGCCTCCCAAGGCTGGGATTAAAGGTGTGTGTCACCACTGCTCGGCTGCAGCAAGTATTCTCAACTGCTTAGCCATCTCTCCAGACCACTTGGTTAATTCTGATCTACTAGATTGGAGAATTGTTGAAATCAAACTTAAAAATAATAGAGCTTGCTGGGCAGTGGTGGTGCATGCCTTTAAAGCACTTGGGAGGCAGAGGCAGGAGGATTTTTGAGTTCCAGGCCAGCTTGGTCTACAGAGTGAGTTCCAGGACAGCCAGGGCTACACAGAGAAACCCTGTCTTGAAAAAAGAAACAAACAAACAAACAAACAAAACAAAACCAAAAACGAAATAGGGCTTGCTTGGCACAGTGGCTCATGTATTTAATCACAGCATTCAAAAAGGAGAGACAGATGGACCTCTGTAAGTTCTGGGCCAGCCTGCATTACATAATGAGTTCTAGGCCATCCACAGCTACACACTAAGACCCTCACTCAAAATAAATAAATAAATAAATAAATAAATAAATAAATAAAGGTAAACTAAACAAAGAAAAATAATAGGGTTGGAGAGATGGCTCAGTCAACAAACTACCTACAGTGCAAGCATGAGTTTTGAACCCTAGCACACACAGAGATAGTCAGGTGTGGTGTAGTGTGCACCTATAATCCCAGCTCTGGGAGGCAGGGCCAGAAGGACCCCGGGAGGGAGGAAGAGCTTGTCGAGCAGCCAGAGAGAGGAAGAATACAGTGATCCAAGGACACCTGAAGTTGCCCTCTGGCCCTCACTAGTACATGTACACCCCTCCCCCCACATGCATGTATCCCCATACACATAAGACAGACAGACAGGAACAGAGGCAGAGAATGAATGAATCGAGGAGACCAAGAGGGGAAGCGTATAATTATAATTTTGGCTGCTGACACGAAAGGCTATCGTAGACTCTCTGGGTCCTGATGTGCTCTGCTGAGAACTACTACACAGATTGAAAACACAAGAAATTCCAGCCAGGAGGCTCCCTGGAGACAGCTCCCAGCAACAGGCTATGTCACTGTTGAGCGGCCATGGAGTCCCACAGTGAACTAAGGAGCTTTGTTTCAAAGCAGTGCACAAACATCTCCCTTCTGGCTTTAAAACCTCCCCTGCTTAGCCCCCTCCTGTGCTCTACCATTCCTTGTGGTGCTTTTCCTGGCTGTGCAGGTACCGTCCTCCCAACGAACCTCATTTTCTTCAGAGAATCTGTTATGTAGTTGATGCAGAATTTCGAACAGGGGTCTTAAAGAAAGGAGAGGTTTCATACTCCTGGTAACAGAACAGTACTCACAGCCCCACCCTCTCCTTTCTGGTCTCCTAGGAAAAGCACAGAACTCAGGATGCAAGCGCAGAGCCACCTGGGCTGTGGCTTCCCACCTGGGCTGTGGCTTCCCACCTGGGCTGTGGCTTCCCAGATGCTGATGGGCCAAAGAGACTCTCCCCAGGTACAGCACACAGGCTGCCAACTTTGTGCATTTGTCAGGCCACAAGGGCATGTCAGTCACAACAAGTTAATCCCAGCAGGTCAATGTGTGGGGCACACATCGAAACCCAGCACTCAGGCGGATTTCTGTGAGTTTGAGGCCAGCCTGCTCTACATAGCCAGTTCCAGGCAGGCCAGACCTGCATCGTGAGACCCTGTCCAAAACCACATACAAACACACACGTACACACACACACACACACACACACACACACGAACATGTCAATACCACTGACTGACCTCAGACAGAAAAGCAACAACCAAGTTATATTGATATTAATAATCTCTAACAGAGGAACCCGTAGAGCAATAACCGAAAGTGCATTCACATACCCCGTGTTTCCTCATTAGCAGAGTGCCAGCCTGGGTGTGTGGGCACACACTTCCCATGGTAAGCTGTAGACATACAACTAGGTGTGAGTCAGAGTGGCTTGCCACCCACTACCCTCAGCCTCCTTCTCCCCATCATCCTATTACTTAAGACACTTGCCCAGCAGCGACCAAAGCTTCAACTAGGGCAGAAGAAGAACAACTTGGTGAGGGAGGGAAGGAGGGACAGAAAGAGGCCAGGCAGCCCCGCCCCCCTGCACACGTCTTTTGGAGGCTTTGTGGTAGAGGATCAGACTTTCTTCTCTTTAAGCCCCTACACTCAGGGGTCTCTTTGTAGCATCAGCCCAGCCCAGCCCCGACACAACACAGCATGCACTAGACACCATGGCACATACCTTTAATTCCAGCACTCAGGTGGCAGAGGCAGGCAGATAGATATCTGTGAGTTCAAAGCCAGCCTTGTCTATATAATGAGTTCCAAGACAGCCAGGGCTACACAGTGAGATCCTGTCTCAAGGGAAAAAAAAATATAGCTGGACATTATCTCACTAAATAACTCTTGCATTATCCTAGAGATTATAAAGCAAATTAATTTTTGAGACAGGATCTCAATAAAGCAAATTTTTAAATACAGAGGACCAAATAATGAAAACATCACATGTTTTTTGTGTGTGTATGTGTGTGAAGTACAGGTAAAGTCTTTTGAACTAATGTGGTGTTTTAGAAACATGTTATCAGGAAAGGAGAGAAATTAAAAACAAAAGAGATAAGAACTTGGAACTGCCAAAAGAGGCCTGGAGCAAACCAAAGAAACACGAGGCAGGAATCAGTAAGAGAAAACCAAAGAGATATGACCCTAAAACCAACGTGAATAACTAAGCCAAAGGGTAGTTCTTTAGAGATTAATCAAGAAAATGGTCGACAAGAAGAATTATAAAAATATGTGGGGCTGGAGAGATGGCTCAACAATCAAGAGCACTGGCTGCTCTTCCAGAGGATCTGGGTTCAATTCCTAGTGCCTACATGGTGGCTCACAACTGTCTGTAACTCCAGCTCCAGGGGATCTGTATGTATCTCACATAGACACCTATACAGAACAAACACCACCAATACACACGATAAAATAAAATTAAATTCCAGAGAAAAGGTGTAAAATAAAACTAAGAATAATAAAATGGGAGAGCAAGTGTGGACACAAAGAACACTTTTTTTAGATAAAACATTCAAACATCTGGATGCAGTGGACACTTCCTAGAGACATGAAAAACAAAACAAAAAAACAAACAAACAAAAAAAAACAAAATAGAGGGTTTAAAATAATAAAACATTTCCCTCTGTAAAGAGTCCAGGCTCAGATTACTGAAAAAGGAAATGCTGCAAGGTTTTTGTGGTGTGAGTGTGGGAGAGAAAGGGAAAGAGGGAGAGAGGGAGAGAGGGAGAAAGAGAGAGAGCGCCTATTTCAAAAAGCATGGTAAACAGTGATTGAAGAAGACACTAAAAAGTCAACTTCCACATGAACCTATACCCACACATATCCACGTGCATCCACACGCACCCACACGCACCCACACACTACTTCTCTAGCAGGGGACCTGAGTTCTTCCACATAAGGCAACTCACAACCATTTGTAACTCTAGATCCTGGAGAACTGACACATCTGGCCTCTGTAGGTGCCTGCTTTCATGTGCACATATGCATAAGCACATGCACACACATATATAATTAAAAATAAATCTAAAAAAAAAAAAAAACATGAAGAGACCTGGAGGGATGGACTAGAGGCAAAGGGCGCTTGGTATTCTTGCGAGGGACTTGGGTTTGATTCCTAGCACCCACATGCTGGCTCATAACTGCCTGTAACTCCAGTCCCAACAGATACATCATCCTCTTCTGGCCTCTGTGGGTACCAGGTACATAAGTGGTATACAGACATATATGCAGGCAGAATACCCATGCACATAAAATTAAAACACGTAGAGAAAAAAATCCATATATAAGCTTTAGGAAAGATATGTCCTAGACAGCATGCAAGACTACATCCTCCTGACTCTCTAAAAGAGAGAAGAAGGGTCATGTGTTCAGGGTTTATAAAGATGGCTCTCTGTCTCAGTCCACAAACCTGCCATTCTAGGCTGATGCCTAGCTTTGCAGGCTTATAAAACAGACCGCCTCAATTTCACATGTTTGCATCTCCACTGATTCTCACAGTAGATAAGGATATCGGTGGATAATTTATGACCTAGACAGGACAGATAATGATGGTATGATATTTCAACTATCATTCAGAATACTGTACAATTTAAAATCTGGGATTTTTTTCTGGAATTTTCCACTTAATATTTTCAGTGGACAGTAGAATATAAGCACATAGAACCAACAACCATGAATCTGCGTTTTGCCTGCATGTTTGTGCACCACATGCATGCAGTGCCCAGGAGGCCAGGAGAAAGTGTCAGATCCCCTGTAACTGGAGTTACAGATGGTTGGTAGCCACGGTGTGAGTCCTGGGAACTAAACTCTGGCCTTCTGGAAGAGCAGCCAGGGCTCTTAACTGCTGAACCATCCCTCTAGCCCCTACGGTCCTTGCTTCTGTCTGTGTTTCAATTTTCCACTAGAAAAACTTCAAAGAAATAACAAAATACTTCACTTTTTCTCCATCTGTTCAATAGAGCGCAGTGTGCCAACAGCCATGCCTCAGCTCTTTCTCAGAGAGCATTTACAGATTTGGTCTTGGCTGTGTACAACCAGGGTTCTTTTTCTTGACTTAGTCCTAAATACTTCAGTCACTTGGGGGCCCTTTGGTCTCCTTTCCTTGAGCCATTTTGGTTCTTGGAAGGATTAACCAGGTGCCTCCCTAATCCACTGGAGAAAACCTGCAGAGACTTAGCTACCCGTATGCTGCCCGCCCAGGCTTGGTCTTGATTTAGGGCTGGGATACAACAGGGCTTCTGTCACTCAACACATTCATGCCTGGGAATGAGGCGCAGTTGTCTCGTCCAAGTTTATGCCAATGACGTTTGTACTGGCTCCCTTCTCCTAGTTCCAGCATCCAACCAGCCCACTCTTGCCTGAGGGCCCCTCCCTCTTTCTCTTTCTTTCCCTCCCCCGCTCTCCAGATATCATGCAATTCACTCCCTTTCAAGTGTACAGCTCTGTGTTTTGTTTTGTTTTTCTGTACAATCACAAGGTTGTGCAACCACCACCACTATCTAATTTCAAAACACTTTCATTACCCAAAAAGAAACTCTATACCTTTGTTTTTTGAAATGGGTCTCACTAAGCTGCCCTGGCTGGCCTCAACTGAGGCTCCTACCTCAGCCACCAGAGACGCATTGCCTTTTCTGAGCATTCAATATTGATAGCAGCATAATGGCTTTTAAAGTCTGGTTTCTTGTTTGTCTGTCTGTCTGTCTGTCAGTCTGTTTGTTTGGATGTTTGGTTGAATGGTTGATTTTTGTGAGACAGAGTCTCATGTAACCCAGGCTGGCCTCAAACTCATTCTACAGTCAAGAATAACTCTGGATCTTCCTGCCTCCATCTCCAAGTGCTGGAATTCCCAATACGTGCCACCATGTTTAGCTTGCGTATGTATGTGTTTGTGTGTGGTGTGTGGTTTGTGATGTTTGTGTGTGTTTGTGTGTGGTGTGTGTTTATATGTAGTATAGTATATGGTGCATATGTGTTTGTGGTGTATATGTGTGTGTGTTTGTATGTGGCATATGTGTGTGTGCTGTATATATGTGAGTGTGTATTATATGTGTGTATGTATGAGAGTGTATGGGTATGGGTGTGGGTATATGTGAATGTGTGTGATATGTGTGTATGTGGATGTATGTGTGAATGTGTGGGTGTGGGTATGAGTGTATATGTGTCTGTGAGTGTCTGTGTGTGAATGTGTTTGTTTATGTGTATATATGGGGGGGTGTGATACAGGAGAATGATCCCAGGGCCTTGCACAGTCTAGGTAAGTGTTCTAAAATCAAGCTACATCCCAGCCCTCCTTTTTTTAATCATTATTTTCTCACTAGTTGCCAAGAGCTTTACAATTAGCCTCTTAATTGATAGCAATTTACTTCAGATTATTATTTGAACTAACTGTACTTAATAAAACATGAAAATTCCACTCATATGCAGCTCAACTACTACCTCTTCTAATGCTGTCACTGTCCAAATCCTATGTGCATTGTATTACCATCAACATAGTCTTATAATTACTGTTTATGCAATTGCCTCTTAAATCAAGTATGCAGTAGACACTTTGACCTCAGCTAAGTAGAACATCATGATTATGCAAAGATATGATACTGGAGATAGAATCAAGCTGCCAGGCATTGTGGCTCCTTTCTGTAGTTCCAGCAGCACCAGGGAAGGACAAACAGAAATTAAGATCATCTTGGGCTATAGTTCAGTCTGAGTCTAGCCTGGGGTACATTAGAGCTCATTCCTGAACTAACAACAGAGTCAAAGAGCTGGCTCGGTGGGTAAAGGCATCACTACAAAAGCTTGGGGTCCTGAGTTCAGTCCCCAGAACCCACATAAAGGCAAAATGGAGAACCAACTCCACAAAGCTGTCCTGACTTCCACACATAGGGGATGGCTCATATGACCCTCCCCACAATAATAGTAAGTAACAGTGTTATTATTATGATTGGTATTTCAAGACAGGGTTTCTATGTGGCCCTGACTGTCCTGGTATTCTGTAGACAAGGCTGGCCTCAAACTCAGACATCTGCCTGCCTCTGCCTCTCAAGTGCTGGGATCAGAGGCATGTGCTGTCACCACTTGGCTATAAGTAACATTTTTAAATAGCAAAGACAAAAAACGATGAACTATATATTTTTTTGAGATAGCATCTCACTATGTCCCTCTGACATGGAACTCACTATAAGACCAGCATGGCTCCGAACTCACTATAGAGATCCAGATTAGACTGGCACTGGAACTCACAAAGATCTGCTTATCTCTGTTTCCCAAGTGCTGGGATTAAAGATGTGTGCCACGCATCCAGTTCGATTTCTTAAATCAAGTAGAGAAAGGGGGAGTATAGGCAAAAAGAAAAAAACCTCATACTTTTTTAGTGTCTTTTTTTTTTTTCATTTATATTGGTATACTGTAGCTGTCTCAGACACACCAGAAGAAGGCATCGGATCCCATTACAGATGATTGTGAGCCACCATGTGGTTGCTGGGAATTGAACTCAAGACCTCTGGAAGAGCAGTTGGTGCTCTTAACTGCTAAGCCATCTCTCCAGCCCCTTTTAGTGTCTTTTTTTGTTTATTTTTGTTTATGTGTGTGTGTCACATGTGTGTGGTCACTTATGGAGGCCAGAAGAGTGCAAAGCAGATTTTGGATCCTTTGGAACTACAGGTAGTTGTTAAAACATCAGATGTGGGTGCTGAGAACTAAACTCGGGTCCTCTGGTAGTACAGCCAATGCTCTTAACCATTAGTCACCTCTCTGGCCTACTGTCCGACAGTCACTACGCACTTTACTGCAAAATACATAAGTCAACACAAAAGACAGCTCTCTATTCCTTCATGTGGATTTGAATGCTTTTCTAATATTCTTCTACTTCAGCCTGAAAGATTCCTTTTAACATTTCTTATAGGTAAGGAGTCCTGCTTACTGGCTTGCTTCTCATGTCTTGCTCAACCTGCTTTCTTATAGAACCCAGGACCACCAGCCCAGGGTGGCCTCATCCATAACAGGCTAGGTCCTCCCACATCAATCTCTAATTAAGAAAATGCCCCCACAGGCTTGCCTACAGCCTGATCATATGGAGCCATTTTCTCAATAGAGGCACTCTCCTCTCAGAGATTCTGTGTCCAGTCAACAAAAAAGCCAGATAGCCTGAATATTAACAAGAAACTATTTTCTTTTCTTTTCAAGACAGACTTTCTCTGTGTAACCTCCTTGGCTGCCTGGAACTCTCTTGTAAACCAGGCTGGCCTCACAGAGATCCCCCTGCCTCTGCCTCCTCAGCGCTGGGATTAAAGGCGTGTAGCACTACATACAGCTTGACACTCTTCATTTTCATTACCTAAAAATATCCAAAATTTTTCTTCATTTTTTGAAAGTTAATTTTTCCCTGGATATGGTATTCTTGAGTGCCTGTTCATTTTTTTTTTCCTTCCCATATTTTAAGGCATCACCTCATGTTCCCTCCGGCTGCTTTGCTGTCTGATAGGAAACCAGTTGCTAACCTCATTGATGAGGGAATTACTTCTGCCTAACTGCCTTTACACTTCTCCGGGTCTGGTCTTCATTGATGTAATAAGACACATTTGCTGGTGACTGTCTTTATTGCAACCGTCATTGAATTTATCCTACTTGGAGCTGAGCTTCTTGGATATGTGCATTAGTGTATTCTAACAAACTTGAGGGTTTCTCTTTATTACCTCATCCAATAGCTTTCCTATTGCTGTCTTTCTTATTCTGGGACACCTACTATAAACATGTGTGCATCACAGGTTTGGAGACTCTGTTCATTTAATGTTTGGTTGGTTGTTTGGTTTTGGTTTCTCTGTGTAGCCCTGGCTGTTTTGGAACTCACTCTGTTGATCAGGCTGGCCTCGAACTCAGAAATCCGTCTGCCTCTGCCTCCCAAGTGCTGGGATTAAAGACGTGTGCCACCACTGACCGGCTTGTTTGTTGGTTGGTTGGTTGGTTGGTTGGTTTTTCAAAACAAGGTTCCTCTGTATAACAGCCCTGGCTATCCTGAAATTGAATTTGTAGACCTGGCTGGCCTTGAACTCACAGAGCCTCTGCCCCTCTGCCCCTCTGCCCCTCTGTGTCTCTGCCTCTGCCTCGAGTGCTGGGATTAAAGGCATTTGCCACCATTCCCAGTGTAATTTTTCTGTTTCTTATACTGAATATTTCAGTATTTTTCCTGCCAGGCCCATACTACAAGTTATCTCAAAAGGTGCAATAGGGATTTTCTATGACTGAGGGCCCCAAATCAACCTAAAATGGAGCCAAATGGGACTCACTAAACAAGCTGAAGCCTTTCTCAGAGGCACTTATACATACGCAGAAGGCTCAAGGCACAGTGATTTTTGCATGGTGACTTTCAGTCAGGAAACAGAGACAGAGGGTGTGGAACAGGGACAAGGGAAAAGGCATATTTCACTAACACCCACCCAACACAATCCATCATCGAAGGAAGTCAGGGCAGGAACGTAAGCAGGCCAAGAATCTGGAGGCAGGAACGGACACAGAGGCTACGGAGGAATGCTGCTTACTGGCTTGCCCCTCATGACTTGCTCAGCCAGCTTTCTTATCTTTTGGGTTATGAGCCTTTAATGGCTGAGCTGTCTCTCCAGCCCTCAACCTGCTTTATTACAACATCAGGACCATCAGCTAATTGGCAGCACCACCCACAGTGAGCTGTGGGCCCTCCCGCATCAATCATCAATCAAGAAAATGCCCTCCAGGCTTACCTACAAGCCAATTCTATGGAGACATTTTTCCTCAATTAAGAGTTCTTCTTCCCATAGGACCCTAGATTATGTCAAGATGGCATAAAAACTAGCTAGCAAGCTAGGTGATTGTGTAGTGAGATCTTGTTCCAAAAACCAAAGGGGAAGACTATATGTATTATTATTTTTTAATTTGTATGCTTGTAATGCGCACGCTTGTGTGTATGTGTGTTCCCATGTATGTGGGTACATGTGCAGATGTAAAGGCTACATGGTGGGTGTCTTCCTCACTCTCTACCACGTATAGCTTATACACATATATCTCTCTCCATAACTCCATATGACTAGTCACCATATGACTAGTCTGGCTAGCTAGCTTGTTCTGGGGCTCCCCATTTCTGCCGCTAGGATGGCAAGTGAGCTGATATATCTTCCTGGTGTTTATACAGGATTGGGGGGTCCCAACTAAAGTTGTTTTGCTTATGCGGCCAGTGCTTTGCCCAGTGAGCATCTCCCTGCCTGCCAAACTAGACATTTAACACAATGCAATGCTCTTAACCATGAGGCTCCAGTCACCCGCCGAGGCTCGGCACTGCTTGTCCTTGCTGCCGTTGAGCACAACTCACCCAGCGAGTGCCCAGTACAGAAGCAGAAACTCTCTTTGTGCCCTCCTTCCTGGGCCTCAAGGTCATGAGATACTCAGCCTGCTTCCTTGCTATCTTGCCAAGTGCTTTGCATAACACCGATCCACTCCTTCTAACCGCTGGAGGTTGGTGCCTGGCTCTGAGACCTGATGTTAAAGTTGCACAGGGTTGGTTGCAGCAGGGAGACGTCTGGTACCAGTTTCCATCCTATTGGGCCAGGCTTGGTGGAGCCATGTTTGCCAAACACCCCGGTATCATAGTTTCATTTCTGTTACTGTTATAAAACACTCTTTAAAAAACAAACAAACAAAAACAAACAAAAAAAAACAACAACCACAACAAAACCCACCTTAGGGCTGGAGAGATGGCTCAGCAGTTAAGAGCATTGCTGTTCTTCCAGAGGTCCTGAGTTCAGTTCCCACCAACCACATGGTGGCTCACAACCTTCTGTAATGGGGTCGATGCCCTCTTCTGGTGTGTCTGAGGACAGCTACTGTGTACTCATACATTTAAAAAACACTAAACAAACAAACAAAACACCTTAAGGAGAATAGGTTTATCTTACTTCATTGTTCCAGGTTACAGCCCTTTACTGTGAAGCCGTCAAGATGTAGAGCCGGAAGCAAGAGTCACAGTATATTTTTAGTCCAAGGCAGAGAGAAATCAGTTCTCGATCCCCTGCCTAAGGAGTAGTGCTGCTCACCGTGGGCTGGGTCTTCCAACACCAATTCCACATCTAGACAATCTTCCACAGGCGTGCTCGTAGGCCAACCTAGACAGAGGCAATCCTCTCACTGAGATCCCCTCGGAGCTTCTAGGTTGTGTCAAGTTGACAGGATAACCATCACATCCTGCACCCCAGAGAGTGAAGAGTTACACCTTCTTGTCACTCGTGTTGCCTGCAGGGGTTGGCTGAGGCTCAGCTCTGCCATCTTTACTCCAGGACCTAGCCAACCATCTAGAGCAGTGTGGTTCTTCCTGGCTGATGGTGGGCTAGGAGAGCTTAGCCAGTCACTAAATTCCATTACCTCACTGGCTGTTACTGGTTACACAGCCTGGTGGACCACAGAGGGCCAGTCGATGCTCCTCTCTGTCATGTGCCTGGGGATGCAGGGGCATCAGCACACAGTCCCAGTGACCACCCTACCTCTCATGCCTGGGAAAGAGTTGTCTCAATTAGGGCTTTCGTGCTGTGAAGAGACACCATGACCGAGGCAATTCTTATAAAGGAAGACATTTCATTGGGGCTGGCTTACAGTTTCAGAGGTTTAGTCCATTATCATCATGGTGGAAAGCATGGCAGTGTGCAGGCAGACTTGGTGCTGGAGGAGCCAGAATTCTAGATCCTGATCCAAAGGGAGAGAAGGTGATTGTGTCCACACCGGGCAGAGCTTGAGCATAGGAGAGCACAAAGCCCACTCCTTCGATGACACACTTCCTCCAAGAAGGCCATATCTCCTAAGGGTGCCACTCCCCATGGGCCATGAATTCAAACATGTGAGTCTATGGGGCCATATCTATTCAAACCACCACAGGGGTCTTCGTCTTGTGAGGTGCACCCCAAGTGGAAAGAATAAGACACAGCGTGGGTGATGGCACTGCTTCCATAACATGGCACCATGTTGTTAAACTCCACTCTGTCTCTGCCAAGTGAAAAGTTTTCTCCCCACCTCACAAGTTTGTTTTCTGTTTGTTTGTTTGGGTGTCTTCAGAGTCCTGATATTTCAGGAGTCCCTCTGAAAGCTGATGCAGGCACCAGCCACTGAGTACCTTCAAGCTCTCCTGCACTGAAACAGTGAGGGAAGGTATGCACCTCGCACTACACGTCTTAGCAGAATTTCCATAGGAATATTTTATTTGTATATTCCCACAGATCAATAAAATAATTTTATTAAGACCATGTGGGAAAAGCCTTCGGTTCCCTTCCAAAAACAATGAAGACACTGTTATGATAGCTTTGCATAGCCAGAGGGCAAGAAAGGAGTGCGCGGCTGAGCAGGACAGGGGCTGGGCCTGGAAGCTCCGAGGCTGTGCACTTAAGTTTACAACTCACGTTCAAGTTTCTTTTCTTTTCCTTCTTTCCTTCTTTCTTTCTTCCTTCCTTCCTTCCTTCCTTCCTTCCTTTCTTTCTTTCTTTCTTTCTTTCTTTCTTTCTTTCTTTCTTTTTCTTTCTTTGACACAGGAATTCTCTCTCATCTGAGATTTTCTCAAAAGATGATGTCAGAGGGCCCAGGCTCTCAACCTGTGGGTTGTGACCTCCTTGGCGGTTGAACAGCCCTTTCACAGAGGTTGCCTAAGACCATCAGAAAATGCAGGTATTCACATCACAAGTCATAATACTAGCAAAATCACAGTTATGAAGTAGCAATGAGATAACTTTATGGTTGGGGGTCACCACAACATTAGGAAGTGCACTAAACGGTCGCAGCATTAGCAGGGTTGAGAACCCCTGGCATAGGGAAATGTCAGATCCTTTAGAGGCAGCGTCCCGGCACTGAGGGGTCATGTGGGAGAGGGACATGGAACACCATGGCACCAAACCTGCTTCGAGTGTGGCCTACACTTCAGGCTGCCTTCTCTTCCCAATGTTTTCCTACTTCCTCTTCAATCTTACTGTGACATGCAAATCAGGCCTGCAGGTTCACTGGCTGAGGCTATAAGGCACCCATTGATGCTGCCAAGATTTTTGTTCCTCTTCTTTGACCAGTTGGTCACACACACTTCCTCCTCATGTCAAAGAGACTTAAATAATACAACATGCACATTTTTTCCCTCTATATATTATATAAAGTAACCGGGATCTGTTTTTTAAAAAATACTCAGTGGGAAAGAAGGCTTCAGGGTTAAGAGCACTGGCTACTCTTCAGAGGACCCAGGCTTGATTCTTGGCACCCATATGGAGTCTCACTCCATCTATAACTCCAATTCTAGGGGACTCCTCTGGCTTCCACAAACACCAGAACACACATGATACACAGACATACATGCAGGCAAAATGCGCACACACACGAAATACAAATACATCTGAAAATATTTTAAAAGAGAATGTCTGGGGCTGGAGAGATGGTTCAGTGGTTAAGAGCACTGACTGCTCTTCCAAAGGTCCTGAGGTCAAATCCCAGCAACCACATGATGGCTCACAACAACCCGTAATGCGATCTGATACCCTCTTCTGGTGTGTCTGAAGTCAGCTACAGTGTACTTATGTATAATAATAAATAAATCTTCGGGCCGGAGGGAGCAGGGTCGACCGGAGCAAGCAGAGGTCCTAAAAATTCAATTTCCAACATCCACATGAAGGCTCACAACCATCTGTAAAGCTACAGTGTACCCATATACATAAAACAAATAGAATAAATTTTAAAAAAATTTAAAAGAAAAAGAGAATGTCTGAGGTGGGGGAGGGGCATGGTGACACAGCCTTTAATCTCAGCACTCAAGTGACAGAGATAGGTGAGTTCGAGGCCCGTCTGCTCTCCATAGTGAGACCCTGTCTTAAAAAAAGAAAAATCATCAATTAGAAGAACTCCTATTCAACGAGTTTCCTAAAGCTTTTCTGCCTGTGGCCACAGTTTTGGAGATTAGGAATCTGTTTGAGGAGAGTCAGTTCCAGGATGCACTGTCCGTTTGCTGTCCCCAGACAGCGACATCTCTTCAGAGACCCTGGTCAGCTGTGTATTCAAGTGCCAAGGGCACGGGTTGTTTGAGATGATGTCAGGCTGCCCGGGCCTTTGGTCCTGCGAGAGCTGAGGTGGCTCCTCTCCGACCCAACACAATACCCTCTTTCTTCTGTTGCAACATGCATAAGCCACGAGCGGTTGATTTTGTTGGAAGAAGAGCCTTTGCTGCCATCTGCTGGACGAGTCTCATAGCAGCTCGTGGCTGCTTTGTTAAAATACACACATGGAATTATGAAACGACTAAGAGAGAAGTCAGTGACATAACAGTGCATCCTAGAGGCGCCTCCGCAGCTCTGCAGCTCTGTGGCCCACTGATCCTCACTGGAACAGCTGTGAGCTGACCTCCAAGACAGAAGAAAGGTCAGGCCAGAGGAGAAATTCAAAGTGCTTCTAGCATAGCTCCCAATCTGCCTGCTCCTTGCAGTCCCTGTCCTTAAGGAGGGCCCGACAGGGCCTCAACTGGTGAGATGGGAGGGTGAAGACAGGGGTCCAGCCAGCATCCCTGGCCATCCAGTGTCCTTCAGGGGGCCCCGTGGCCCCAGGACCCAGCGTCTTCAGACCAAACCTGAAAGAGGGGACCAGAGGGGAAGAAGAGCCTAGAGTCCTTAATGATGGCCATCTATTATTCTCTGACTGTGTGGCTGATAGTCCTTTAAACAGTGGCCTCACCACTAGCCCTACAACAAATGCCCCCTCTTGATACTGCTCCACCCTCCTGGATATCTTATTGACTCTCATCATTTTGGAAGTTTAGACTTTCCCCCTGACTGGCTTTGGAATGTGTGAGAATCAAGGCTGGTAAATTCAGCAAGCAGGGTTCTGATGAGGCTGTGTCTGCAATATGCTTGGTGTTCCCAATCTGTTACTTTCTCATAGACAGATACGTCCCTGTCCCAGCATTTGGATATCTAGAGGCCCCGTTAGCGAAGGGCTATATAGGGTTATAAACCAGGCATGGTGACAAATGCCTGTAACCCCAGCATGTGGAGAGCTGAAGTAGTAGGATCAAGTTCAAGGCCAGCCTGGGCTACACAATGACTTCAAGGCCAGCTTGTATGTACTAAGACCTTCTCAGAGAGAAAGAAGAAGGAAGAGGAGGAGGAGGAGGACG
>NW_022196893.1:6945881-6948581 GCF_008632895.1 Mastomys coucha
GAAGAAGAAGAAGAAGAAGAAGAAGAAGAAGAAGAAGAAGAAGAAGAAGAAGAAGAAGAAAAGACAGATAAAAGATTCACACACACACACCCCATTTGTCAGTTTACAGATGATGTTTGACTTCCAGGAGCTCCTGCAGATGAGCAATTGTCCTTGTAATGCATAGATTTAAGAGGTTGGGCTGAGGAATGTTCATGCCCCATCTTGCAGGTGCTTTTCCACACAATAAAGCTTCCGTTCTGAGTGAATACGAGAACAAGAAACCCTGTTCTTTTGAGGAGATGTCCACAGAGAGAGACTAGCCCCTAGCTGGATGTGGCACACACCTTTAATCCCGACACTCCAGATTCAGAGGCAGGCAGATCTCTATGAGTTTGAAGTCAGCCTGGTCTACATAGTGAGTTCCAGAGCTATATACAATGAGACCCTGTCTTAAACAAAACAAAACAACTAGCAACTGGCTGACACTCCAATGAGGCTCTAGACAGACACATCTTAAATTTGGTGTTCCCTGATTCCCTGAGTCACACTGGGTGCTTTTTATCCCAGGAAATGGGGACCTTCAGGACACCCTGCTGTGTCAGACACTGAGACACAGTGGGGCTGGGGATGAGGGGCTCTCCTATCTCAGAACCTTCTGGGGTGGGTGGCCTGACACCTCCCACCCCTACCGAGGCTTGCTGTTCTTTACTCCATCTGTCTGGAGCCTACAAACCCAGCTGACTGTGGAGAAGCTTCCATTGCTGTGCGATGACCAGCCAGGGTCCCACCCGGAGATCAAGGTCATGCTGTCTGTGCCGAGCCTGAGGAGGGAGAGTCCTCATGAGCTCGCCTGCCTGCATGTGAACGAGCAGGGTTGGAGTGACACCTGCGCTGAGCCAGGACTCCAAGGGCTGGGCTGGTGCTCCGCAGACACGTGAAGCTGCCTCCCACCCACAATGGACATGGGACATAGTAAGCCTCAGAGGGGGACAGAAGGGTTCCATGGCACACCAGCAGACTGTCCCTGACCCATGGGCACTTGCCAGGGCACAGAACATATCTCTGTAACATTGAATATCAACTTCCCTAACCACCCAGAGAGTACAGAAGTCCTGAAGCCACCGCATGAGGGAGACAGCCACAGGCTCCCCAAGACTTCAGGCACCAAGTGCGCCCAGGTCCGGGCTGGTCCTGCTTTTGGCAATCGCGTTTGAAATATTAATGTGTCACCCGAGGCTTTTACAGAACCAGGAAAATAAACAGCAGATAAAACACCCTTGGAAACAGAGAAAGGAGAAAGGTGCCCCACCCAGGCAGGGCTTGGCAGTTCCCACCCCATCTGTCTGATGTAACAATTACAAGTGCTGGCAGGTCAGGGACGCCACCCTCCCCAGAGCTCCCCTACCACAGCTTTATAATGCCGCCCTTTGTTTGAGCTCAGCTAGCTGCTTCCTGGCTTGACAACCCTCTGTCCTTTCATTCTTTTAAAGGTTACTTTCATATTTCTTACATGGCCAGAAACTCTTTGTGCCCCTGAAAAAAAAATAGAAGCATTCAAGTGTTCGACTCAGATCCTGCGTTCTTATCAAAGGTTTTAGCTCTGTTGTCTTTCATCAGAACCTCTCTGCTTGGTCCTGTGGGAACAGCTCGCCTGCTGGAAGCCACCAGGCTAACACAGGTTCTAGGAGTTCATTCCAGCTTTACCCCACAGCCCAGGAATTCAGCAAGTGCAGGCACATCTCAAGTATGTCTGTAAGACTTCTCTAAAGGAGACATGGCTATACAAAAGCCAGCTCACAGGGGCTGTTCTCAAATATGGCTTTGTTCTGGGGTTTCTTCAGTAAGTTTTTTTCTCCTAACAAAAAGTCACTTCAAGCAAAAAAAAAACCAACAACAACAACAAAAAAAAAAAACCATCAAATGGTGTGTCAAACTTAGCAAAGGTCAAATACACATTTTCTTGGCACTGTACATAGGAATAATGCCATTTTGAGAAATGTTCCCATCCTACACACCTCCCACCTTCTAAAAAAATAAAAAATTAAGGGGGCTGGAGAGATGGCTCAGCAACCACTGAGCACTGAACCCAGAAGATCTGGGTTCAATTCCCAGCACCTACATGGCAGCTCCCAACTCTCTGTAACTCTAGTTTCAGGGTATCCAATATCCTCACACAGACATTCATGTAGGCAAAACATCAATGCACATAATATAATAATAATGATAATAATAATAATAAAATGATAAATAAAGTATAAAAAGTCAACCTTTTATTTGCTAGAAATTTTAGCATTGGATTCTCAAAATACTGAAGCAATCTAAGCAGCTCAGGGATCATGATATCTAAATCAATATGTACAAATATGTATAAAATTCCCTGTCCCAGTAAATAAGGTATATTTAATATACACTTTAATATACAACGACCACACCACCTTCCGTTGTTGCTGCTGTGCACTGCTATTATTTCCAAACAGTCTCGTGTGTCTGGGGCTGGTCTCAAACTCCCTATGTGGCTGCAAATGATGACTTCCTTCTTTTTTTTTTTTTTTCCTGCTTCCACTTCTCAAGTGTTAGGATTACAGATGTCTTCTACCATGCCTGGCTGGTACCTTACTAGGGATCAACCCAGAGCTTCCTAAATGCAAGCCCTCTCCCAACTGAGCCATCTCCAGCCTCATATGTTTTCTTTCTTCTTTCTTCTTCCTTCCTTCCTTT
>NW_022196893.1:6948591-7012502 GCF_008632895.1 Mastomys coucha
TCTCTCTCTCTCTCTCTCTCTCTCTCTCTCTCTCTCTCTCTCTCTCTCTGTCTCTTTCTTTCTTTCTTTCTTTCTTTCTTCCTTTCTTTCTTTTTTAGAGGGCAGGGTTTCAAGAAAAGGTCTCCTTATGTAGCTCTGGCTATCCTGCATCTCACTATGTAGAATTAGCTGGCCTGAAACTCAAAGATATCCACTACCCAGGTACTCGGATTAAAAGCATTGGCAATGCCTGGTTCCCAGGAACATTTTTCTTCTTCCTCTTCCTTTTCACCTTCTCCTCCCCCTCCATCCCTCTTCACCTTCCTCTCACCCCCAATCCCTCTTCACCTTCCCCCCCATCCCTCTTCACCTTCTCCTCCCCCCAATCCCTCTTCTCCTTCTCCCCCAATCCCTCTTCACCTTCTCCTCCCCCCAATCCCTCTTCACCTTCTCCTCCTCCCCACCCCCTCCTCATCCATCTTCTTTTTTGTTGTTGTTGTTTGTTTGTTTGTTTGTTTTTGGGTTTGTTTTTGTTTTTTTCAAGAAGGGTTTCTCTGTATAGCTCTGGCTGTCCTGGAACTCACTCTGTAGACCAGGCTGGCCTCGAACTCAGAAATCCACCTGCCTCTGCCTCCCAAGTGCTGGGATTAAAGGCACGTGCCACCACTGCCCTGCAATTAAATATTCTTATTTAGCAATTTCTCTGCCCAGTAGAAATTTGGAAAATAGTTGTTTCCAAATAGGAAAAAAGATGATTTTCCCCCTGCTGTCCTTAAAACTTATTTTTAGGGGGTGGAGAGACAGCTTAGTGGTTAAGAGCACTGGCTTCAGTTTCTAGCATCCATGTGATGGCTCTCTGTAACTCTGTAACTGTCCCAGGGAATCCGATGCCCTCTTCTTGCCTCTGTGGGCACCAGTCACATATATGGTATACAGACATAAGTGCAAGCAAAATACCTACGCACATAAAAGTAAATCAAATCAAATAAAAATAATTTTAAAACTTTATTTTATGAGGCCAGCCTGGTCTACAGATTGAGTTCCAGGACAGCCAAGGCTATACAGAGAAACTCTGTCTAAAAAACAAAACAAAAGTTTATTTTTTTTAATTTTTAAAACTCGATTTTGGGCCAGGTAGTGGTGGCACATACCTTTAATCCTTCAATCCCAGCACTTGGGAGACAGAGGCAGGCAGGCGGATCTCTGTGAGTTCAAGCCTAGCCTGGTCTTCATAGGGAATCCCAGGCCAGTAGGGTGATATAGTGAGACCCTGTTTCAAAAGAATAAAAATAAAAATTAAAAATCTATTTGAAGCAAATTCTAATATGGTGTTCCTTAACTTTTTGTTTGTTTGTTTGGTTGGTTGGTTTTGGTTTTGTTTTTCGAGACAGGGTTTCTCTGTGTAGCCCTGGCTGTCCTGGAACTCACTCTGTAGCCCAGGCTGGCCTCACGCCAACAGAGATCCTTCTGCCTTACCATCCCCAGTGGCCAGGTCACAAGTGTGAGACACCATGCCCACCCTAATTTATTTTTAAGTCTACAGAAAACCTATACATAAAGAAGACCATGTCCATAGTAAAAATACCACTTGCACGCAGCCGGGTCTCATGCTACATAGCATTTCACACGTTACCCGGCAGATGTTCTCTGAGCACCCAAGCGCCACATGAATCGACCTTCTTTAGAGGACACCCTGTCCCCTGTCCGCTCTTTAGGTTCCTCAAAGCATGCTGGTGACACATGCTGAATTAACAATTTTGCCCTTGAGATGCAAATTCTTCTAACAGGTCCTTCCTGGTCTCATAGCACAGCCTTGAATCAGGCATTCCGAGAGATACACTACCCCATCTTGAGAAAGTCTGAAGGTGTGACTCATTTTCATACTCAAACTTGAAGTGCCACGGCCATGAACCCATCTTCTGGCTTTTAGCTTCTCTGTAGCCCTCAAAAGGGAGAGATTCTCTAGGTCTAGTTCCTCAAAGCTTCTATCTGTGCTGCCTCTGCTGGGATGGATCAATACCACCAGGCTACCTGGCACATTCCTGAGAGTGTGAACTCAGTCCCAAAGCTACAGTCAAACATTATCTCTAAAGGTTTTGGAGATAAGGACAGTTTGCCGGCTAATTACATCTGCTGGCTTCTTTGTAGTCTTGGCCACTGTCCACTTCCAGGGCCAGAAGGAAGCATCTTTGGGACTGCTCTAGGCCATACAACAGCCTAGAGAAGTGGTGGTAGCCATGGGTCCTGTGCCTCCCTGTGGTCCTTAAATATGCAGTGACACACAAAGGCTATAAAGCCTGGAACTCACTATGTAGACTAAGCTGGCCTCGAACTCACAGAGATCCACCTGCCTCTGCCAAAAGTGCTGGCATTAAAGGAAGCCTCTACACCTGGCTGTTCATTTCTAATTTAGTTCCAATGTGTCTGATGACATTTTTTTCTTTTTCCTTGTGTGTGTGTATGTGTGTGTATGTGTGTGTGTATGTGTGTGTGTGTGTGTGTACACATGTTTGTACTGTGTGGACATACCTGTGTATATTGGGGTGCACATTCATGAAGTTGACCTCTGAACTAATCTCCATTTCTTTTTCACCACATACATCAGAATAGCACTTCTCAGTCAATGCCAAAGCTCACCAATATGGCTAGTTTTGCTAACCAGCTGACCCCGAAGATCCCCTTTCTCCACCTGCCAAGGTTAGAACTACAGCAATCTGGTATTTATATTTGTTCTGAGGAGCTGAACTTGGGTTCTCATGTTTGGACAGCAATTTAGTTACTGAGCTGTCTCTCTGCCTGGCACCCAGACAGCATATTTCTGTGGCATCTTTCAAGGTTGCAGAAACTTCCTTTATAGCTTAGATGCTGATATGTCTTAGTAAGGGCTAGACATGCTTTCAGGAAGTATATTCTGCAGCCACTATAAACACGGAGCAAGACTCCATAGCAAACATTAAAGACTTCATCTTCCCAGGAGCCCACGCCTGACACTGCCTGGATGGCCAGGAATCACAGGCAAGACAACCCAGAGACCCCAAGAATGTGACTGGCAAAAAAAAGAAAGAAAGAAAGAAATGATTAAATGATTCCTATCGTCATTGATCAGCCTAGTCCAATCGCCATCAGAGAGGCTTCATCCAGCAACTGATAGAAGCAGATACAGAGACCCACAGCAAAACATTAGGCAGAGCCAGGGAACCCCACAGAGGGGTTGAGGACACCACGAGAGCATGGCCCACAGAGTTAACCAAGCAGGGCTCATAGGGGCTCACAGAGACTGTAGCACCACACATGGACCCTGTATGGGTCTGAGCCAGGTCCTCTGTGTATACTTTATGGTTGTGTACCTTGCTGTTCTTATGGGACTCCCAACAGTGGGAATGGGGGATTGTCTCTGACCCTGCGATTGGGACCTGTCTTAGTTAAGGTTTGTACTCCTGCACAAAACGTCATGACCAAGTAGCAAGTTGGGGAGGAAAGGGTTTATTCAGCTTATACTTCCACATTGCTGTTCTTCACCAAAGGAAGTCAGGACAAGAACTCACACAGGGCAGGAACTTAGAGCCAGGAACTGATGCAGAGGCCATGGAGGGGTGCTGCTTCCTGGCTTACTTCCCCTGGCTTGCTCAGCTTGCTTTCTTCTAGAACCCAAGACTACCAGCCCAGGGATGGCACCACCCACAGTAGGCCCTCTTACCCTTGATCACTAATTGAGAAAATGCCCTATAGCTGGATCTCATGGAGGCATTTCCTCAAGGGAGGCTCCTTTCTCTGTGATAACTCCAGCTTGTGTCAAGTTAACACACAAAACCAGCCAGTACAGGACCCTTTTCCTCCTGTTGGGTTGCTTCGTCCAACCTTGATGCCTGCTCTTTTCTCCGAAGGGAAGCACAAGAGGAGTGGATCTGGGGGAGGGGCCTGTGTGGGGAGGGGGCTACTAGGAGGAGAGGAGGGAGAAGAAACTGCAATTGGCATGTAAGGAATGAGAGAACTTAAAATTTTTAAATAAAAAACTTTGTCATCCCTTCTGATTTTTATTATTTGTTTTAGATAAATTCCTAAAATATTAGATAAATATAATATCACATTATAAGGAACTCTCTATGTAGATCAGCCTAGCTTCAAGTTCAGAGATCCATTGCCTCTGACTCCCAAGTGCTGGGATTAAAGAGACACACTTCTCTGCTCATCAGTGGAAGGGTGTGGAAACCTTCTACTTAGGTGTGTTTTGTCTATTTCCTTTAGTGGTTTTATTGCTTTTGGCTTGGTCTACCTTCCTGAAGCATTGTTTTAAATGCAAAAAAAAAAAAATAGTTTACTTCTATATGCATATGCGTGGGTGGTACGTACTCACCAATCTGGCTGGGAATGCAGTTCCATGGATCCACCTCTCTCCACCTCTCAGTGCTAGCTGGCACACCCAGCCACGCCTGACTTATTTTATATGGGCACTAGGGACTTGAACTCAGATCCCCTTGCTTTTCTAGGAAGTGCTCTTACCCTTTGAGCCCCTAGTACTTCATATTTAGTTGTTTTTAAAAAAACAGATCTTCTCCTGTCTTGAAAAACTAAAAAAACAAAACAAAAACAACAACAACAAAAAAAACAGATCTATGTGTTTTCTGGTAGTGTATTCTCCAGTCACTAAGACAAGAATCCTAAAGCTCAGGCTGACCTCAAACTCACTATGTAAGAAGTTAGGTCTTGAACCCCTGGTCTTTCTTCCTCTACTACAGATGTGTGCTACAAATACCTGGTGTGCTTATATTATTTATTGTAACATCTCCATTGTCTATGTGATGCTAATCCTACCATGCCAGGAGCCACCTGATTTATGGCATGAATGTCCTGGGGCAAGAGTTGGCATAGGGGAGGGGAAGGACACTAGGGTTGATGGCTTGGACACCCTGCATGAGGTAAGAAGACCCTGGGGCCAGGAAATTAACTCCAGGTTGACAGGTGGCTAGGCAGGATTATAATATATATGTGTGTGTTATATGTACATATCTTTGTGTGTGTGTGTGTGTGTGTGTGTGTGTGTGTGTGTGTGTGTATGAAGGTCAGAGACAGCATCTAGAGAGTCAACTCATTCTCTCTCCCTGGTTTCACGGAAAGTTCTCTCTTGTGTCTGTAGCTGTGATATGTATTAGCAACTAGGTAGCCTACCAGCTTCTGCCTGACTCACGTCCCCACCTCTGATCTCACTGTAGGAGTACTCTGATTACGGATGCACGCTGGGGCATTCAGATCTTTATGGGTGCAGAGGTCAAATTCAGGCCACGCTTAACCTGCTGAGGCATCTCCCCAGGCCCTATTGCTTACCGAATAATCCTGGTATCCTAAATCCTCGGGTTCTATTTCTGTTTTTCCAATTTGTTCTCAATGCTCGCTTTCATGTGTGTGATAATCTTGGATTGTGACATCATACTAGAAAGCCTGGGTTTAGCCGAGAAGCCAGTGAAGCCTTGGTCAGGATCGAGCGAGACTCCCAGATCACAGGTTGAAGATTTATGCTGGGTACCGCACCAAATGTATTAAGCCAGCACATGACCACGCGGACTTAACCTCTTTGAACAGGGTGTTTCAGCTCCCTTACTAAGCCTGTCTTCGGCCAGTGGGTGGTCTGACTCCAGTCCTCAGTGGGGACTGTGCCTTGAATTTTAACAGGTTCTTGGGAGTCACAAGGAAGGACTCAGGCTTGTTATTAAAACCTAAGACTTTCCAAGGTGGCAGTTTTTTGGGTTTTTTTGTTGGTTTTTTTGGGGGGGAGGGGTGTCTGACAGGGAAATCCCTCTTCATTACTCTTCCCAAGGACTTCCTCTTTAAGATTTCAGGGAAATGGCATCTTCCTTGGCATATGCCCAGGATACCCAGGCCAGCCACATGGCTGTGCTCAGAACTACCAACAGGGGCAGATGGCCAGTGGGGTAAGGGTACTTGCTTTACAAGCACGAGGGTGAGAGAAAGGCACTGGATGCCAGGCTATACCATACACTCCCCAGCAAATACCACACAACACAATCCACACTCAACAAAGGAAGGAGATGTTGATGGCCCACCTGAATCCCGCCGGGGAAGGGCGTGTCCTCCTGTCCATCCCTGGCAGGTTTCCTGGGCATACACTTTTCCCTTCTCCAGGAGACAGCCTTGTGCTAACAAGTGCAGCTACATTCAGAGAGGCCTGGGAGCTAGCTACATGCACCACCCCCGCACTACCTTGTTTGTGGCTACTGGCTGGCTGAGGCAGGGGATGGATCCCAGACTCCATCTCTGCATAGGACAGACCAAGAACCCCGGTGTCCAGCTGTTACTAGGCTCCAGCAGAGACCATATTCTGGTCAGCCACTTGCTCCACCCCTCTATCTCACCACTCCTAAGATGCCTCCTCCAGTCACAGGCACCTAAATTGCCACTCCAAGCTCGACCTCTGAGGAACTGGCCTGCCACAGGTGGGGCTCGCTGTAATCTTGGAAACACAGTCCAAGGAGGGGACTGGAGTAAGGATGCCTACTGACCCACAGATGGTAAGACCCACCTCTGGAGGCGTGTGGAGACAGACTGCCTGTCCTGCCATCCACCCACAGCAGTGCAGTGGCTATTTTGGAGCATGACAGCACGCAGAAGGAAGGGTGGTGAAGTCCAAAGAGACCCAGGTCAGAGGGCCTGGGCCTCGGGGGCACAGCAGATGGTTACAACCATGTTCTGCAACCAGCAGACGGCACTTTAGCAACATGGCAAGTACCTAAGGGGCTTCCTCAAATGTGGACTGCTGCACTAGGCAGGCCATTCTGGCCAAGGCAGTGTGTGCTGAGAAGCGCATAGTCAACCCGGCAGGTAAGGCTGCTGCCACCTGGCAAGGGTGGCCCTAATCATTCATCCAACGTGGGGAAAGAAGAGCTCAACATGTAGGCTGATCAAGGTCTGTACCCCACAGGCAAAGGAGGAAGTCACTGATGTGCTCAGGGCCAGGGTTGCTGCAGGTTGTCGTGTCTTGTAGTCTTTTAAAAAATTGCAACCAATGAGAGTCCACACAGCTTAAGTCCAGGACCTACTGGCCTTCTCTTGAAAAGCGGGCCCGAGATGTAAGATAGACCACACTGGAGGTGGATGGTGCTGGTCCCTGGCAGCAGCTAATACTAAAGCCACCTCCCTCACACAGCTGCCCTTAACCAATAGGAATCAACCCACTCCCCCCTCTCCGGGGATGAAAGGTGCAGCCAATGACAACATGGGAGTGTGTGGGCACTCACTTCAGAGAACGCTCTTGAAGTGCCAACCCCGTGGCTTCCATAGGGACGTGCCAAGTGACAGGTCATCACCCAGATGAGAGGCTGGACACAGCAGCCCCCCCTCGGTGCAGCCTGCTCCCCTCTCCACTCTGCTCTCTCTGCCTGGTAGCTCTCTAGCCACCACTTGGGTTTTCCTGGTTCTGATGCCCAGCCTTGACCTAATGTCTTCACAAGGCCTCATGTACCTACCCTGGCCAATACACATCTGGTGAGCCAGAGCCTGGAGCCGGGAACCACAGCCTCTACCCTCCCACCGCTACACGGATGATCTAGGACCAAAGCACAAGGCAAGACCCGGATGAAGGTTGGAATTGCTTTTATTGAGGGGCGGACACCGCAGGGCCCCGCCCATGGTCAGGTTAGTGTTCTGCCTGGCATCTCCACCTGCCACCAGCTCAAGGTTAGTGGAACATGCAAAGCTCACTCAGAGGGTGGAGGCGGGGGTAGGAGCCACCAAGGCCAGGGACTGGCTGGACAGGAAGGGAGAGTGTCACTGGCCAAGTGCTTCTGTCAGCACAGATGGGCCAGCCAGTGTCTCTGGGCCATGGAGGGGCCAGGGCTCCCTGGGAGTGAGGTGGGCAGCAGCACCCAGAGAGGGGTTCCACAGGCTTGAAGAGTCCCTGGGCCTCTGGAGTAGGAGAATTCTCAGATCTGCAGAACCCTCCAGTCCCACCCAGCCAGAATGTCCATCTCCTACCCTGGGTCTGGGTCTTTAGGGCCTGGGTACAAGGACACAGAAGGCACTTACAAGGGGAGCCGAGGCTGGAAGGCTGAAGCAGAGGCTCAGGTCTCAGGGGAATAAGTATGGGGTGGTGAGCTACAAAGCATAGCTCCAATGGCAGCTGCAGGAGTCAGGCAGGAGGCTGGGGCCAGGACCAGGCCTTATCTTCCCATGGGGAAGGGGCTTCTCTGGGCAGGCTGGAAGAGATGGTTGGCCTGGGATCTTTCCTTTGCCAGCAAAACCCACTGAATATCCAGGACATTCAGAGATAGACTGGGGAGAAGCAGCTGGCTCAGGACAGAGGCCTCAGGAGGCTCGAGGGCTGTCTGCTCATGGGACTGTCCCCAGTTCCCCTCAGCAGCTAGGACCAGCAGGTAGACATCCAGTGGGGTGGGCTTAGAGGTCTGGGGACCTTTCCCGGATAGAATCCTCCCAGGAGAGACAGGAGTGGTAGGCTGAGTGCCCAGCTCTGGATTCTCCAAGGCACCTGGCTGTGGTGAGTGGCAGGTAGAAAGGATTAGGGAGGCCCAAGGAGAGTGAAGTGGTCACTTGGCCTGGGCCAGCCCTGTTTCCCAAGACACAGGCTGTCTGGACATCGCATATATATATTAATGTGTTAGTCTGGTCTTTTTGGTTAAATTTTAGGCACCGCTTGGGAGGAAGACACCTTTAAATGTTAAAAACAAAAACGAAAAGAAAAGAAAAGAAAAAAAAAGACCCCAGCGCCTCCACAGGGAGCCTGGCCACATGCAGAGCGAGAAGGCGGGATGCAGGCTGGAGGGGATCAGGCCACTGCAGACTCAGGGCCTCCAAGAGAGGCTGAAGGCCCTGAGGCATAGCGGCGGCCATAGCCTGAGGAAGAGTAGGAGGAGGAAGAAAAGGTCATGGAGAAGCCAGAGCCAGTGGCGTCAAAGCTGCCACGGCGGGAGCCGGCCCTGGAGCCGGTGCGTGAACCAGTGCGTGAGCCAGCGGTCGAGCCAGAGCCACTGACACTGTAGGGGCTGTAGTAGCCCTTGCTGGACTGGGCGGCAGCTTCCAGCAGCCTCAGCCCTGTGCCCTCCTCCACCATGCTACGATCCAGAGCGTCCTTGTAGGAGATCTTGAGCTTGGTCTTGGGGCACGTGAGGTACTTGGAGTAGGCACTGACGTCACGCAGCTTCTGGGCTGTGCGGGCATCCACAGTGCCACGTTGCAGGGCTTCATCGAGAGACACACGGCCTGGTGTGTCAGGCTCAATCAGACCACCCGTAAGGTACTGCACCTCCAGGAACCGCTGGCCTGCCTCGTAGTACAGCCAGCCCTTCTTCAGGGCCTGGGCAGCTGACATCTTGGTCTTGGTGCGTGGGTCCTCAAACCCACAGAAGGCCTTCTGGGCCAGATTGATACGGTCTACCATGATCTTGTCCACCAGGCCCTTGTTGACAGCCTCAGTGACCGGGAAGCGTTCACCAGTGCTGGGGTCAATGATGCCCCCAGTGCAGGCCTGTGCCTCCAGCAGCCGCTGGCCAGTGATGTTGTCTACCAGGTTGCGATGCATGGCCTCCGTGATGGACACCTTCTCCAGAGTCTCTGTGTCGAGGATGCCGGCCACTGGGCCAGTCTCCTCAGTAGGATCAGACCAGGAGGCTAGCTGGGTCCTCGGAACGGCAGAACTGATGGGGTAGGAGGAAGATGAGCCCACAGAGGAGGAGCGGGAGCGGAAGCCACTGGCATTGCCTGAGAGCATGTCAGCAAACTCGGTGATAGAAAGCGTGCCAGCGCGGTACTGGTCCAGTGCTGAGCGGTCAATGAGGTTCTTGGTGATGGCATCATCAATGTCATACTGGCGGCCAGAGCGGCGGTCAATGATCATAGACTTGACGACACCGTCTGAGGAGGAGATAGTGATCTCTTCCCACTCACACTCCTGCTCCGACAGCTCCAGGTATGTCTGGTGGTCAATGAGGCCCTTGCGGTAAGCCTCGTACACTGACATCTCCTTGCCCGTCTCAGGGTCCACAATCACCACGCGGCGCTTGCGCACAGAGGACTTGGAGGATGTCTTCCGCTCCCGCTTCTTCTCCTTCAGTGGCAGGAGACACAGGCCAGTCTGGGGGTCAGTGATGCAACGCTCCATCAGCTGCAGGTAAGTGAGGTTCTCCTCTGTGTTGGGGTCAAAGAAACCCTTGGTGTCATCTGAGGGATCAGTCAGGATCTCATTCATCTCCTCATCAAAGAGGCCACGCTTATATGCCACTTCTACAGGCAGACGGTGGCTCTCCTCGGGGTCAATGATGCCACCGGTGGCTATCTGAGCCTCTAGCAGACGAATACCATGGTCCTTCAGGATTAGGCCCTTCTTCATGGCCTGGAAGAGAGAGATGAGTTTCCCAGAGTAGGGATCCTTGTAGCCAGTGACGGCGCGCTCAGCTGACAGCAGCTTGTCCTTGAACTCAGGGCCCACAATACCCATACGCACGGCCTCTTCCACGGTCAGCTTGAGTCCCTTGATGGGATCAATGACATAGCCGGTGGCTGCCTGTGCTTCCAGGAGCTCGAAGGCTGTACCGGGACGGATGATGCCCTTCTTCATGGCCTGGTACACGGAGAGCCGTTCTTTGGTAGCATCGACAAAGACTCCAGCAATGCAGCTGGTACCCTCGAGGAACTTCTGCAGGTTCTTAGTGACCTCCTCAATGGAGGTCAGGCCTTCCTGCAGCTGTAGCGCTGTGGCCTCGTCCATGACTTGCGAGCGTACGAGCTCCTCCACAGTGATCTGCTTGCGCAGGCCGCGGAAGGTCAGCCTGCGGGCATCAGAGACCGGCAGCAGCATCTGGCCGCTGTTGTCGTCACGGCGGCAACGCTTGAGCAGCTGTGTGTAGCTGAGACGCTCATCGGTGGAGGGGTCCACGTAGCTGCGCACCTCACTGGGCTCTGACAACTGGTCATGCGTGTCCTTATTGAGGTAGCCACGTTGGTAAGCCACCTCCAGAGGGAGGTGGAAACCCAGGCGGGGGTCCACAATGCCTCCTGTGGCCAGCTGGGCATCCAGCAGCCGCAGCGCCTCCTCAGCAGGGATCAGCTCCTTCTTCATCGCCTGGAAGAGTGAGATGGTCTGTTCGGTGTAGGGGTCACGGTAGCCAGTTACAGCTCGCTCGGCAGAGAGGAGCCGATCATGCAGCTCGGGGCCTACCAGACCCTTCCGCACAGCCTCATCCACAGTCAACCGCTCACTCTTCACTGGGTCCAGCAGGAAGCCTGTGGCTGCCTGTGCTTCCAGCAACAAGCGGGCCACCTCGGCACTCAGCAACCCCTTCTTAAGGGCCTGGTAGATGGTTAGCGTCTGCCTGGAGCCTGGCAGGTAGACACCAGCCACCGCTCCTGTGCCATACAGGTAGCGCCAGGCAGATTCCATCTCCAGAACCTCACGGAGGTTCTTGGTGCCTTCCCGGAAGAGGTTGTAGGTCTCAAGGGAGATGATCCGGGCCTCATACAGGTCTTCAGCGGTGAGGCGGCGGCGCACATAGTCATAGGAGGCGAGGTTCTGCTGGCGGATGATCTCTGTCTTCTCGATGATTTCGATGATAATGATGATCATACGCTCCTTGGTTACTTTCCCAGCCTGAAAGTCAGCCATGAGCCGGGCACGCTGATCCTCCGGGATCATGTCTGACTGCATCACCTCCCATAGAGACATGGAGGAGCCACCGCGGCTGCCACCACCCGGGATGTCAATCTGCGTCTCCTCAAACGCCCTCCGAGTCTCCTCCTCAGTATACACCTGTGTGGTTTCTACCACCTCTGTCTTCTCTGCCCCTTTGAGTGGCAGGAGGCGCAGCCCTGTCTCCGGGTCCTCCACACAGCGCTCCAGCAGCTGCAGGTAGGTGAGGTTCTCATGGGTGTTGGGGTCGAAGAAGCCCTTGGTGTCATCGCTTGGATCTGCCAGCACACGGTTCATCTCCTCATCAAAGTAGCCACGCTGGTAGGCCACATCCACGGGCAGGCGGTGGCTGTGCACAGGGTCAATGATGCCCCCTGTGGCGATCTGGGCCTCCAGCAGGCGGATGGCATGGTCCCTGAGGACCAGGCCCTTCTTCATGGCCTGGAACAGCGAGATGGTGTTGCCTGAGTAAGGATCCTTATAGCCAGTGACCGCCTTTTCAGCTGACAGCAGCTTCTCATGCAGCTCTGGGCCCACTACTCCCGCCTTGACAGCCTCGTGGACATACAGACGTTGGTTCCGCACAGGGTCCACTAGGAAACCAGTGGCTGCCTGGGCCTCCAGCAGGAGTGTGGCTGTGCTGGGTCTAAGGAGGCCCCGACGCATGGCCTCATAGATGGTTACTTTCTCCTTTGAGTCCTCCAGATAGATGCCAGCCAGGCAGCCGCTGCCTTGCAGGAGCGTCCGCACAGAGCCCACCTCTGACAGATCTTTGACTGATGTCTTGCCGTCCTTGAGCTGGTCAAATTGAGCTCTGCTAAGGATCTTGGCAGCCAGGAGCTCACTGGCCGGCACAGGGGCACGGAGGCCACTAAAGGACAGTCTCTCCTGCCGCTGAGTCTCCACCTCCTCCACAATGGTGATAAGAATCTTGATGACCTTCTCTACGGTGACCTTGCCTGTGCGGAACTGCCGTAGCAGCTCCTGACGCTGCTCCTCAGTAAAGTACTCAGAGCTGATGAGCTCCCACACTGTCATTGCCCTGCCCTTAAAGCTGCCCACAGGAACCTCAACCTTGGCCTGCTCCAATGTCTCACGGGCCTGGAGCTCAGAGTAGACCTCCTCCTGCCGGGCCCGGACAGCCTTCTCTGAGAGTGGCAGTAGGCTCAACCCGGTCAGCTGGTCAGACCGGCACCGCTGTTGGAGCTGGCTGTAGGTGACTGGCTCCCGGGTGCTGGGGTCATGGTAGACTCTGGCATCATCTCTGGGTGACGTCAGGGCCCTGTTAGTCTCTTTGTCCAGGTAGCCCCGGGCATAGGCAACATCCAGGGGCACACGGTGGCTTTTGCTGGGGTCTACAATGCCACCAGTGGATAACTGGGCATCCAGCAGGCGCAGGCCCTGTTCTCGGGGGATGAGACCCTTCTTCAGGGCCTGGAATAGTGAGACACTCTGTCCTGTGTAGGGATCCCTATAGCCTGTCACAGCCTTCTCAGCTGACAAGAGCTTCTCATGCAGCTCAGGACCCACCAGGCCAGCACGCACTGCCTCGTCCACAGTCAGCCTGGCGCTAGTGGCAGGGTCGATGATGTGCCCAGTGCCAGCCTGGGCCTCCAGCAAGGCCACAGCCACCTCTGGCTGCAGCAAATCTTTCTTCAGGGCCTCATAGATGCTCAACTTCTGCCCTGCTTCTTCCAGCCACACACCAGCAATGACGCTGGTACCCCGCAGAGCCTGCCTCACGCTGTCTGCCTCGGCCACTTCCCGCACAGAACGTTCACCCCGCTGTAGCTGCTGGTAGAGTTCATGGCTGATGACCCCACTGTCCAGCAGCTCTGTGGCAGGCACAAGGGCACGGAGGCCCTCAAAGCAGAGCTGGGACTTCCGCTCATGTTCCTCTACCACTGTGATGACAATCTTGATGATCTTCTCCACCGTGATGCGGCCCGTGCGGAACTGCCGAAGCAGGTCTCGTCGCTGCTCCGCTGTGAAGTACTCTGAGTTGATGATCTCCCAGATGGTCACGGTCTTGCCCTGGAATTTGCCAAATGGTGCAGACACAGTGGCCTTCTCAAAGACGTCACGGGCCTCTGTGTCGGTGTACACCAGCTCGCCACCTTTGGCAGCCTTATCTGTGAGTGGTAGGAGGCGCAGCCCCGTCTCCGGGTCCTCCACACAGCGCTCCAGCAGCTGCAGGTACGTGAGGTTCTCATGTGTGTTGGGGTCGAAGAAGCCCTTGGTGTCATCACTTGGGTCAGACAGGATGCGGTTCATCTCTTCATCAAAGTAGCCACGTTGGTAGGCCACATCCACAGGGACACGGTGGCTGTGGACAGGGTCGATGATGCCTCCCGTGGCGATCTGGGCCTCCAGCAGGCGGATGCCATGGTCCCTGACAATAAGGTCCTTTTTCATGGCCTGGAAGAGTGAGATCTGTTCCCCTGTGTAGGGGTCCTTGTAGCCAGTGACAGCACGCTCAGCTGACAGCAGTTTGTGGTGCAGCTCAGGACCCACGACACCCTCCTTCACAGCCTCATTGACAGTCAGCCGCCGGTTCCGCACAGGGTCCAGCAGGAAGCCCGAGGCTGCCTGGGCCTCAAGCAAGATAAGAGCTGTTCCAGGGCTGAGCAGCTGCCGCTGTAGGGCCGTGTAGACACTCAGTTTCTCGTTGGTGGGCTTCAGGAGCAATCCTGCAATGCTGCTTCGGCCCTTCAAGTATCGGTACACATCTTCCCGCTGCGTGAGCTCAGCCACCGTGGTGTGACCCTGTGCCAAACGCTGCAGTTCCTCCTTGCTCAGGATGCCTGCTTCCTGCAGCTGCTGAGCTGGCACCTTCTGACGTAAGCCCTCAAAGCTGTACTCGGGCTCGGCCTCCACGGACGGGCCGTCAAGTGCATCGCGGCCATTGGGCAGCGCCTTTGTGGCGGCAGCCTGGGTGGAGGCAATCTCCTCAGAGTGGGCCAATGCAGCGCGGTGCTCTTCCTCCAGGCGCTGCAGCCGCTCCCGCAGCCTCTGGTTCTCCTCTGCCAGCAGCTTCTCCTGCTGCTGCCGCTGCTGCTCCAGACGCTGTAGTTCCTCCTGCTTGCGCCTCACGCCCTCCTCTGCCTCTCGCTGCCGCCTCCTGGCCTCTTCCATGGTGGCCATCAGCTCCTGCTTTTCCTGCTCCATCTGCTGCTGCTGTCGCTGCTGCTCCTCGCGCAGCTGCTTTGCCTTAGCCACCTCGTCCTGGAAAAGCTGCTCCAGCTTGGCCTTCTCCTGCTCGATGAAGCGTTCCCGTTGCAGCAGGCTATCCTTCTCAGAGAGAAAGCTCTTCTGCAGGGCCTGTGTCTCCTGCAGTATCTGCTCCTGCTGCACAGTCTGCATCTGTTAGGGATGGAAAAGGGGGGTCACAGCAGCTCTCAGGGAGGACGGAGACCAGCATGACTTACCACTACCCAGGGGTAGACTAGACCCTCCCTGCCACCCAGGCCACCCTTCTGCCTGTGAGGAGGGAGGGCGGTACCTCCTCAGACTTGAGCTGCAGTAACTTCGCCTCCTGTTTGAGCTTCTCCTTCTCCCGCTCCAGCTCAGCAATGGCCTCCCTCAGACGCTCGGCATCGTGGTCACTCTGCTGTCGCTGGATCTCGAGCGTCTGTACCAACGTCACCTTCTCCTGTGTAGCAAGTTCAGTGCGGTGCAGCTTTTCACCGATCTCTTCAGCCTGCTTCCGGAAGCGCTGGGCATCCTCCTCGGCTCGGGCCTGAGCCCGACTCATCTCAGCCATGCGCAGCTTGAGGCGCTCAGCCTCCGCACTCATTTCCAGTTGCCGCTGCCGCTCAGCCTCCAGGGTCCGCTGGAAACCCTGTGTCTCCTCTACCAACTGCTGAGCCATTTGCTCCTTGTCTTCCTGCAGCCGCCGGGCCTGTTCCTGGGCAAGCTCCTTCTGCTGCTGCAGCAGCTCCGCCTCAGCCTTGAGCCTCGTGGCTTCCTGCACTGCTTGCATCTTTTCCTTCAGCATCTTCTCTGCCAGGGCCCGCTGCTGCGCCAGGTCCTCCTCAGCTAGCTGCCGCAGCCTTGCCGCCTCTTGGGCGGCCACGCTCAACCGTGCAGCTTCTTCGGCTACCTGCTTCATCTTCTCGGCCTCCTCCTCCAGGAAGCGCTGTGTGTTGTCCTTGTCACGGAGGATGAGTGCCCGGTTTTCAGCTTCAATGCGAGCCTTGAGCTTGCCCAGCTCCTCCATCTGCACACGGACAGAGAAGAGCTCCTCCTCTACCTGGCTACGCTGCCGGGCTGCCTCTGTTACCTCAGCCTTCAGCCGCTGCAGCTCCTCGTCCAGGATGCTCTTCTGGTGGTCAGTCTCCTCTAGCTGCAGCCTCAGTGTGGTCAGCTCCTGCTCTACCTGGGCCTTCTGCCGTAGTGTCTGCTCTGCAAACTTCTTATGCTTCTCCATCTCTGCGTCGGCTGCCTGTTTCTGTTTCAATGCTGCCTGCTCTGCCTGTGCCCTTCGTGCTGCCTCCTGCTCAGCTTCCTTGCGCAGCTTCTCTGCAGCCGCCTGCGCCTGTGCCTGGGCCTGAGCCTGCTCCTCTGCTGACTGTTTTAGCCGCTCAGCCTCTTCCACTTGTTTCCGAGACTGCGCTGCCTCGCGCTCTGCCTGCTCCCGGGCCTCCTCTGCCTCCTCGGCAGCTCGCCTTGCTGCCTCTGCCTCGCTCCGCAGCCGCTCCAGCATGTTCTGCTCTTGCTGGAGCGTCTGCTGCAGCTCCTCCTCTCGCTGCTGCACCACAAAGGCGTGCGCCTTCTCCTCCGCCTGCAGCCGTTTCTGGGCGGCCTCCTGCGCCAGCTGCAGCTGCCTGGCCGACTCCTGCTCAGCTCGCTCTCGCAGGCGCCGCGCCTCTTCAACCTTGGCCTTGAGCCGCTCGACCTCCTCCAGTGCAACCTTGCGCTGCCGGGCGGCTTCCTCCTCCGCTGCGAGGCTCCTCTGCACACGCTCCTCGGCCTCACGGCGCCTCTGCTCCTCCTCCGCTGCCAACTGCCGCTGCCGGGCTGCCTCCAGTTCCGCCTGCTCCTTGCTGCGCATCGTGTCCTCCGCATTGCTGCGAATGCGCCCTAGCTCCAGCTCCAGCTCGGCCTTGCCAGCAGCGGCTTTCTCAAAGCTAGCCTTCAGCGCCATGATCTCCTCTTCCACCTGTCGCCTCTGTCGCAGGGTGTCCTCCACCAGGCCCTTCTGTCGCTCCAGCTCGCTCTCTGACGCCTTGCGCAGCTGGGCCAGGCGCTCCTCGATGTCAGCCTTGTGCAGTGCCGCCTGCTCCTCCAGGCGCCGCCGCTGGAAGGCCTCATCTTCAGCCAGGCGCCTCAGGCGCTCATTCTCGGCCTCCTTCTCTTTGAGGGCAATCTCTGCCTCTGTCTTGAGCCTTGTGGCCTCGCTGATGGCAGCCAGCTTCTCCGTGAGCACTCGCTCTGCCTCGGCCCGCTGGCGGGCAGCATCCTCCTCGGCCAACTGCCTCTGTCTCTTGGCCTCCTCCGCCAGCGCACGCAGCCGAGCAGCCTCCTCGGCCAGCTCCCGAAAGCGCCCTGCCTCAGCCTCGAGCCTCTGCTTAGACTTTTCGCTGGTGGAGCGAGACTCTTCTTCGGCTCGTGCCTTGCTGGCCAGCAGTACCTCCATCTCTGCCCGGACCTTGGCCAGCTCAGCCTCCAGTTCCTGGCGCTTCTGCGTGGCTGCAGTCGCCTCATGCTGTAGCCGGGCCAACTCTTCCTCTAGCAGCTGCCGCTGCTGCTCCCCTTGCTCCGTCTCGGCCCGCAAGCGGATCAGCTCCTGCTCCGCAGCCAGGCGCTGCTGTGCAGTGCCCTCCGCCAGCTGCCGCTGCTTCTCCAGCTCCTGCTCTGCCAGCTCTCGCTGCCGCACAGCCTGCTCCTCTGCCTTGCCCCGCCGCCGCGCTTCTCGCTCTGCCTCTTCCTTCTGCTTCTCCGCGTCTGCCTGTGCCAGGCTCTTCTGCTGAGCCACCTCTTCTGCCTGCAGCCGCAGCCGCAGCGCCTCATTGGCCTTCAGCTGCCAGCGCTCCAGCTCCCGCTCAGCTTCCTCCCGGGCTCGCTCAGCCTCGGCTTGCTGCTGTGCCCGTCGCTCGGCCTCCTCCCGCAGCTGGGTCACTGTCACATGCTCCTCCTGCAGAGTGCGCTCCAACTGTGCAGTCTTCTCGGCAAAGGATGCCCGCTTGCTCTGCAGCTCCACTTCTGCACTGCGCTGTGCTGTCTCCAGGGCCACCTGCACTTGGCGTGCCCGCTCTGCCTCAGCTTGGCGCAGCCGCCGCTCGGCCTCCTCTGCCTGCAGCCTCAGTTCATCCAGGGCCTGCAGGGCCCGCTGCTTCTCTCGCGCTGCCTCGGCTTCAGCCTTCACACGCAGGGCCAGCTCTGCCTCTGCCTGCCGTTTGCGCTGGCTCTCATCTTGCACCTGCCTTCGCAAGCGTTCAGCTTCCTCCTGAGCCTGCCGCTTCTGTGCTTCTGCCTCCTCTGCCCGTGCGCGCAGAGCCTGTAGCTCGCCCTCTGCCCCTCCACGCTGACGCTCAGTTGTCTCCAGCTGCAGCCGTACTACGCGAATCTCTTCCTCAATGCGCAGCCGGCTGCGTTCTGCAGCCTCCACCTGCTGGGCCTTGGCCTGGATCTCTGCCTCTGAGCTCTGCCGCAGATGCTGCAGCTCCTCTTGGATGCTGCGCTTCTGCTGCTGTGCATCCACCGCTGCCTCCTCGCGCCGTGCCACCTCCTCCTGCATGCGCCGCTGCAGTTCTTGTGCTTCCAGCTCTGCCTGTGCCTTAGCCTGGGCGTGTGCCTCAGCTAGCTGCCGCTGCTTCTCCAGTGCAGCCTCCACCTCGGCCAGTCGCTCCCGCTCCTCTGCCCGCTGTTGCTCAGCCAGCCGCTGTGGCGGCAGCAGAGAGGGGAAGAGAACCAGAGTCAGTGTGAGCATACGGAGGGTGCCAGGTGCTCACAACGACACGGAAGGTACCACCACAGTTCACTTGGACAATGCGATTTGGGGGATCAGGGAGAACAGAGATTCCAACCCAGCCAAAGAGACAGCGTGCACCCGCCCAGGACATTCGAGCAGCGAGCATAGCAGCCCCACCATGCTCACCAGCCTGGGGAAGGAGGCCCAGGCGTCCTCCCCTCTTCCCGCAGAGAGACGACGGAGACAGACGGACAGGGAGAGAGAGAAAGAGCAAAGCAGGAGGCTCGCCATAACACCACAGTCCTGCCTGAAATCTCCCATCCTAGCAGGCCTTGTTCCCACAAGGTCCCTCCCTCTCCCCTCATGGGGAGGTGGGCCATTCCCAAAGCCCAGTGGGGAGGGGGCAAGGTGAGGCAGCCAAAGTAGGAACAGCCGTGCAGACCAGAACCAGCTCAGGAGGCTTCTTAAGCTGGCATATGGGCAAAGAGGCGGTAGAGCTGTGGGCAGGCCAGCAGTTCCCGGGAGGTAGGGAACTAGACAGACGGCACTACGCCTGGCCAAGTTACTCTGAGATACCCCTCTCCAAACCCTAGAACCTCATACACCAACTCGTCCTAGGACAAGCGACCCAGTCACACCAACACAGAATCCCCAGGAAAAAGCACACATCAGAGCCAGAAGGATGCACGCCAATGAGAAGACTCGCCAATGAGAAAGGGCACACTAGCCACCAGGCAGAGAGCAGAGCCGTGCCAGGCCAAGGGCAGGCAGCCTGGGCAGCCATGCTGGTGTGGGATACTGGACAGCACCAGGCATGGGGCATGGAATGAACTGTATCAAGTGGTCTTAGACAGGTTCCTATGGGCTGCATTTGAAATCAGGAAAGAGGGCTTCCCCCACCTCAACCCCTACCTCATCCCTACCCCCATCCACATGGCCTGGGGCATACCTCTTCCTCTTCCATGCGGCGCAGTGTCTCACTGATGAACTTGATGTACTGACTCGTGAGTGTGGTCAGCTCACTGTAGCGCGTGCGCAGATCCACATACTGGGGGGGAAAGGATTAAGTCAACCAGTGAAGCCCTGTGGTGGGTTGCCCTGGGCTGTTTGTATTTTGATGCTAATTCTGCTTCCTCAAGAGGGGCTGCCTGGGACTTTATGTGACCATTCTCCCCATTTTAACTTGTAAAATGAAGGCCAGAACCAGTGATTGGGCAGTGGAAGGGAAGGTGGTGCTGAAAAGTTTTAGGGGGAGGTGGGGGGGATGAGGATGACGGAGGAGCAGAAGCACATGGCCTGGAGAAACCGCAAGTTATAAGGGATCTCATAGCTAGAGAATAGAGTAGTGTAGTGGTAGATCTGCCCAGTCTGGGCGCATAGCTTGTATTCATATCAACTGAGTTGTGCCTTCTTTGCATGGGTTTATTTGGGTTGGAGATTTTACCACAGGAATGCCCAAGAGCCCCCATAAGGTCCATCTATCCCCTTTGCTCAGCTGAGACTTGGCCCACCTCCATCCTACCTCCTGGATGACACTCTCCGATCCAGACTGAACCTTGGGCTTCTTGGCAGGGGAGGCCACGGGTTCAAGCTGAGCCTTGTAGGTGATCAGCTGGAGTTCATAGTCCTATAGACACACACTGTAGTCAGCTACCTGCTCTAGGCTCTGGTTGCCTGGGCCTGACCCCCAGACTGCCTCACAGACTTTCTTTGGCACAGTCCAGGCTTAGGACAATCACGCAAAAGCCCAAGGCCTGCTCAACTGGCAAGCGTGCCCCCGTTTTGAGTTCTAGAGCTGCCGGGTGGGAGACCTCACCTTGATTGCATTGATGTACTGCTTAGCAAACTTCTGGCACTCCTCAACCTTCTCACCGTGACGCTCAATCTCCTCCAGCAGGGCCTGAGGGAGGAAGGGGTTAGCATCGAGCTACAGGCTGCGCCCTACCGCATGGCAAGCCTTCCCTGGGCCTACCTTCTCCTGGCGCAGCTGTTCTCGCGCAGCCTGACTGTTGGCTATTGGCACGGCCTGGATCTGCTCTTGTCGCCTCTTGGCATCCTGCAGCCAGGAGCTCAGGGGATCCGCGCTCTCACGGTAGTAGCGAAGCTGGCGGCCCAGCTGTTCAAGCTCGCGCTGCCGCACATCCGTCTGGGCTAGTACAGCCTGCCAGCGCTCCAGCAACTGAGTGACACGTTCTCGCCAGCGCTCTACCTCTACGTCCCGCTCACCATGCCGCTGCTGTAGCCGCTCACCAACTTCCTGTGCCCCCCGCAACTCATCTTTTAGGGTGTTGAATACAGGCTGCTGTGCTTCGGCCTGGGCCCGTAGCTTCTGTTGGGCAAGGCAGGGTGGGTGTCATTTCAACACGGACTCCTACTGACCCTGTCCCCAGTGAAGCACAAGCCCCCAGAAAGGTACCTTTAGCGAGGCCTTGGTGGCTTCAAGCTCTTGGAGAGTGGCAGGCACAGCCTGGGCCTCCTTCAGCTGCTCCTCATGGGCTTTAAGAACCTCCTCAGCCCCCTGGGTACTGCGAATTACCAAGCTGATGGTCTTGAGTCTAGGTAGGAGACAGCAAAGCTCAGAGTGTGTGGGCTCAAACAACACACCCTCAGTGAAGGAACTGGAACCACTATGTGCTTCCTGCCATGGCCGGACTCTACCTGGCCAGAGCAGGTGGTCACTTAAGCGGGAAGGCCCAGAGGGAGGATGCTCCAGGCAGGGGCTGCAGACTCTAAAGCCCTAGAGCAGATGATACCACCACCTGCAGTGCAGTTCTCAATCTTCTAGCTCAAGACTGGCCGAGCAAACAGGAATTAGGAAGGGATCATGTGCCTGACAGACACGTTCCTCTCAAACACTGTATTAGCATTTGTTAATAAAGGCCAGAGGCACTATGTGATACAGAAAGCAATAAATGCTGGAAATCAATGCTGGGGGCACAAGACTTCTAAAAGTCAGGCCCTATGAATGTACCTACTGTGCCTCTGAATCAAGATATGCTGAAATAAACAGAATGAAATGCACAGAAACTGCAAGTAGGTACAGGAGGACAGGCAGAGGGGCTGGGCTCTGGAAAGGCTCCAAGAGCTCATACACGGAAGGATCCAAAGAGGTTGAGGTCAGGAGGTCTGGGGAGTGAGTGTGTTGCTGCTCTGTCCCTTGAACGTCTCAAGCACACTCCAGCATTCATTGCTCCTCTTAGGTCTTCATTTCTCTCCACCAAGAAGCCTGTCTGTCTCTCAAACTCACTGATGTCCTTCGTTGGTCCTTCCTCCCGAAGCCACTGGTCTGGCCACACCTTGTGGCATCCCTCCCTCCTTCCTTCCTCTCATCCATGCTCCCTTCCACTCACAACCAGGAAGAACCTCTGCTCTGCCCTCCCCCCACCCCCCACTCTTCACTGGGCTGGCTCCTGGTTGATGCCAAGTCTATGGCTTCCCATCTTGGCATTTGGTGAGCAGCACCAATGTCCCTTACTCCCCACCTCACTTCCCACTAACAGGAAGACCTGATAGGATCTTCAAAATGCATCAGGCTCAGAGCATTTCTTACTGCTACATTCTGCCAAGCCTACTGTCCACTAGCTGGACTGTTCAACAGCCCCCCAAGGCCACTTTACACACCCACCTTCATCTTTCCTCTGCTCAGAACATGTCTGGAACCCCTGCCCTCACCAGAGGAGTCCCACTGGACTCCGAAACGTGCAGAGGGACACTCACTTCTCCAGGTAGATGGCAGACAGGCTTCGGACCTGTTCCAGCTTGCCCAGGGTCAGTTCCAACTCCGAGCGCAGAGTGGGTGCAGCAGGTGACGGCTCTGGCGAGGCTAGGACTTTCTCAGCCTCAGCAGACAGCCGGGCAACTCCCTTGCCCAGCCCCTCCACCTCAGCCTGCGCTTTCTGTAGAGAGACCAGGAAGGGGCAGAGTGACCAGCAGGGCCTGACAGTCAGCTTCTCCTGAAGACAAGAGAGGTTGGGATGGGAAGGAGGGGTGAGGAGTGAGTGAGGGCTGTGCTTGCCTGTTGCTCAGCAATGCGCTGGGCGCACTCCCGCCCTGGGTCCTTGTCCAGTGGCAGCCGCAGACGGTGCACAGTCCGGGTCTCACAGGCCTCCAGCTGCAGCCGGATATCCTTGAGCTCCGAGATGCACCGCTGACATCGAGACTCCTCCTGCTCACCCTGCTCCAGGCTTTGTAGCAGCTGCTGGTAGTGGCGGCTGCAAGATCCATACTCCCGCTCTGCCACCAGCCGGTCCTCAGGCCCAAAGCCACCAGCATCCTGGCTGTCTCGAAGGAAGGCCTGGTAGTGCAACTCCAGGTTGCGCAGAGCTTGCCGCTGCTCCTCGGGCTTCAGTGTGCGGAACGTGACTAGGGACCAGGACCGGATGAGCTGTATGTCACGACTGAGGCTCTGCCACGCCAGAAGACTCTTCATGTCCACGTGAAGCTGGTGCCACAGTGTGACCAGGGCCTGATGCTGGGCCTCCAGTCTGGCAGACAAGGACCACATTCAGTGATTCTGTCTAGAGCCCTCTTCTCTCTCCACAAACTCCCTCCAGCTGTGAACCCCCAGGTTACCCACCTGGCGACAGCTTCCTGGGCCTCCTGGTTGGGCGGTGGCACAAGAAAGCACACAGAAGGCACGGCGGCCTCACTGCTGGGACCACTGAGCACCTTCCAGTGGGATGGTTGGGCAGGACCCACCAGCTGGCATTGGTCACCCTTGTGCACAGTCACCTGGGATGGTCAGAATAGTAAACAATGCAGCCGGCTGACCTATACCCTCATGGACCCAGCCCCTCAGGCTTGGGCCCAGCCTAGCTCAGCCCTTACCTCCACCTGCTTGTAGTCACACACGGCTAGCAGGGGCACGTGACCCCGCACAGGGTGGGCAGGGTTGCGTGGCTTCAGCTGCACAATTGCCTTGGCCCGCTTGGCCAGGCCGGAGAGGTGCCCCTTGTACTCATTCAGTTGCTCCTTCTCATCCTGTGGGGGAGGGGAGGCTCAGGGTCAACCCAGCTAGCTCCCAGTGCAGGGATACCTGGCCATGGAAGAAGCAGACCCCCGCCCACCCAGCACCCTGCCTGGAGAGGCTTCTGATGCTAGGAGCAAGGGCACTTAACGGCAGGTGCAGTTGCCAGAGGGGACCGGCCTCCACAAATTCAATCCATTGACCTCGCTCCTCCCAACAAGACCAGGTACCCCATCCCTACCTTAGGCCACTCCTCACAGCTTCTGAAGAAGCAGCTAGGTCTACTTACATGCCAACCCCCTCACCACCACCCCCCACCCCCGCAATGACCTTGGCCCTACTCCCTCTCCTATAGAAGCTCATCCTCCTCCCCCATCAAACCGGGAGAGGAAAGAGAACCACTCTCCCCAAGAGCATTTAAGGACAGCGTCTGTGCTGGAGTACCTGGCCCTCCCCAACCCTCTCGGGTGGGTGTTGTAGCTGAGGCCCAGTCTTTGCAGATTGTACAATCAGCTTCCTCCTCTCCCCTCTGCCTCTAGGACTCCCTACCTAGAGTGCTGAGGCTGTTGTGAACAGCCTCCAGCCACGCACGCCCTGGCCACACCCCAGCATATATGGGCACCACATCCAGCTGCCCTTCACAGCCCTGCAGCTCTGCCAGCTCCAGTCATCAGGCCATAAAGTCAGTGCCTATTCACCACAGGGCTGGTGATCCCAGCTGACACCTCCACTCAGGGTAGGCTCTCAGGTCGGGCGGGGCTCATCCCAGCCCACCAGTGGGACACCTGTCGCCAGTTTTTCTGTCCGTTACATACACACACACACACACCCATGTGTCTCAGGTACCTTCCCAGCCCTTGTCCCATCTAGTCCATCCCTCTGTGCCTTGTTCACAGCTGCCTTACCTGGGCATCCTGCAGCAGGTCCTCAAGCCTGGTGACGGTGATGGAGCGGTCACAGCTGTACTTCCTGCGTAACGTCTCCTGCAGTTTCTGCAACTGTTCCTCAGCCTCCCGAACATCTGAGAAGAACTAGGACAGCAGGAGGGGTCATCTATAGGTGACAGAGCCCAAACCCTAGGCAAGCTGTTTGAGCAGGGGCCAGACCCAAGGGAAGAGGTAGTGGAACTCCATCCTCCCTCCCCCAGCCTCCCTGCCCCCGTTTCCCCCCCACCCCCGGGAGGACGGTTAACCAGGGCCATACATCTGTCAGGTGCTCTGAGGACCCTCCCAGTCACTAGAGCTGAGCCACAGGAGGAAGCGAGGCTCTGGTCCTTACCTGGAAGTAGGCTGTGTTCTCTTTCAAGTGTGCTTCAATGCAGCAACAGAGCTGCAGCATCCAGCTCCACTGGGTCTGCAAGGCGGCCTGGAAGGACTGTGGACAGCACGGTCCTTAGGACCCACACCCAGGCCCTCGGTCCCATAGCCCTACCCCCACAGACGCTCATACGGCTCCCATGGCCCCACCTCCACCGTGGGCCGAGCAGGATGGTCTTCCCGCAGCAACCTGTCCCCTGTGTTCTGGATCTCCTTGATTTTCTTTTCCTTCATTTCCAGTTCACGCATCAGGGCCTGACAAAAAGGAAAGGGTCTCAAGGAGAGTTTCAGGAACGCTGTACATGCAATCCAAGTCCCAGGCTCATCTTCACAGAGCCCTGAGGCTGAACTCAAGGGGCTCCCAGCACTGGAGAACAGTATGGGTGGGTGTGAGTGGGAAGGGAGGGGGTGGACATCCTAAGGAGGAAACACTGTCTTACCGAGTAACTTTCTTTCTTGGCAGCCATGTTGGTGTTGCGGTCACTCCAATCAAAGCCCACTTCCTCCTCTTCCTTCTCATTCAGCCACATCAGCTCCTTGGTAGCTGCCGCCACAAACCCATGCAAGCTCTCCAGGGACCGGAGGCGGGCCTTGGAGGAGTTCTTTAAGGAGGAAAGAATTAGTCAGTGACTGTGGTGGCCTACCCCTCCCAGCTGCTTGCAGTACCCCACTCACCAGCAGCTTTGCATACTGCAGGTCTAGGCGACCCAGGCAGTCTCGGTAGGCACCCCGGGTGGCAGGGGAGAGCTGGTTCTGCAGGAGAGACCAGTGAGTTGTAAGATCTGCAGTGGCCTGGGCCTAGCACACAGCCACTGCCTACCCCAAGCGTACCACTCACCTCATCATTACGAGCCCGCTCGATCTTGGCCCGAAATTCCTCGATAGACTGATGCATGCCTCGGTGGCTGCCCAGCTGGGCCTCCACACTGGGCAAGTCCACGCCCCACTCAGCACTGTCTATTCGACGCTGGTTCTCCTCTACCCATGCCAGCAGGTCTTGCAGGTAGCGCAGCGTGGAGTCCTCTAGCTCTGGGCGCCTCTGTGTACTCTGCAGGGTCACCTGGGTCACAGGGGCACCCACCCCTGCCTTCAGCCGGAGATTGTATTCAGTGCGGATGGCTACCAGACGCTCATGTAGACGATACACCCTGAGGAAGCACAGAAGTTGGAAAGGGGGGTCAGGTGGGTCTCAGGCCTCCTAACCCAGCCTTCCCAGGTAAGGTACATACCTCCGGTACATCTGTTCACCCTGTGGATGCCGCCCATCTTTAAGGGTCTGCACATCATTGAACAACAGCCGGATCATACCATCAGCCTTGTCCAGGTCTCTCTCGACTTCCCCAGCCCGCTGAGCCACCTTGCCCGAGGCCAGCAGCCGAATATCCTGTAAGATGGTCCCGTGTGACTTGGCCTGGCTAACTCTCCTATTCACTGCCTAGGGTTCTCAACCAAGGCTGCCCCTTCATCCCTTTCCCCAGCCTAAAAAATCAAGGTCCTGTCTGGCTCCCAGCCTTGGGATTCCCATTCCTTCCTTTCCCTCCCAGTGATCCCACATATCTTCCTAGGATGCTTCTAAACTAATCTGTATCAGTTCTCTGGGGACACAGGATCCTGTTCAAAAGATTCCCACTCGGTCCAAGGACAGAGACCGTCACAGCTTTGTTCACAGGAGACTCTGTGCCTCACGCTCCATCACCTACCACATAACTCCTCTCACCCAGGCCCACACAGCCCTGTGCCTTATGGACCCCAAGGCACTAGCCATGAGGCTGGGGTCTCCCTACTCCCCATTCCCTGAGTGAAGAGGGGATGAGGGCCACACTGGAAGGAGACAGGAAGGCAGACAGTCCTGCCTGGTGGCCAGAGGCCAGTTCTGCTCACAGAAGGAGGTCAGGGTTGGCAGTAGACCAGAAGGGCCTGGTTTTCCCGCCCTAGTGCCACGCCCTGGGCCTGTAGCCCAGCAGGCCACAGCCCTGGCTGCAGAGTAAGCAACTCAGGGCTCCTCCTACCTCCCTCAGGCCTGGAGGGGTGCCCACCCCACCCCTTGCCCTGCCACCCCGCCCCCTCACCCCGCCTCTCCTCTCTCCCTCACCGACTGCAGTAGGGCATCCGCTTGGTTTAGCTGCTCCTCACACAGCCCAGCCTCCATCTGCAGTTTGCTCACAATGCGCTGAAGGCACTCCAGCCTATGGACCAGATCACAAGGCAGGGCCCCACAGGGAGTCACTAGGGGCCCACCACACTCCAGCGTCAGAGAGGAGCTCCCCTCTGCTCTGGCCTCTCTGTCTGCCTCGGGCGTACTGTCCTGCTGGCCCCAAACACTGAAGCTTGGTTGGGTGTGGAGGGGTTTCCTCCTCAGGCAATGACTCACCCTGGGGTGGTTCCCCTGCCACCGCAAGGCCCCACCCGCCTGCTGTCTCCCACATCGCCTGCCACCCTCCACATGGCCCACCTCTCAAACTCGCTCCGGAGTTGCTTCTCCCGCTCCAGGATGGCCACATGCAGCTTGCCCCACTCCTTTTCCACGTCTAGTGGGTGGTAGCCAGGGGGAATCTTGAGCTGGCCTGCTTGTACTGCCCCCTGTGAATAGGGGCAAGCTCAGGCCTAAACTGGACACAGGGAATCCTGGATGCTCATCCCCTCCACAACCTGGTACAACTTTAGTTCCTAAGCACTACTACTACTTTGGTCAAGCCATACTAGAGAGACATCGAATTCTGCGGTTCATTGAGGCCTCAATTTATCTACCTAGGGAATACATGACCCTCATACCCCCAGCTACCCCAAAACCAGGAGACACCCCACCCACTCCCCCTTAGAAGCATCTCACTTTACCTCCAAAGACTGGTAGATGACTTTGGACCGGTTCTTGTCTGCCTCCTTGGCAGGAAGTTCTGTCTCCTTGAACTTCAAAAACTGGCACCATAGGATCTATAGAGACAGGGGGTGTCAGCAGCTACGCACCAAGACAACCAAAGGGCACCTGCCCAAGGAGGCAGGCCTACCTCAATCTCTTCAAAGCTGGAGGGAAACTTTCGCTCCTCAAAAGCAGCGGTGTGGTGCCGGATCCACTGCAGCAGCAGCAGCACCAGCTCCCGGTATTCCTGCCAACGGAGCTGCAGCTCCTATGAGCAAAGAAGGAGTGAGTGAGCAACCTTCAGGGTCTCGGGATCCAGGCCTCAGCCCAGGCCCACCGACGGGGACACCCATCCACACACTTACATTGGCCCTCACTCCATCCTGTGCACCAGGCACGCGGGGCATGGCATCATACAGGGATGAAACATACGTGATGATAGACTTCTCGTCAGGCTGAGGGACATCCACATCTGCGGGGAGAGGCTGGTTCAGTGGGGCCTAGGCAGCAAGGGTGAAGATGGGGGAAGCCCATGAAGGAAGATCGTACCTTCTGGGTCCAGGAGCCGCGTAACTCCCAGGTCCCGCTCTGCCACGGAGAAGGCCTGGTCTAGGTTCTCCAGGTTGGTCTGTCGATACACTTTATTCATATCTATGAGCATCGGCCTGTGGACAACAGAGACACCCATGAACAAGGCTCCATAAACACTCCGTCATGCATCCTAGCAAACAAAGCTTAGCCCATACCCTCTTAAAGACATGCTGCCTACTTCCCTAACATCTCCAATCTTGCAATGAGGGGGTTGATTTTTGTTTTGGGTTGGGGGATTGTTGTTGTTGTTTTGAGGCAGGGTCTTGCTTGTAACCCTGGCCGGACTGTAACTCCTGTGTAGACCAGACTCACAGAACCACCTGCCTTTCTCTGTGTCTGCCTCCAGAGTGCTGGGGTTAAAGGCATGCACCACCACACCCAGCAATGGGGCCCAAGGAGCCTATGGTGGGGACCAGCACAGGAGCAGTGCACAGGTTAGAGAGCATCAACTTGGGCTCCTATAGTCTCCCTGCCCATCAGGCTTCTTTTGAGGGTCCATGTGGGCATGATCAGGCTGGAAGAGCAGAGGTGCTTCTGAAGGGCCTTACAGGAGACAGGCAGGGCCCCGCTCTGGGCACCTCCCAGAGGAAGCTGCTGGCATGCACCCTGCGGGCATCAGGTTCCAACAGTGGAAGGTACTCCCCCTGTTCCCTCTGCCCTGACTTGTTTGGAAGTCACCAGGTTGAAGTCACCCAACCTCCAGTCTTCCTCCATTCCACAGGAACACATACTTGTGTCGGTGGATGATAGCATTGAAGAGACGGCCATCGCGCCAACTGGTGGTGAAGTTGTCACAACGCAGGCCTTGGTAGCCCTCTACCATACGCTGTGACCACAGCAGCAGCTTCTCCTTTGCTGTCATGTCCTCTGACTGTCCGCTCACCTGGATGTCTGAGATCTGCCACACACACAGCAGATAAAGGCGGGAGCTCAGCTGTGGCTGCCCGGCCTGCCTGACCACCCAGCCGTCCAGCCACCAGAAGCCTTGACCAGCTCCTTAAAGCAGAGCAGCTCAGGACGCAACTGTAATACGCAGGGCTCCCAGACCACCTGGGGCACACTGGGGTTCCTGTGGCTAAAGCCTATCACCTCTACCTCAAGACCAGGCTACCATAGTTGGCAGCTTCCACAGAAGACAACAGAGACCCTACCTTCTACTGTCAAATAATTGGTGCTCAGAGATTCCCTTAGCTGCGCTAGGCTGGAATGTACCCTGAGCACCCAGAGACTAACATGTAACCCAGAAGATAGGCAACAGACATGAGAAGAGCAGCTACAGACCCTTAAGGTTGGTCCAGTTATTGGGGTGAGGGGGCAGGTTAAAGTCCCCCTCTAACTGCAGGCAGGACTGGGTCTACCACCTTTTTGTCTGTTAGCCCATGTGACTCAGCTACCATGCCAGTCTGGCTTTTAGGCCCAAGATCTTAGATTTGTGGCTTCCTGTGAGGCTAGCACAGGCAACAGATGAGTCACCAGGGCATCCCTGCAGCTCCAGAAACTTCCCTAGGCAACCAGCAGAAAACGCATTCCTCTGCAAGGAGGTTCTACTGGCCCTAGCTAGCTAGGGCCTGAGGGCACAGGAGAGGCAGGTCTCGCAGAAAGAATTACACCCTAGAGCTACAAAACTAGCATAGGCTGAGACTGGCAGGATAGCCAAAGAGCACCACCTCCCAGGCCACACCCTAGCCAGAAACAGGGCCAGCCAACCAGCCGTGGGGCCCGCCAAATCCCTAGGCGAAGGTGGATGGCAGCAGTACAGCCACCTACCTGGAAGTGCAGGATGATTGTCCAGATCAGGCCAAGGGTCAGCTTGGGGTTGCCGTCAGCAATGTCATCATTTCTGATGTTCACTAACTTCACCTGAGAACAGATGGCTCCATCAAACAACCCGACATTCCGGGAGGTAGCCAGGTATGGGGCTTATGACCCAGAGCCTGGGGCCAGGTAGACAGCCGTATTTACCTGGCGATGTCGGAGATAGTCCAGAGCGATCTGAACATTCTGCAGCTTGTGGAAACGCATCCTCCCTTTCTCTCGGGGCTGAGAGGAGTCAAGGCTCAGTTAGGGTCCATGGGGCAATAGTCGCTTCAAGGCCCAACCCTTCTGTTACCCCCAGAGCAGCAGCGTCAACTAAACCAAGGGTCTCTCCTAGTGCATCTACAGCCCCTCCACGATCCCAGGTTCACCCTCTGTAGCTGGATGACCAACAGCCCAGGGGCAGGCTCAGAAAGCCAGCAACCCTGGCTGTGGGAAGGAAGGAAGGGAGTGGGGGAGAGACAATAGCCAGGAAGCCACAGGCAGTGGGCAGTGGCACTGTGGGGGAGGGAGGGGTCCTCAGTGGTACCCAATGCAGCTTCTGGTGAGTCTCTGGCCCAGCCCCAGATAGGCAGCATGGAGGACAGCAGGCAGCTTGACACACCCATCTGCCTGCCCACGAGCCAGACATGGGCCAGGCTGGACTGGCTGCAATCCCCAGGTGAGTTGGGTGGGTTCCACAGTCTTGGGAAGCCCAGGTGCCGCCATGTCAGCAGGCACAACCACTCACCAGGCGCACACTCCTGATTACGTCCCGCTCCCTCGGCTGCCCAGCCAGAGCAGGGCAAAGGGTAAAGGGCAGAGGTCAAGATTCAGAGTCCAAGCAGCAGAGAAACCAAAGCAGAGCAGAGCATGAGGTTACTGTGTTAGAGCTCAAATGCGGAGAACAGCGAGGGGGTCATGGCCACCAAGAGGCCTGGCCTTCGGCTATAATGCCAAAGCCCTGGCCCGGAAGGAGCAGTTGGGGTTGGAGGAGGCTGGAGAAGGTGAGAGACGGAGCTGGACACCGAGTGGGTCGAAGGGGAAGGCCCCAAGGAAGGAAGGAAGGAAGGCAGAGAGACAGACACACATACCAGGCTGTCTCCTGAGAGGACTTCCAGCAGGGAGATGAGGTTGTGGCCATCACGGAGGTCTTCATACAGGTCACTGATGTGCCTCTGAGCCTGTGGAAACAGCAGGAAGCAAGATGGCCACAGATAAGGATTGCCCAGAGCCACTCGGGCACGGGGCACTACTGTGGGTATGGAGAAGCAGAGCCGTGGAGCACCCCCTGGCCCATGCAGGCACCTACCTCTGCCCTCCAGTGCTACAGCAGAGCCACGAGAGACCAGAAAGAAGAGGAAGAAAGAGACAGGAGTAAGCGTGGGAGGAAAAGGACAGAAAATAACAGGTTTCAGAGATGAAAGGACAGCTTAGGACCTGTGAGAACACCCGGGGAGCGGGAAGGGGGGGCGTGGGCTGGGGAACCCCTCCCAACTCATAAGCAGGCACCACTAACCTTGATAAGGTGTTTGTTGACCCACTTGGTGAAAGTTTTCTTCTGCACACGGTCTCGTTCATCTGCAGGAGACAAAACCAGTTTAGCTACAGCCTGGGAAAAACCCGGAGAGGCCTCCCTCCAGAGGTGCAGCAGACACAGTGGCCAGTGTTAGCAAACCTTGGCTGACAAGGCTCCACCGGGGCAATCCCTGGCCTTTCCCAGATCAGAAAGATGGGGGTCCACCAAGAAGCCTCCCCACACAGACACCAGAGACCAAGGAACCCAGGTCTAGCCAGGCCCAGCAGGGTGCTGCTGTTCAAAACCTCCACTGTTTCTAAGACAGGAGGTCTCCAGCCAATGTACAGAGCCCACAGCATACAAGTCCTAGCCTGCCCCACCCCACATGCTGCCTCCCAGGCTGAGCAAGAGCATGGCAGGGCTGGGGCCAGCAGGGCTTTTGGAGGGAAAGTCAAGTCTCTCTGACAGGGCAGCCGGCCTTCTCAGAGACACAGAGAGCCCTAGATACCCTGGCTTAAAGCTCAAGGGCCAATCAGTATTGGGCATGGATCACTGGTCCCCATCTTGGAGCCTGTCCCCAAAATCCATACCCTTATAACAGCGCCCCACCCCACTTTGTGCCAAGACTTCCTGATACAGGAAGAACTCTTCCTGTCACCAAGGCCCTGCCCAGAAGAAACGCCAGCTACCTTTCTTGCCCTCAGAGGCCCTGAGCACAGCCAGGTAGAGGTTGTCCTCTGAGCTGGTTCTCTTGCTACCCAGGCCTTCGGGCTCGGGCACACGGAGCCGGTGCTGAGACATGGTGCTGCCCCCGCCCCTTGGTCACCCTGTCCCTCGGCTCTCAGGTGCTGGGCTCCGTCTAGTCTAGGCAGCCTAGTGCGTCCGGTGGTACACAGGCTGCTGGAGGGTGCCGGCCGCTCCGGGACAGTAACTCAGCAGAGGCTCAGCTCAGACTGAAGTTCTGAAGGCCACTCCCTTGCCTGCTGTGCTCCTAGCAAGGCCGTCCCACCCAACAAGCTTTACTTCGCCTTGCCCGCCCCTCAGAGGGGAGTGTCCCTGCGGGGAAAGGAGGAAGGCAGCCCCTCCCCCATGGCCACACCCTCAGCCCACCAGAAACAGGAAACCCGGGTTTCCTCACCCACCCTACCCACAGCAGTAGAACCTGGGTATAGAGATGGGGGGAGGGGGCTGGCCCAGGATCACAAGGGAACACATACTATCCCCATGGCCACCCAGAGGGATCGTCTATCACACTTAATGAGCAGAGATCCCCTACCACACAGGGCTGTTAGAGAGTACATACAGACGCCCTAGTTCCATGCAGAGTGACTGACTGTACAGTAAAGTCCTAGGGGTGGGGACCAGCTGCCTCTCTTCTTGAAGTCCCCTAAATCACACTCCTGTACCGGACAGGGACTATGCCCTACCTACTGGCTACTGGCCCCCACAGCTGCTAGGCTTTTAGGTCTTGCTGAAGGACCTCCTGGGTTTGGCAGGGTCTCCCACAGGATTTCCAAGAGTCCAGCCCAAGCCAGCCCAGCCCAAGCCAGCCCAGCCAGGCAAAGCTCACCTCAGGCAAGAACAGCTCATAGCTCGGTGGTGACTCACCCCAGCAGGGCAGCCCAGCCCAAGCTGCAGGGACACCTCCCCAGTTGGGGTGGGAGAAAGGGTTGCTGGGGCAGCAAAGAGCACACCGAGGGGGCACAGCCAGTGAGTCAGACCTGGGGAGGGGGCCCCCGGAGCTGTGACTCACTAGAAAGGAAGCTGTACCTTGAGGCAGGATGGGGACGTTTGCAGCAGGGTAGGGCTGGCGAATAGCAGCTGTTACCGGCTGTAAAGGTGATGGACCTGGGCAAAGGGCATGGGCCCCTGGGACTACACCTGTCTAACTCTACGTGGCTACTCATAGCCTCTCTGACTCCCTGCGGTCAGAAAATGGAGCCACCTAGGGCCAGCATCTGGAACTACCCAACCAACCCGACCCACTCTAGGAAAAAATGTACCACCCAGACCACAAGAATTTTCCAGCAGAGGCACTGATGTGATCCAGCTGTGCACTGCTGAGGAACAAGAACAACCTCCTCCCCAGAGGCTAGGGCCTCTCGATTCCAGGAAAAGTTTGCCCTGTGTTGTCCTTGCTGCTTCCCTAATGGCCACAAGAGGGCACCACAGCTCTGTAGGGCAGAGCAGGAGCGAGTGACTAAGTCTTGAGATAGCTTGAAGCCTTTACCCCAGAGAGCACATAGCTCTCTGCCAGGTGTCATACACCCAAGGGTGTCCTCAGCCTCCAACACATGACCACCTTTGCCTCTGGCTCAACAACCACTGCAACCCACTAGAGATGACTCCTCTCACTCCAGACGCCAGGAACCTCAAATCTGACACCACACTGGTCAGTGTTCTTTCTGGGAGCTTCTCAAAGACTAGGCCAGCAACCTCCTCATCGAGGAAATAAACCCTTTAGAAGGGCGGAGGTGCGGCAACAGTGGCTGCACTGCTGATATGAGCTGTCACTCTGCTGAGGGCACAGGCTCTGGAAGTGTGCCAGCAGTTGAGCACAGAAACCCAAGAAACCACTAGAATGTGGGGAGACAGGATCTGACATCAAAAACACAGGTGGACCCTAAGCCAGACTCCAGCCAAGCTACTTCCCAGCGTCTCCATCTCTGCCACTATCACGTTCTAAGGAGGCTGTCTGGGAAGTGGACTCAGCTCCAGGACAGGGCTTCCACCTCCTCTAGCACTCCTTCCCCTGAACACGCCTGCTCTCAATCTCTCCCAACTCTGTCTTGTCCCTTGCCACTGGCTGGAGATGTCTCCTCTCCTGCTCATCCTTCTCACTCAAACCCATAGGTAGCTGTCCCCAAGGCGGCCCAGCAGAGCCCAGGCATGCCCTCAAATGCTGCTGCACACCTCACGGGGTCTCTGACACCTGTCCAATCAGCCCCCAGGGACACTCCCCACTCCAATAGTGTGTTGCACATCTATAGAAGGCAGCTGACCCTCGGCAACGTCTCCCTGAAAAAAGGAGGTAATTATGGTCCTCTAAGGAATGTCGTTCCCTGCTCAACGTACACTCTCTCTCTTCCCTCTGTCTTTCTCTCTGTCTCTGTCTGTCTCTCTCTGGGAGAGAACCTAGAAGGCGCCAGGGACAGCACAAGTGGGAGGGCCCACAGCCCCACCCTCAGCGCCGGAACCGCTCTGGGATCGTCCCCACAGCTAAAGCACTAAGCTCGGAAAATCCTCTGGCCCGCCCACTTACCATCCCCCTCTCCAGAGGAAAACCTATCCCTGAGCTGGACAACTCTGTCTTCCTCCCCAGGTGTTTCCGGAGCTTAAGAGGCGGGGCTGTACCTGGGCCAAGCAACACCCCATCACAAGCTCAAGGCCTGCCCACCAACCTGAGCGGCCGCACCCACCTACACAACAGAGTTGCCCGTAGAGGTAGCCCCTGCGGACCTGCTCGCAGCCCCCATCCAGCCAGCAGGGCCGCTCCAGCAGGACCTCCCTCTGCGAAGTGAAGACGCCCTTCGCCGCCCACGTCCCTGCCATTGCCAGGAGCCCCTAGTGCCTTGGGCTGCTGCAGACGACACGGAAGCCGTGCCTGTGTTGAAGGCTGAAGGCCCTGGCTTGGCCTTCCACGTTCGCCCCCGCCCACCGGACGCAATACCCAGACCCGGAGAACCTGCCCCTGCTGCAAGTGCTCCGCCCAGTGTGGGCCAGGAAGCCGCGCCCCAGCCCATCGGGAGCAAACTAGCTCGCGGGAACACGAGGGAACCGGGGTGCAGGTGCCCTCTAGATCAAAAGGGTCTGGGAACTGTCCAGTGATCGGAGTTTTCCAGGGTTCCTCCCACGCTCCGGGTAACTCTAAGACTGGTGTCTACGGGAGTGCCACTCCCAGCAGGGTATGCAAGGGTCACCCGCCCCAAAGAGCCAGATCAGCTGAGGCAATGGGCAGAGTACAGAATTGCGGACGACCACGCCCACACCTGGCACTGCAGGGCACCTAGTGAACCAAAGGGGGACACAGGGAGCTCTTTCCCTCATGTGGCGACAGGAAACTAAGTTGAGCCCAGGGCGTCTTGGTCCCAAACGAAAAACATCTCCGAGGGTTCTGAAGAAGCTCTAAGCCTGTGCATTCGGTTGGATGGCACGGATTGCAGCTGACTCACCGGCTTCTGGGAAACCTAGAGCCACGCCTGGAAACCCCGCGTCCTGGCACTCATCCGCTGGACGCTAAGACCTAGCAGGCCCGCTAGAGGGCACTAGGCCACAAACACTCCTGGACTGATGAGTCCAGGTCTGAGGTGCATCTCATGAGGGCAGTCCCTCTGGCTAGAAGCCCTGGTGCAGAACTGCCCAATCCCCAGGGACTGTCCCAGGCTCCATTCACTTCAGCTCCACCCCATCCTGCGGTGAGCACAGCCGCCTCGGACTATAGCCCAAGGGCTGGTGACTTTGAGGAGAGGGCAGAACAGAACATAGCCTAACTTCTTGCCACACAACTGGTTCTGGTATGCCATGTTGGAGGACACTCAGACAAACTTCCTTTGTGCGACTCGGCCTACACTCCGTGGGCAGCGAGGTCACTAGGCAGGCTCTGTGGCCCTGCCCAGATCAGTCTGTGAACCTGCCACTCTGGTTTCTCACTGCTGTGGTAAGAGAGAAAGGCCTTTCCTTGGAAGGCAGGCATTCCCATAGGCCTGTGCCTTCGATCTGGAGCTCACCCCACCTCTTTCCATTCACCCACCCAGGACCTGATGCAGGCTAACCAGCCAGAGTTCTACTCCAAGAAGTAGCAGAGTCTTCAATGCAGAGTAGGCACAAGGCAGACACGGCTTTCACAAACACTGGTATTTCACTCAGGAACAGGAAGAGGAGGGCTCCGAGAAGGCAAGGGGCGGGAGGAAGGCGGACCCTCCACCCCCTGCCCCGCCCCAGTCTTCTGTCAGGGGCGGTGGCCCATGACAGTGGCAGAGGCAAGGGTGCTTACCTTGCTCATCCTGTGCCTGCCGATGCCCCTTACGCCAGTGCCATACGGCAGCCACAGTGACAACATGACCCACGACTACCAGGGAGGGAAACAGGCTGCCCGACGGCTCCATGGCTGCCACCCAGGATGGGCAGAGCCGTCCTCACCAGGGACCAGCTGCTGTGAAGTCAGACAGCACCTCCCTGCATGGAGGGTGAGCGAAGGAGTGGCCCAGAACCAAAGCCCACTCTGTCCCCTGCTGCCCTGCCTTCAGAGACAGCCCTACTGTACTATCTGCACTCAGCCGGGGGACAATGTACAGTCCCCTCGGCACCAACTGCGCTCTTACCCAGCCTCCTCCCTGCCTCCTCCCTCTTGTGGCTCTTGGCCGCTCCCCACCCGCACTCCCCACAGGGCCCAGCTCAGCTGTCTCTACGCAGAGCCACCGACGCTCAAGGTTAACTGGAGCCTTAACCCTTGCCTACCCACAGCCACACCCGCCAGGAGGAGGGGCCTGTAGCTTTTCTCCCCAAGCCTCAGCCCCCCAGCCTAGCCTGGGCAGACTCAACACGGGTCCTCCTTCCCAAGTCAAGCCTAACCAGCACTCCCTGTCCACATCAGGAGGAAGCCTGAACGCTCAGTCTACTTCCAAGGGTGCCCTCTGGGAACAGCCACCAAGCACAGAGGGTGGACAGATGTCAATGCCCTGTCCCTCATTGCCCTCCCTACAACTGACCCCCACCACACTGACCCCACCATACTGAAAGATAGGTGGGCTCCTCACAAGCCCCAAAGTCCAATGTAAGGCCTTGAACAGGATCTGAGGGAGAGGCCAGGTGAGGCTAGGCAGGCGGGTGTATGCAAAGGAAAACAGGAGTCATGGCCTCCAGCCTAGCTGGGTTCCCAAAAGACTCTGAAGGGCTGCCCCACCTACCGGGCACGATCTTCATTGGGGACAGCGACAGGAGCCCACGGGGCCAACAGGGAGCGGGTGAGGGGCGTGGGGAGGGTCACAGGCCCCTCTGAGGCAGCAAGCCTGCAGCGGCAGTGGTGAGGCCGGAGGAGGGCACAGCTTTCCAGCCTTGTCAGCAGAAGTTGGGGGAAGGGAGAGGAGCAGTGGGCAGGGGGCCCAGGGGGATATAAATATCCAAGGAGGGCAAGCAAGGCCCGTCACTTGTCCAGACTTAGTACATGACGTAGGGCGCCCAGGCTCACTGGAGTCCCATCTGGCTGGGCGGTCCCACAACACTGAGCCCCCTAGTGCTCTCCCTCCCCAGCCCCTCCCCCCAGCGCCCATGGGTGATACTATATATAATAAGGAGGTGCCTGGCATCAGGATCTACCATGGATGGAGACAGAAGTGGACTCAGGCTCATATTCCCTTGAGAGAGGGTGCTGCCCATACCCTGCCCATCTTCTGGGGCGCTCTTAGGAAATGCCACATGGGCCTTTTCTCCCAGAGAGCTCTGAGCAAGTCACTCGACACAAACACCTGGCCCCAGGGCAGACAGGACTGTATCTCCAAGGTCAGACTACAGGTCAGAGACTCGGGCAACCCAAAACTGGGGCCTAAGCTGCATGAGCATTCACCTACCTGCACCCACTGGGCTGCTCCTCCCAGCCCAGGCTTCTCAGAATGGGGAAATCCCAAGGCTCCCCGCATCCCTAGTCTGTGGAGGCACAGTATCCACAAGTCAGCAAGCATGCCCACAACACATCCGCCATATGCAATACTGACCTGGACCCCAGTGCTTCCTGAGAAACAAGCTGCGTGTATGTGTACATCTGTGTGGAGCGGGGGAGACACAGTCCCATCTCCTTCCTCCCAGGAGCCTGAGCACACTGGGCCAGGCTCATGGGTCCTCACTGACAAACGGCTGAGGAGCTAAAGTAGGCCCTCCACTCCCTAACGCCTCCAGCGTGAAGCACCAGTCTATTACAATCTTGAGGACATCCTATAGAGTCTTGGCTGTGAGCACGCTAGTCAGATGAGGAAACTGGGGCCTGATCATAGTGAGGAGCTGGCCTGAGCTTCCACGGAGTCAAATGAGTCCCCAACACATATGGCCTAGACTAAGTCAACACAACATAGCCAACCAGCCTTGGACCCTGACTGCTGATGTGGGGGTGCCCTGTTCACACTGGGCAGAGGAGGGCATGAGAAGGCTGGGCCCACCACTGTCTCATAAACTAGCCTGTGGTGCTCAGCTCTGGGCAGCCAGGGACTGGGCTAACTGGGGTCGGGTATTGAAAGCCTCTTGGGCAGGCCAAAGAGACTCCTGATGACTGGCATTGAACAGGGACAGAGACAGTCAGGCAAGATTCAGCAAAGAGAACAGTACAGCCTCTCTCAGCAGAGCCCTTGTCTCCACAGCTTCAGTAACTGGTCCCCCAGAGCAAAGTGCCCTGGCTCTGAGCAACGCCTCACCACATTCCACACACCCTGAGCTGGCTGTAAGGGGCCATGCCATCCCTACGTCCGGGTGTCTGAGGTCATGAGAAGTACCAGTAGGTGACACGCAGTCCATCCTCCCTCTTATGGACCTGTACCCTGCCAAAGACGGCCAAAGTCTCAGCTAGAGACCAAGTTCTAACCTCTACCTGAAGCCTCCACTACCGCTGTGCCCTACCTTGGCCCAGCTGGATCAGCTCCTCCATGCTGTACCTATCCATAGCTGCTGGCCAGGATCTGCTGCTTCCAGAACAGCAGAGAGGAAGGGAAGGCAGGAAGGAGGGGAGGGGTGGGAAGCAAAGGGAGGGCTTGCTCATGCCCTGACCTCCACACCCAGCAGCAACTCCTCCTCATGACTGACTAAAGGGTCCCCACAGTCAGCCAGACCAACAGAACCCAAGCCTGGTGACTGGCATCAGTGGGTAGCCTGGGCAGACCAATCTGGGGGTGCAGAGCAAAGGCCTGCCTTAGTCCCTAAGCTCTGGAGTTTCAGGCCACTGGCCTTCCCCACTCTGCCTGCCAGGCACAGCCCAACTCACCCCATAGCATCTACTTCCCCCCATCTCCTCTCCCTGCCAGGCGAGCCCTGCCACCCCCTCACTCACATGTCAAACATCCATGGAATTCCATGTAGCCACATGTGTGCATGTGTTCGTGTGTACACATGCACAAACACATACCATTTTGATGATACTAGGCCTCAAATTGGTTTCTTGACCACTCTGGGCAAGCACACAGCTACTGACTCACACGCCTTGCCCCTGAGTTCCTCCACTTAACTTTTCCCCTTTTTAGTTATGTTATATTATTTATTTAGATGGTGTGTGTGTGCCATAGCATGAAGGTAGAGAGAGGCCACAGAGGACAACTAAAGGGAGTCAATTGCTTCTTTTCACCTTGCAGGTCCAGGGATCAAATCCAGCTCCTCAGACTTAACAGCAAGCACCTTTATTTGCAGAGCCATCTTGCTGGCCCCTGTCTACTCCTTCTTGACATACACATTCCCTCAGCCCCCAAAGCTCTCCCCCTCCCTTACCCAAGTCCCCTTCAACTATCTCAGTCCTCTAGACTGAGCAAACATGACATCTCCTGACGGTCCACACTTCCTCCCATCCAACTGTATGTAACCTGGGAAACGCAAACCTTATTTGTCCACAACCTGGGTAAAAACCTTCCAGAGTTCTTCAGATGCCTTCCTGCATCCTAGCACCAATGAGCACCTCCCAAGAGCCATGGCCACCTGAGCCGTGAGCAGAGGAGGGTAGGGCAGCGCTGCAGTGGGTGGGGGAAGGCGGGGCAGCGCTGCAGCCCCTATGCATGCCACACAGTGGATGACCATGGGAAAGTCAGGGTGCATTAGCCACATGTTGGCATGAAGACGGGAGAACTGATGTCCACGTGGGGACTGTTACATGACAACCCTCTGAGAGCACACGCCTCTGAGTGCTCAGACACTTCTGGTCCTGTTCTGAATTCTGAGCCAGGCAAGATACGATCTTTTGGAGTTAAAATGAAACTCACATACACAAACCACTCCAGCAACTTTATAACACAAGGAAATCTCTGGGCGCCTCCCTCCTCATGGTAACTCTCTTAGTTGACCAACTTCTTGACTCTCAGGTTGAGCTCTCTGATTGCTCCTAAAGCCACCTCCTACCACACACTCTCTCTCCTCACCTCATCTGAAACCGCAAGATATGACACCCTCCACATAAGTGTACTGATTGTGGACGAGGGGAGGGGTATTCCCCATTCATTCTGTGGATGAGGGGAGGGGTATTCCCCATTCATTCTGTGGATGAGGGGAGGGGTATTCCCCATTCATTCCCTGGCCAGGGTTTATGGACAGAGGTAGCCCATCTAACTGGGACCATGCTGGTAGCCAGCACTGCAGCACAGACCTATGTATAACCCCCTGGAAGGGCCGTGCTAGAGAAAGTGACAATCTTGTTGGCTCACTGCTGGCTTTTTTTTTTTCTTTTTAGACAGGGTTTCTCTGTGTAGCCTTAGCCTTCTCTGTTTAGCTGTCCTAAAACTCTCTCTGTAGACCAGGCTGGCCTCAGACTCAAAGATCTGCCTGCCTCTGCCTCATGAGTGCTGGGATTAAAGGTGTGAGCAGTCACTACCACCCAGCTTGCTCGCTTATTTTTAACCCAAAGGAGCCAATGGTTTTAGGTGGCATCGGATCTGCCCCAGCCTGTATGTGGAGCCAGCCATAATGCCCCTGCCACCAGCCACACCCAGCATCTAATGCCCGAAGCTCAGTCCTGAGGGTGTGGGGGGCAAATCCGCCTGGGGCCTGACTCAGTCTGAAGCTGCAGCTTATTTCCTGTTGGAAACTCTGAATTGCCACAAGCGGTTGTGGCTGGGAAGACTGAGTCACCGCCATCAGAGACAGAGGAGGGAGGTTGCCCCCCCCCTGCCCACTACAGCCACACCCAGAACCCCCTCCTAGTCCCGCTGCCAACTGCTGGCCCAGTCCGGACACAGACAAGGAAGCAAAGCAAGAAAAGCAGGGGAGGGCTCCCCTCCTACTCACCACACCCAAAAGAACTGAGACATAGCCATGGTTACAGGGAAGCTGGAGAGGCCACCTCCTTGCCTAAGGCCATGGAGAGAGCCCAGAGGCCATTCAAATTCCCTGCCCCTTCCAGCTACAGTCATCACTACAATAAGCCACAGACATCCAACCCAGCAAGACCAAGACTGAGGCTTCTGCTCAGGCAGCTGTGCCCAATGTAGGGTCTATCCTGACTTGAGACTCCCTCCCCCACTCCCAGAGAATAAGCCCCTGCCCACATACTAAGGCACAAAGAGAGAGGCAAACAGATGCCAGGCCATTCTGGTGCCTGTAATACACGGATAATGCTGGAGGTCATCGGATGCCCTCAGCGGGCATTAAGGACAGTGTGCCTCAGGAGAGCCTGCACAGGCATCATGCAGAGAGCACATAAGCCTAGCCATGCCCTGATGCTATAAGGGCTTAAGGATAGAGGGAGTACTTTTGGAAGTTCCTGGACTAATGGGTTGTTGTCCCATCCTCTAAGACCTGGTTCCCAACTGGGGGGGGGGCGGGGTGGAACAAACCCTCACCCAGACCGTGCACTGGGTCAGCATCCCCATGCCCTGGCCTCTGCCCTCCTAGGCAATGCTCCTGAGCTGTGCCCTTCTTCCCATCTCACCTAGTGCCATTCCACCTCCAGATCATGGCCAACTCCCAGCAAACCAAGCACTCAGTCATGGGGGCCCTCAGTACTGCTCATGTAATACAGAATCTGAGCCACTTGGCCATAGGGGAAGACAGACTCAAGCCTCAATGGACAAGCAGTTTGTCTGAGCCAGTCCCATGCCAGGGGATCTTCTATACACGCCCACTTCTGAAAAGAGGGACCTCCAAAGGCCACTAGGTTGGGGAGGGGAGTTGGGCAAGAACAAGGACAGTGCCTGAGAGGGGTACAAACAGGACTATGCCAACAGCTGGTCCTGCCAGTCTTGGGGCGTACAGGCCCCGCCCTCACCAGGATTTGCCCGGAGGAGCACAAGCCACGTGGGTTCATTGGCTAGAACACCCAGCACCCTCGGGCAGAAAGGGCGCCACCTGCTGATATGAACAGACCCCATACACACAATGTGCTGCCCACCAGAGCCCACCAGACCTAAGCCCCAGCACCAAAAGCACCTACAGTCACTTCCCATCCCTCATGGCCTGGAGCCAAAATGCAGCTGACCTGTGGCTGGGGTGGGCTCCGGGCCTGGCCTGGTCAGGGTCCCCACGGTGGTGGCAGACACCACAGGGGTTTCAGGTGCCCCCTCCTCACGCTCCTTCCTGCGATAGACCTGCCGCTCCTCACGGGCAGAGTCCTCAGCTGGCAGAGGCCCCCTCTTTGGTGGGCAGCCTAGGGGACCTTGCATGGTCTGCACATGGGGGGAGCGACGACGTGCAGGCATCACCATAGCGACAGGGCGGCGCACACGCTGCAGAGAGGCAGGTACGATCTCCGGTGGCAGGTGTAGATACTGGCGTAGGTGGTCAATGCCCTCGTTGGTCAGGTACCAGTAGAAGTGGCACCAGGCAAAGGTCTCCCGCACCAGGCCCCGAGCTTTCAGTGAGGCCATGGCACGCATGACCTGTAGATTGGTGACGCCAGGCACGTGGGGATGCAGGCTGCGGGGTCGCCGGTCCTTCTTAGCAACCATCACCCCCTCACGAAAGAGCACCTCATAGATGGCCCGTAGCTGGTCCAGCGGCATGAGCATGCCAGCCACCATGGCTGCTGGAAGCCTGCCGGTCAACACAGGGTGAGGACAGCAGGTGGGGCACAGCCAGGAGGCTGATGAAGCTCCTTTGGCACAAGATGCAGCAGGGGCCACTGGCAAGTAGGTAGGCAGGCTCCGGCTCTAAGCACAAGGGCTCAGGCTCAGGGGCAGTGTGGCTCCAGAGCCTTGCTCTGTGAATTCCTGCGCCGGCAAGGCTGCCTGTCTGAGCCTCCCGCCTGCCCGCCCTCCAGGACGCCTGGGCCGGCCCCCTCTGACTCAGCAGCAGGGCCGGCCCCTCCTACCCACTACTGGCGGGGCCCCTTGAAGAGTGGGGGGCACCAATAAACTGCCCCTCCCCACCCTGGCCACATAGCTCAGATGTCAGAAATGACATCTGTTTCTGAAACACTTGTTCAAGGTTCTCAAGGCTGTGTAAGGGCAGGAGGAAGTGTAATATGGATCAACACCCCCCCCCCCAGAAGATAACAGATGGGAAGAAAACAGGGAACAGAGAGAGCAGGAGGGTCATCTTCATCGTAAGGACAGCACCCCCTCACTGTGATCTCGGGGTGAGGTGGGGTGTCATCTGACCATAGTTATCTAAAAGGAGGAGTTGCCCAAACTAGAAAACTAAAAGAATCAAGGGGATGAAGATTAGGGTATGGAGAGGAATCTGGGGTGTGGTGGGTGAGAGACCTGAAGGAGAAGAGCAGGGGGAGCAGCCAGGACGCAGAGACAGCTGGCTGCAGCCACCACTGCCACCGTCCATCAGAAAAGGAAAAGGACAGTATAGTCCCCCTCTCACCAGATGACCGTGGAACCTAACACTTTCGTGCCAGGCTAGTTTAAGGTGGGCCCAGAAACAAAGCTACTTTCCAGTCCTAGACCTCTGAAGAGAGCTCAGGGTGGAGGGCTCTGGGTGAGGCCTCTTTCCTCCCACACCTTCAGTGCAGCTGTTAGAGGCCAGGGACTCCCAGCTGCCATAGGGAATCAAAGTCACCAAGTCCCTGACACCCCAGGCTTGGTGGCCCTGACATCCAAAAATTCCCTACCCCCAGGCAGCCTGAGTGTCTACTTGTGGCCAGAGGGGCAGGTGCTGTGGAGAGGACACGAGGACACCGTCAGGGACTGAAATGAAAGGAAGAGGAATGATCTCATGCCCGAAGGGCTGCCTAGCCCAGCTGCCAGCTCTGCCGGGTCCTCACAACTGAGGGTCCCACACACATGTAGCCTGTGCTGGGTGCCACCACCCAATCCCCCAACTCTCCCTGTTGTGCCACATAAACCCCCATGCCATTAAGGCTCTCCCTGAGTGGACACACCCATTCCCACCAAGCACTGCAAACCCAGGAACTGATTATAAATAGGGCGGAGGCGGGGGATCCTGCGGTGGGAGGTGCCGGCCAGCGGCAGGCGGGCAGCCAACAAAGCAGTGCGTGGGGCGGGTTTATGGCCTGTCACCATGGCGCCCCAGCAGACTCCAAACATACAGACACAGACCGGTGGCGGGTGGAAACTCCGAAGGCTCAGCCAACAGTTCCCAAAGCCTTCCCTGAGGCCAGCTCAGCCAGCTCACTGCGGCAGGGCTCTCCCTGTGCCACGCCCCTAGCCAGACCTAGGCAGGAAGGGGGCCAAGCCCTCGAAGCCCAGCCTTGGAAGTGCAGGGCAGCACTAAGTTGGGTCTGTAGGGCCAAGAGTGTACAGCCACCACACCCCCTTCCCTGCAGTACCGAAGGCACCAGTGTTTTAGTTATAGGACCAGTACCAACCCAGTTCTAAGAGCAAACAAGTTCCGACTTTCTTGGCCTGTCCCTCAGACATTTCTCCACCGTAACCTGTACTCACCCCATCCCCGCCCAGTGTTCCTATCTTCCTGACGTGATTTCCTAACCTAATCCCATCAAATCTCTAATCCCCAACCCATGAAGCCAATACATAGCTCACCACCATCCCCAAAATGATCTCCAGCCACATCCAAAGCCCCCTGCGCCCTTTGACCTGAAGTCTCTTCTGCCCAGTCCCTCGTGGGTGCCCTTACAGTAACTGAGTCAACCCAGCCATCGTCCCTATCCCACCTTTAGGCAGGAGAGGGCAGTAGCTCCCAGCACCAGAAGCGCGTTGGGAATCTCCTCCCTCCCACCAGCCAGAGCACCTGCGAGCGTGAGAGCCACAGGGAGGAGCCTAGAACAACATGTCCTCCCACATCTGCCCCACGTGCTCAGGCACACACACAACCCTGGTCTGGGGCTGCTGGTCTTTAGGGTCCCTGGGCTTAGGAGAACTCTCTGTGCCCTGTTCTACCTTGCAGAAACACTGAGAAGTTGCTGATTCAGCACTGAGAAAGACCAGCAGCACTCCCTGGATGGCCCCTTCAGGTTTCCAGGGTAACCAGACAGCGCCCTTGGGCAGTCCCGAGCCCCCCAACCCTGGACAAAGAGCGACAGTGTGGCCTTTCCCAGGGCCAGCCCGTCTGGCGCCTAGTGCCTTGGGCATGAAGCTCCCCACAGGCCTACACTACCCCCTCATACACCAATCTCTGAGGCATCTGGCCCAGGCGGAGGAGTGCTGACTGCTCCAGGGCCAACCCCCCTCCCGTCCTCCTACTGATGCGGCTGCTGCAGCACTCACTGCAGGGCTGCAGGGCTGCAGGGCAGCTACTGGAGCTCCACTCACCCAACCCTAGGAGGAAACCTGGAAGGGCATGAACCTAGGGTCCTCCATCTCCAGCTCTGCACATTTCAATGTTACCAGGTAGACAGCTGACCCTGACAGTCTCCCGTGAGTTGTTGCACCCAGCCAGAGGTCACTGGACTTCCTAGAGCCAGGCTCCTCCAGACTGTACCTTTGAGGGAGCTGATCTCATGCTGGATGGCTCTCGAGGGGTCCATGTCTTCACCCAGGGGCTGAGGACGGTGTGCTGCAGCCACTGTGTCCAGGACTGCACAGCACCGCACTGCCCAGGGCCAGCACTGCAGCCTAAAGGAGGAGCTGGGAGGTGTGGGGCAGGGCTTGCTAGCCAGAGGCGGGGCTTCTGCAGATCAATGTCCAGGGCAGTGGTGTCCAAAGCGCATGCTCCAGGCCATGCACCACACTGCCCCTCCCCTTCTACACAGCCAACAAGAGCTTCTTAACCAATAAAGTCCAGCCAGACTACCCAAACACCAGATAACAGCCAAGTATGTATGCACAGCTAGCGCCACAGTCCAGGGCCTCTGCTACCTGAGAGCATATGCATGGCCTGCAGGTTGTACCTGCACGGAGCCTGTCCGTCACACTGAAGCCTCAGCCTCCTATCCACTCCCCGCAGCTGACACAGAGTCTAGACCTACAACCTTCAGCTTTGCCCCAACCAGCAGTGCGCCCCTTCCCTCATGTCTTTTCAAGTGTGCTACTTGGTCACTTCACCATCCTAGGCTCAAGATGCTCCCGTGTCCCAGCCTTTGCCTCTCCAGCCAGACTGTACTTGGCATGTTCTGGCTGGCTGGCTCTGTGGCATCCCAGCACCCACTGACCCTGTGGCTCAGGACATAACTTTACCATCCTTCATGCCATCCTCACAAGGCTTCCTGACCCTGCTCTTCTATCATCTTCTTCTATTGTCTTCTTGTCATCGCTTCCAATGCCACCCAACATGACATGCAGCTCCTAGCAGGATCCAGTAGTCTACCCCTGCACTGCTACCATCACCAAGACGTAGCCAACAGCTGCCCTGGTCCAGCCACCACAGAGGTCGCCAGCATACTGTTAGCAACTGCCTGCCTCCTAGACAGGATGACCAAATGAGCAGAAGGAGGCAAGTGAACACGTGGACCACTGCAAGCCATGGGCACCTTAGGTCCTCTGTGCTGGGTAACAGTGAGGGGTAGGGATTACCTCCACAGGGTGTCTCTAGCCTTTTAGTCTCCTGCCACACTCCTGCCATACTCCTGTCCACGCCCAAGACCCTCAGCTGGCTCCTCAAGTTCATATAATTATAAACTGGCATAAAGTGCCCATCATTATGCTATGGCAGGTCAGGTCACAGCCATGAAAATGCCACAGGAGTAAGGTTGGCAGCAGCCACAGCCACAGAATCCAGGTATCAGTCCCATTTGGCCTTTGAGTCCCTCAGCCCCCTTGCTCCTGCCATCTGTGGGACTAGCCAGCCTTTGGCATGGGTGGGTTTCAGGCAATATTAGTTTCCAAACTTGGTGAAAACACAATCTTCTAAATACTCCCTCTTAAAATGTGACTTTTTACTAAGTTGTATCTAGGCAAGCTGAGATACAAGCTTACAAGAAAACTCTGTGTGTGTGTGTGTGTGTGTGTGTGTGTGTGTGTGTGTGTGTACACATGTCATGTAGCCTGTGCACACTAGAAGTCAGATTCAGAGGTTCTTCTTCGGAAGCTATCTACCTTGTCTTGAACCCAAGTCTTTCGCAAGAACAAGTGCTCTGACCTGCCAAGTCATCTCTCCAGCCCCAAGATCTTATGGTTGGAAATGGAGAAGGGCCTACAGGTAAGAGGATGGCCTTGGCAGACACCCTGTCTTTCCATCTTTGTTTGATGAGGAGCCTGGTCCCTCACCATGGAGCTCAGCTTTTGTCTGCCTCACTGCCCAGATTTCATGGCTCTGGGTCTCTAGAACCCAACTGTGGATTACAACCTGCATCACCGACAGCACACAGGCTTGTATAGCAGTAGGACGTTCATTGCAGCTGGGCTCACCAGGATGGGGCACGGCAGGAAACCCACAACCTCCAATTTGTTCAGGCCATCCTCAGAGGCTAAGCAGTCTGACCTGACATTGCTCTCATGGTGACTAAGAGTCCCATCGTGTTATCTGGCCTAGGGACACACATCCTGGACAAAGACAAGTCCTCTTGATACTTTCTGCCAATACCAAGAAAGAAGTGAATATTCTGAGGCTCCAAGACCCAAGTCAAGCCGGATCCTCTCAGCACATAGAGCAGCCCCTCCTCACACATGCTCTGTGACTCCAGCAAGCTCAGCCATGTGTCCAAGCCACAGAGCAATTCCAGGTCCAGTTGTGCCTCCACCCACCCTGGGCATCAGATGGTTCACTCCTGGAGTCCCTAGTGCCTTCCCCTTTGTTTTTCAAACGAGCTGATGTCAACCTCAGGCTTGTGCTCTCTCAAGGAGCTCATCTTTAAACCTGTCTGTCCCAACAGCATCCTTCCTGTTGGAACTCACTGGCTGTGGATTATGTTAGTGGGGAGAGGCCCAGTTGATCCTGTGCAGTGTGACCTGTGATGGCTGTACATCACATAAGTAGATATCCTCCACTCCAAGAGACCAGATTCAGTAAAATCCCATCTCCAGGCATCTGCAGAAAGGCCTCCCTGTGCTTCCTGGTGCCTAATTCCTTGTTACCTCCTTGAGCATCATCACAGGAAACATGGACCTAGTGAAGTGAAGTCCAAGAAAGATATATTTCAGAAGAACTCCACTGCTACTGCCTACTTCACCACTGAATTAAGGGAAAAGATTTTAGGTGAGAGTTTGGCTCAGTGGTTAAGAGCACTTACTGCTCTTCTAGAGGACCTAGATTGGTTCCCAGCACCTACAGGGCAGCTCACAGCCACCTGTAACTCCAGATCCAAGGGATCCAGTGCCTTTTTTGGCATCCATAGGTACTGTATACACCTGGTGCACATAAATTCATATAAAATAAAATAAGTATTTTTTTAAAAAAATAAAAGAATGGGGCTGGAGAGATAGCTCATTAATTAAGAGCTCTGGCTGCTCTTCCAGAGAATCCCAGTTCGATTCCTAGCACCTCATGGTTGCTTCTAATTCTCTGTAAACTCCATTTTCAGAAAAATCTAACATCCTCTTCTGGTTTCTTTAGGCATCAGGTACATGAGGGGCATACAGACAAACATGTAGGCAAAACACCAAAAAAGTATATTTATTTATTTATTTATTTATTTATTTATTTCCAAGATAGGGTCTCTCTGTGTGACCTTGGCTGTCTTGTGGATCAGGCTAGCCTCAAACTCAGAGATCCAGCTGCCTCTGTCTCCCAAGTGCTGGGATTAAAGGTGTGCACCACAACATCTGGCTAAAATAAAATAAACTTTAAAAAATAAATTAACAAACAAACAACCCCGCAGACGATATCCAAAGCACTGTCAGCTCACGTGTTTCTGGTTTGCTTTCATCGTATCTGATGTGCTGCTGACAGGATCCAGGGTTTCCCACCTGCCAGTTAAGGGCTCAACCACACAACTACTACTCTAACCACTCACTCAATTAAATAAAAGGCCAGAGATGGGGTCAGTGGATAAAATGCCTGCTGGGCAAGCCTGAGGACCTGAGTTCAGGCCCCCAGCTCTGGGGGGAAAACAGAAACTATGGGGGGCGGACAGAAACTATGGTGAATCTGTAACCCCAGCACTGGGTGGGTGGAGACAGGAATATGCACAAGGCTCATTGGCCAGCCAGGCTAATCTAAATGTCAAGCTTCTGATGCGTAAGAGACTTCAAAAAATAGCAAGGTAGAGTGCAATCAACAGAGAAAGACACTGCACACACACACACACATACATACACACACACACACACACACACACACACGTTCACAGACAAGAACACATCACCACCACCACCATCACCACACGTGGTCTGGTAAACTGAGTATGGCACCCCAAATCCGTAATCCCTGCACCCAAAGGCTGAGGCAAGAGGATCTTAGTTTGAGGCCAGCTTAGCTACAGCCCGAGACTTTTAAAAGGGCAGAAGGGTGGGACCAGTAAACCAGGAAAGATGTATGTTGTTAATAGGAGGATAACAGCTCTTTGAAATCACAAGGACAACCTCAGATGTTCCTCCCGGCAATGACTGTGGGAGGCTGTGGGAAAGGGATTTGAGAGAACAGAGAGACACATAGCTGATTTCCCAGCATCAGGACCCAGCAAAGCTCCTCTTAGCACCCAAACCCACTCAGCCTATCACTGACCGAAACAAGTCAGAGTTCAGCAGGGAAGTGGTGGCGCACACCTTCATCCCCAGCACGCTGTGAGTTCAAGTATAGCTTGGTCTATAGAGCAAGTTCTAGGACAGCCAGAGCTACACAAAGAAACCCTGTCTCTGGAAGGGGGCAGGGGACAACAACAGAAAACCAAGTCAGAGTTCACTGGACTGCTTATTCAAGTATATTTTCAAAAGACCCAAGAGTCCAATGCAATGACTCATACCTATATAATCCCAGCAAGCAGGAGGTTCAGGATTTAAGGTCATCGTCATAAGTGACTTTGAAGCAGCCTGAGTTATGTGAGATTCTGTCAAGAAAGAAAGAAAGAAAGAGAGAAAGAGAGAGAGAGGGGAAGGAAGGAAGAAAGGAAGGAAGGAAGAAAGGAAGGAAGGAAGGGAAAGAAAAGAAGAAAGAAAGAAAAAAGACCCAAAATATAAATGTGTGTCTCACTATGTGTATCTTTGGTTGTCCAAGCACTCACTCCATCTGTCTCTGCCTCTAGAGTGCTGGTGTTAAAAGCGATCTACCACGCCCAGCTAAGTCTGAGTCAATGAGCCCCATTCAGAATGCAGCTGTCCAACTTCCCAGAAACGTTGTTCAGCAAGTTGACCTAGGTGCAAACACTACCCCTGGTTCCAGTCTGCCTACTGCTGGTGCAGGGAGAGGGCTCTGTTAACATCTACCTCGCCTACTCATGTATGTAATGGTAAAGACGTTTTATTTGTTTGAGACTGTAACACTACATGTTAGCCAGGTGGGAGTCTACTCTCTCAGGCACGCTGAGGAAGAAACAGTTGTTATAGTAGCAATCATCTTAGAAATTATTCTAAAATGTGTTTGTTTGGTTTTAATATAGGACACTTCATAATACATGTTATCTTTGCATAGCAGTCAGTCATGCTGATATTCTCTGTGTTGTTCCAATCATATGTGCTGCTGAAGTGAGCAGTTAAAACTTGTCTGGATAGAGGGCTGGGGATGTAGATCAGGATGGAGCATCAGCCCAGCATACGTGGACCCTGGATTCGATCCCCAGCACTGGGGGCTCAAGGGGGAGGAGGGTGTTTAAAAACACAAAACAAGAAACAGGTCAGAGTAGAAAAATCAGGAAGATCAGAAGTTCAAGGTCATCTCCAGCTCCATGTGTGAGGGCAGTCTAGGCTAGAGTCACTGTCACTCATCTTGGAAGGAAAAGGAAAAGGGGTGTGTGTGTGTGTGTGTGTGTGTGTGTGTGTGTGTGTGTGTGTGTCATCATTTAAATCAAATATCAACAGTAGAGAGTTAACAGTCTTCCTCCGATCCTCTCCCTTCGTGATCCCAAACACAGTGTGAAATACAATCACTTCCTGTTCATTCCTCCAGCAAATCCTAATTGGATCTTGATTTCCCGTCATTTAATGGAAAATCCTCCATCCGTGCTTTGACCCTGGCTCTCCCATCAACCCTGTACCATGGTGGTCCCTCACACTGATAGTGCTATCTAAGTAGGCACACAGGAGGTGGTTCTTGTTTGCTAAGTCCTCAGCAAGGCTCAGCAAGGCTCAGCAAGGCGGCACAGACCTTTGGACTTTCACCAAAACGATAACTGCAATTTGGTGTGAAGAACCTATATTTTGAAAATCTGAAATGTTAACAACAGTCACAGACATGACAATGACCCTGATACAAAGATCCTCACTGTACTAGTTTCTTTTTAAAGTATTTATTTATTTATTTAATTGTATGTGTGTGGTGTACAGTGGAAGTCAGAGGATCTGTCCTCTCTTTCTACCATGTGGGTCCTGGAGATGAATTCAAGTCATCAGGTTCGTGAGTAAGTGCCTTGACTATCCAAGCCTTCTCATCTATAGTAGTGTATTTAAAACAACAACAACAATAACAACAGCAAAAAAAAACAACTACTAATAACCTCGATGTTCTAGGAGAAGGAAATGATTTAATCAAAAATGTGTCCACTGCACTGGTCTGAATGTGGTTTGTCCCCACCAAAACTCATGTTGAGGCTTAACTGCTCAAGGCAAAGAAAGGGATTGAGAGAGCAGACCTTAAGAGAAGTAATTAGCTGTTTAAGAAGGATTAATGTAGTCTCACAGGGGTGCTGTTCCTCAAGGGACAGGATTAGCGCTCCCAGAGCAGATTGCTCTCTATGAGCCTGGATCTTCCCAGGATCTCTCTTCCACAGCTATTAGCTCCCCTCTGTGCTGCTATTTACCAGGCTCTACTGCAGCCCAACGCCCCTCCCTCCTTACGAGAGGCCAACCAGATGAAGCCATCTGATATTAGCCCGTTACTCAGACACCTCGCAGTAAATAGGCCTCTTTTCTTTATTCACACATCCAGTCTCACCAGGCAATGTTGACACATGACTTTAATCCCACCACTTGGGAAGCAAAGGCTAGCAAATCTCTGAGTTCAAGGATAGCCTGATCTACAGAGAGAGTTCTAGGACAGCCAGAGCCACACAGAAAAAAAATGTTTCGGGTGGCAGGGTGGGGATATTTACAAATACTGGCCAGGTGTCCACCAGTTAGGTGTAGTATACATGTCTTTAATCCCAGCATGTGGGAGGCAGACAGAGGCAGCTCAAAGCTAGCCTGGTCTAACACAGTGAGTTCAAGGATAACTGGGGTTATGTAGAGAAACTTTCAAAAAACAAAAAGTTACAAAAGTCAGTGCTGGACAAATGGCTCAGCAGTTAAGAGCACTTGCTGCTCTGAGAACTGAACTTGGGATTTCCAGTTCCAAGGGATCCCTCTTCCACAGATACTGGGTACACATATGGTATATGCAAGCAAAACACTCATACACATAAAAAAATCTGGGGGAAAAAAAAGGATCCTTTAAAAAGGAAAAGAAAAGCCAGGAGTCAGAATTCAAGGTTTCCTTGGTCTATACAGAGTTCCAGGACAGACAGGGCAACACAGAGAAACTCGGTCTCAAAGAAACCTCCCCCAAAAAAACAAAACAAAAAAAAAAAACAAAAATCAAATAACAAAAACAAAAAAAGGAAAAAGAAAAAATATATATGCTAAGGTTAACTGGATGCCTTTGTAGTGACAACTTTGGAGTTTTTGTTTCTTTAAAAACACAGAAGTATTACAAGAATATATTCTCATTTTAATCCCAGGTATGGGATATGGGGCTGCCTCAGATTACCCACAGCAGTTGACTAAGATTTGCCTCATGCTCTAGCAGAGGCACAATTTTGCCAGCTGCAGTTTCTGTGGCTATGTGATGCAACATATGGAATTCTGGGACTTTTTTAGAGGGTATATAAATTCTAAGGCCCCGAGAGGTGAGGGGTTATTAGTGGGGTTTGGCGGGTTATTGGTTGTTGTTGGTCTTGGTTTGTTAAGTAGTTGTGCCCAAAGAAGAAAAAACAAGAAGAAATTAGATATCCTGATGGCTACCTACTCAGCAGGAAGTATTCTGAGATAACGTCACTCCCTTTCTGACCCCTGACTTTATCCGGGAATCTCTTTCCTTTCCTCTCTAGCCACTTTTTTCCCTATCTAGTGTTAGGGGGGTTGAAAGGGTGAAAAAAAGAGGGGAGAAAAATTGGAAGAAGAAGCCACAAAGTAGCAAAAGACTTGCTACACTCCTTATTTAGATAAAGCCCTAGTTGGCTGGGTTGCAGAGATGCCTCAGTGGTTAAATCACATTCACCGACCTTCCAGAGAACCCATGTTCCCAGGACACACACGGTGGCTCCCAACCATCTCTAACCCCAGTTCAAGAGGAGCTGACACTCTCTTCTGGCCTCCAAGGGCACCATGCATGCAAGTGCTGCACAGACATAAATGAGGGTGTAAAACATTCGTACATTTAAAAAAAAAAAAAGTTTTAAAAATCCTTAGTTACTAAAAAATAGATACAAAGGTCTACAAAACTCCCTAACACTACATCATAAAGCCACAAGGAAAACACAGTAACAAGTGTGGGGTAGGCGAGGTGTTAAAAACAAACACCAAGCTGGGCAGTGGTGCATGTCTTTAATCTCAGCACTTGGGAGGCAGAGGCAGGTGGATTTCTGAGTTCGAGGCCAGCCTGGTCTACAGAGTGAGTTCTAGGACAGCCAGGGATACACAGAGAAACCTGTCTCAAACAAACAAACAAACAAAAAAAACAAACACCAAGAAAACGTGCTTAAGACTTACATCAGTCAAATACTAGAGGACATTCTGAAGTGGGAATTGAATAATGGACTCCCAAAACATATGTCCATGTCCCTGAAATTCATAAATGCGACCTTACTTGGAGAAAGACCTCTAATAAGAATCCACTCTGAATTATTTAGGTGGACCTAGGTCTAAGAAGTGTCCTTATGACAGAGGAGAAAAGACACAGAGGCTGAACTGGAAGGAGACAAAACAAGCCAAGGAACAGGGCAGCTGGAGGGATGGCAGGTACTTCAGGAATGCCTCAGAGAGGACCCACCAATGCTTGCATGGTGGACTTCAGGGTGCCTCAGAGAGGACCCACCAACGCTTGCATGGTGGACCTTCAGGGTGCCTCCAGAGAAGACCCACCAATGCTTGCATGGTGGACTTCAGGGTGCCTCAGAGAGGACCCACCAACGCTTGCATGGTGGATTTCAGGAATCCCTCAGAGAGGACCCACCAATGCTTGCATGGTGGACTTCTGGCCTGCTGTGGTCTCAAATGACCAAGGAAATTAATGACGATATCATGAGGTATAGGGTGCTGCTGTCACAAATATCTGGAAATTCGCACATGGAGGGAGGGTGTGGTGGTGCACACTTTTAATCTAGCATTTAGGAAGCAGAGGCAGGCAGATCTCTGAGTTTGAATCTAGCATTGTGTACATAGCTAGTTCCAAGTCAGCAAGGGATATATAGTGAGATCCTGTCTCAACAAAACCAAATTTTAAAACTGTGGAAATGGCTTAAAATTTGGTAATAGAAACTGGAGAATTTTGATGCATATGAGAGAAAAAGCCCAGAACTGCCCGACTAACTGCTATTTAGAAAGATGGAGGATAAGCCGGGCAATGGTGGTGCACGCCTTCAATCCCAGCACTTGGGAGGCAGAGACAGGCGGATTTCTGAGTTCGAGGCCAGCCTGGTCTACAGAGTGAGTTCCAGGATAGCCAGGGCTACACAGAGAAACCCTGTCTCAAAAAACCAAAAAAAAAAAAGAAGAAGAAAGGGGATGAAATGTGATGTAGTCACATGGCACAGCCCCACCCCAGCTAGTTTGAAGGCCAAGACAGGAAGATGGCTTCAACCAAGGAGCAATTAAGCTATCCTGGGCAATATAGTGAGACCAACATTTAAGAGAAAGAGTGGGCAGGAGGTGGGGTGGGAATAATAAGTTTAGAGAGATTGCTGGTGAAATCAAAGGAAGAAATGGAGGGCTAGGGATGTATGTGAGTTGAGAGAGTGCTTGCCTAGAATGTACAAACTCCAGGGTTTGATCCCCAAAATCTCATAACTAGGCAGAGCGGTGTAGTGACACATCTGTAATCAGCACTGGGGAGTTGGAGGTAGAAGAATCAGAACTTCAAAGTCACGTCTGGCTACATAGAGAGTTTGAGGGTAATAACTCTGGGATACAGGAATCCCTCCCCACCCCCTTGCAAAAATAAGAGAGAGAAAGAAGGAAAAGAAAAGAAAGTATGAAAAGAGGTTTGAAAGAGAATGGCTATAGGCTCACATGTTTGAATGCTTGTTAGTATTACTACCCCAGTTAGCAGAACTGTTTGGGGAGGAATGGGGTGTGACCTTATTGGAGGAGGCATGTCACTGGGGGTGGGCTTTGAGGTTTCTAAAGACCACAGCAGACCCAGTCTCCTCTCTGCCTACAGATCAGGATGTAAGCTCTTAGGAATTGCTCCAGTAACATCCCTGCCTGTCACCATGCCCCCTGCCACAATGGTGATAGACTCTAGCCATCTGAAGCTATAGGCAAGCCCCCAATTACATGCCTTCCTCTAGAAGTTGCCTTGTTTGTGATGTACACTAGGCAATAGTACACTAAGACAGAAAAAAAAAAAGGAAGGAAGGAAGGAATGGAAGGAGGGATGGAGGGAGGAGGGAGGAAAAAGGTGGGGTGAGGCCTTTAATTCTGGCTTTTGAAAGGAAAAAGCAGATAGATCTCTATAAATACAAGGCCATGCTAATCTATATAGTGAGTTCCAGGGATATATAGTAAGATCCTGTAAAGAAGAAGGAGAAAGGAGCAGGTGGATCTTTGACTGTGAGGCTAGCCCGGTCTACAAAACCAGTTTCAGGAGCCAGGGCTACACAGAGAAACCCTGCCATTGCCGCCCCGCACCCCCCCCCAAAAAAACAAAAACAAAAACAAAACAAAAAAACAGGAGGAGAAGAAATAAATGGGAAGAACACGCTCCTGCACGCTAGAAGCAAGGTGACAACACGCTCCTGCACGCTAGAAGCAAGGTGACAACATGCTCCTGCACGCTAGAAGCAAGGTGACAACACACTCCTGCACGCTAGAAGCAAGGTGACAATACGCTCCTGCACGCTAGAAGCAAGGTGACTTCTTTCTCCTTGTCTCGTAGCAGCCACGTTGGCTGGGTTGTGTTCTACTGGGGATGCAACAAGCATGGATATTTAACTGAGAATATTTCCAAGCAGCTATAGCTCAGTTTCTTCTTGTGGCCCATCTTAAAAGTCAGGAAGAAAAAGAAATTGAGGAAGGAACTGTTAAACAAAAAGAAACCAGCACTGGTGATTTGGGAAATTCACAGGCTATTCAGTTTGCAAAGACATGCTGACAAGGGGAGCACCACTGTCTGGACAGGATGCTCTGAAAAGAAAGGCGCGTGTGTGACTAGATAGCCTTTGCCTAACTGTGACTCATGAGTCCATTCAACTGCCACTGCAGAGTCAGGAGGAAAGAGATTACCCAGAAAAGCCCTGTGGCAGGCTCCCTGTGACACAGAAGGCAGGCACAGATTTATGAAAATGCTCTGCCAGAAGTGACCCTGCCAGCCTGGACTAAAGGGGCAGACAGAAGGAAACGGAGGTGCTAGACTTCCAAGATGCTGTAACAGGAACAGGGTGGTAAACCCAGTCAGCTGCGGGCATGCCTTTCAAATCAGGGCAGCAAATGGCCTCCTCCTCCTCCTCCTTCCTGGGTCAGGGATTCCTTTGCCTCAGGGAAACAATATGTGTCCCTGGCAATAGCCAATTGCCCAACTTCCACAACTAAACCAGGACCCAAGCCCCTCAGCGGTCAGGGATGAAGAGCCCTAAGGGTCTGTATCCCAAGCCACACAGGGATCGCCTTCATCCTGCACCAGCTTCTACTCCCCAGCAGCTTCCCCCACATCCCTTAGTGCCTGGAATCTGACTGCACCCTAAAGAATCCTCCTGAAGTCCCTGTAGTCCCTCATCCATTGCTCCCAGGACTCTGTCTGCTCGCAGGACTTGGAGCTCAAAACAGATGTGGTGGCTTAGACCTTTAATTCCTGCACTAGGGAGGCAAAGGCAGGCAGGGCAGCCTGATCTACATAAAAGAGTTCCCAGCTAGCCAAGGATACATAGAGACTTCAATGGCAGGTAGACCTCTCCACCTAGCTGCATCCTCCCAGTCCCTAGACTGAGAGGGTTTTAGGGGACAGGTCTTCCCTACAGATGGCTCCAAATGAACTGTCCCCTGTCAAGCCCAATCCAGCATTCTCAGCATGTTGGCTCTCTAGTCACTTCCCCATCTGAGTCAGCTGTGTACACCCAATGCCAACCTACTATTCTGCTTTCCCTAACACAGACGTACTACCCCCAAGTGTTCTCCATCTTCATTGCCACCTCAGTAGCTTCTTAGGGGAACCAAGGAATCATTTCAGGGAGCTGGAGTGCCTGCAAGGTCTGGCTCAGGGTCCACCAGTCTCTCCCTGCAAGCAGGGTGGAGCTTGGCTATGGATGCAGAGATGCAGCAAGCCACAGGCCCTGCTCTCAGAAGCTGAGTTTGGTGGGGAAAAGATGTTTAAAATACTCCTTGTTGCCCATGAACACACATCCAGACCCCGAAGCCTCCTATATAACAAATAAACAGATGTGTGTGGGTTTTGTTTTTGTCTTTATTTTATTTGTGTGTATGCATTTGTCTTGCTCTGTGTATGCACACACATGTGCACATACATGTGCACGTGCCAGAAGATGACACTGGATTTTTCCGGAGCTAAAGCTACAGGCTGTTATTGTGAGTCTCCAGATGTGGATGCTGCAAACCAAACTTGGGTCCTCTGGAAATGTAGCGAAGGATCTTAATCACTAAGCCAGTCTCCAGCCCATGGTTTTGTTTTTTAATAAAAGAAAGTCATTCAAAGCACAGCATAAAACCCAAAGGTCATAGAGGGAAAACTGGCAGATTGGAAAGGCTCTTCTGGCCAAGAATTGTGGTACACAGACTTTCAGCTGAGGCAGATCACTTGAGCACAAGAGTTTGAGACCAGCCTGAGAAGTATAACAGGACCCCATCCCAAGTAATGATAATAATAGTTGTTATTAATATATAACTAATTAATTAATATATAATTGATAAAATTGTTATTTGGAGGTGAAACAGGGTTTCTCTGTGTAGCCCTGGCTGTCCTAGAACTCACTCTGTAGACCAAGCTGGCCTCGAACTCAGACTCTCCTGCCTCTGCTTCCAAGTACTGGGAAAAAAGGTGTGAGCCACCACTCCTGGCTCCAATAATAATTATTTTTATTATTAAATTAAATAATTAAAACAAGTTTGCCCAACAAACTCAAATAAAGACAGACTTGTACTTGGGAGGGAGAGGCAGGCAGATCACTTGAGTTTAAGGCCAGCCTCATCTACAGAGTGAGTTCCAGGACAGCCAGGGCTATACAGTAGAGAAATCCTGTTTCCAAAAACAAAACAAAACAAAAAAAAATTGATGATGTTAGATTGAGCAATTGGAATAGAAGGGATCCAAAGACATCGTTTTCTGGTCTGAGCAGTGATCACAGGCTAACCTTGAAATTGAAGCTATATGTTAGAATTTGTACATTTTTCTACAGAAAGGTTATACTTCAATAAAAACTTCACTTGCTTACAAAATAACCAGAAAATATGAAGTTTAAATAATGTATAAAGATATAAATATCTAAAGAACTCTCACAAGGGAAAATGAACTTTGGAAAATGGAGCACTAGCTCTGTCAGTAAAATGGCTGCCACACAGTTGAGGAGTTGAGGACTCCTCCCGACCTGTTAAAAGCCAGGCGTGGGGAGGAGGAGATGGCTCAGTGGGTAAGAGCACTGGTTGCCCTTCCAGGGTCCTGGGTTCAATTCCCAATACCCATGTGGAGGCTTACAACTGTCTGTAACTCCAGTTCCTGAAGATCTGACTCTCACCTCCACAGGCACAAGGTGCACACATGGTACCCAAACATGGAGCAGGCAAATATTCATGCACATAAAGAAATTAAAGGAAATGCGCGCGCACACACACACACACACACACACACACACACACACACACGCCAAGTAGAGCAGCAAATGTTCATAATACCAGAGCTGGGTTGACAGAGATCTGTGGGGCTCCCTGGTGGGTCAGCCTAGGCTACCTGGTGGGTCAGCCTAGGCTACCTGTTGCAGGCCAAGGAGAAACCCTGAATCAAAACAGACAGACAGACAGACAGACAGACAGGATAGCACCAGGGAATTACATTGAGGGTGTTCTCTGACCTCTGTATCTCATACATGCTCACATATGTGTACTTGCACACACTGTAATGCATGTCACCCAACACACACACATACATACACACACACACAATACACACACATACACACACATACATACACACATACATACATACACACACACACACACATACATGGGGTGGGGGGATCAAAGGAAAATTTATATCAAAATTAACACTTTTAAACAGGCAACTCAAAAAAAAACCAAAAGAAACCAAACCTGCAACAGGCAGAGAGTGAGGTGGTTCAGGTACAGGCACCTGCTGACGACCTAAGTTCAAGTCCCCAGAGCCCACAAGGTGGATGGAGAGAAACAACACTTAAAAACTTTCCTTACCACACTGTAACATATGCATGGTACTATCTCTCTTCCTTCCTCCCTCACAACGCACATACACACGAAAAATGTAAAAGGAAAAATTAGAACTATGAATGGCTAATAACTCTATGAGACAATGCTGGCCTTCATTAATAATCAAATAACACAGGATTAATTCAAGTTATAATTTTCTCTGCAAGACTGTAGAATGTTCTATGCCACATCTGAAGGATTTCTCTACACTGGAGATCAATCTAATACAACATTTTTCATTTTTATTAGTGTGTGTGTGTGTGTGTGTGTGTGTGTGTGTGTGTGTGCATGCACACAAATGTGCCAGGAGTGCTTGTGGAAGGCAGACAACCTTCAGAGTTAGTTTTCCCTTTCCTCCGTGGGCCCTGGGGATTGAACTCAGGTTGTCAGGCACACACTGCAACCACTGAGCGTCTCCACTTATCCACTCAGCCAGCTCACTGGCCCTAGAAACACAACCTTAAAAAAAATTTTTTTTATTGTTTAAGATTTTATTTTTACTATTTTTTTATTTATATGTATGGGTATGTGTCTGTGTGTGCCACATGAGTGCAGGTGCCTGTGGAAGCCAGAAGAGGGTGCTGCATCCCCAGAGCTGAAATAACAAAACTAAGTCAGCCAGGGTGGGCTCTGGGATGAGAAGTCAGGGTTTCTGGAAAACAAGTGCTCTACACCACTAACTTATCTCTCTAGCTCCAATAACCTTTTAAAGTAAGTTCAACGTCCATCTAAGGACCAAGTAAATAAACAGTCATGCTTCCAGGTAACAGAGTATTTTGTAATCATTTAAAACCATGAGACTGTTGGTGGCATTCAACAAGGGAAAAAACATCTTTGCCACAAAGCATGCTGGGACAGCAGGATATTCACACACTAAAGTAGACACCTACTCCATGTCAGGCACAAAATGAACTCAAACAGACCAAAGGCCTCAACATAAGAACTAAATATAGAGCTGGGCAGTGGTGGCGCATGCCTTTAATCCCAGCACTTGGGAGGCAGAGGCAGGCGGATTTCTGAGTTCAAGGCCAGCCTGGTCTACAGAGTGAGTTCCAGGACAGCCAGGGCTACACAGAGAAACCCTGTCTCAAAAAACAAAACAAAAAAATAAAACAAAACAAAACAAAAAAAAACAAAAAAAAATCCAGAAGAAGAAGCCATAAGTATAAAAATTTCTAGCTTCAGCTAGAATAATGGTTTCTTAGATATAACATGTAAAGCATAACCAACCAAAGATAAATAAATCAATAAATCAGATATATAACAATAATGAGAACTTAATACACCTCTGAGCTGGGAAGACAGCTCAACAGGTACAAGGACTCACCAGCAGGCTGAGGGGCTGAGCTCAATCCCTGATACCCGCATGGAAGGAAAGAAGTAAATTCCACACATTGTCCTTTAACCTCCACATGTTCACTATGACACATGCTTGCCCCACCCAACACATAGTAAGTGTAAAATTCTTCAGTTAAAAATACTTTCTCAAGCCGGGCAGTGGTGGCCCCCGCCTTTAATCCCAGCACTTGGGAGGCAGAGGCAGGCGGATTTCTGAGTTCGAGGCCAGCCTGGTCTACAGAGTGAGTTCCAGGACAGCCAGGGCTACACAGAGAAACCCTGTCTCGGGAAAAAAAAACTTTTTCAGAACTTCAGTGTTCAAAAGATACTTCAATAAATTAGAAAGGCACCTAACATGCAGAAGGCTCTGGGTTCCACATACCACTCCACAAAAGGAAAAAAACAAGTAGAAAAATTAATAGATAGGTAACGCAAAGAGGGGAGGGGATGTACTGGAGACATCAGAAACTTCACGCAGTAATATTGGGAGAGTAGAATACTTCAGCTCCTGAAGAAAACCATCTGGCAGTTCCTCAAATGGTTAAATATAGAATGACCACATGACCCAGCAATTCCGCTGCTAGTCATCTACCTAAGAGAAAGCTACAAATCCACACACAGATGTGTGTGGAAATGTTAACAGACCACTAGTCATAAAAATGCAAACATTCACCAGCTAATAAATATGCACAGGCATGCTGCTCTATCTATGAAATGAAATACTCTACTGTGGTGGTGACGCCGGAAACTCAATGCTCCGGAGGTGAAGTCAAGAGTATTGTAAGTTCAAGACCAGTCAGAGTTATGCTGTATGATCCTGTCACAAAAAAGGAGGGGGGGGGATAAAAGGGAGATGGATAAAACACTGGTATGTGTGAAAGAAGGCAGACTGAAACGGGAGGAGGCCATTTACATGAAATAGCCAATCCAGAATCCATAAAGGCTAAAAGCAGACCAGTTACAATAGCAGGGAACAGGGAACAAAATGTTCTGGAGCTGACTATGATGGATGTACAGCTGTAGTTATTCTAATACATATAAAAAGATACAAATACACACACACACACATATATGCACATATACCCGTACTTCTTTTTTGTTTGTTTGGTTGGTTTGGTTTGTTTCTGAAACAGGGTTTCTTTCAGATTTGGAGATCTGCCTGCCTCTGCCTCACAAGTGCCGGGATGAATGGGGCACACCACTACTGCCCGGCGAATTGTCCACTTTACATCAGTGAACTGTATTATGACCTGTGAAAGGCAGCCAAATACTATGCATGGGGTCAACAGAATAAGGGCTGACAAGGAAAGCCAGTGTCTCCAGAGGTCATCATAGTCGGAGAACTGGAGAACTGGCAAGTAGGGGAAGGGCTGTCTCCCTCTCTGCAGCTCCCTCCCCTCCCCCACCTCACAGACACCAGCACCACCCGCACCACCAGCACCACCAGCACCACCTCACTACTTTTCTTTAAGGTAGTTTTTTTTTTTTTTTTTTTTAGTGTTTTGCTTTCCACAGTTGAGAGGTCATAAGTCCTCTCCAAAGAGCCCCAAACAACTGGCAGTCCTCACCCTTGCCAGCTGAGCCCTACGACAGAGGATCCCTGTACAGTCACCGTTCATCTGTGCAAACACCCTGCAAATGCAAGCTGGGGGTTGGGGGTGGTGCTGGTGGTGAGATAACAGAGCTCAGAGTCCAGTATGGAGAAGGACAGGAACACGGGAGTGGGTACCACCCACAGCAATACCAGGTAGGCCACAGTCTTCAAAGGAGTTTGGGAGCCCCGCCCCCAACAAGTCTTGCCATAAACACATGGACATAGCTCCCGGCCCCTTTTCAACCCACCTTTCCCTCAGCCTGGTGTGGGTCTCTCAGGCAGATAACTTCTTGCAGATTCCCAACCCCCAATCCTTACCCACTCACCAAGAGCACTCATTTCTACCTCAACTCTTAGGCCTTCTGCCCTGACAACTTGGCAGTATGGCCAGCACTCTGCCAAGCGCTACCCTGCCACCCATGGTCCCCCCACAACTGACAGGATAGCCTAGAAGGTGCTGCTCTTCTCCACTCAAAGCTGTGCCCTGACTTCCACTTGGGGGTAGAAGAGGACTCCAGCTTTTTCTTCTTTACCAAACATCCCCATCTCTGGGTACTCCTTGCTAGGCAGTGATGGCACACGCCTTTAGTCCCAGCACTTGGGAGGCTGAGGCAGGCAGATTCCTGAGTTCGAGACCAACCTGGGCTACAGAGTGAGTTCCAGGACAGCCAGGGCTACACAGAGA
>NW_022196893.1:7012512-7013380 GCF_008632895.1 Mastomys coucha
AGAGATGGCTCAGCCCAACTCCTATAGCAGGGCAGCAAGGCGTGGCTCTGAGAGCCGGTACAAACCAGGCTTAGGGAACCAGGGATCAGGATGCCTCTCACAGGCAGACCAACTGGCAGTAAAAGCCATCAGCCCACTGAATCACAGCAAGGGAGCTACCCTCCGTCTGGGTAGGCACCCAGAGCTCTCTAACTACAAGCCCCATAGGTTTTTAACTCTGCAGGAGTCTCCACAAATAGGAGGCAGGGTAGATCGGGAGGATGGAGGGGCTCAAGTAGACAGGAAGTTTAGAAAGTTTTAGGAGACGCATTGCCCTGTGGGAATGGCTGGGGATTTCCAAAGAAGAGCAGCCAGGAATGACTCTAGGGAAAGGCCTGGGAGGCTGTAAATAGGAATGAAGGTCAATGGGATGAGAGTCAAAAGGTGAAGGAAGCATCTCTTTAAAGGCTAGGGCCCTTCCTCAGTGCAGGTACTCGAGGCGGAACGTCCTAAAGTGGGTGAGCTTCCCTAAGACAGCTCCCCATGTCCTTGCAATCCAGGGACCTCAGCAGCCAGGTGGGACCACTAGGGTCCAGTCTCAATGAGATTACAATGGTCAGGCCTCAAAAGGAAGCAGGATGCATGGGGCACATCTGGTCTCCTGTCGGCTATTCCTTTTCTTGGTCTATAGCCCCAGTGCTTAGCTATCCCCTGTATGGAGCCAGAGTCAAAGAGACTCTGGTGCTTTGGCATGCCTCAGAAGCATTCCTGGTCCTCACTCACTGCTCCAGGAGCCCCCAGCACCTGCTACCCTGCTTAGCAACTCGACTACTTTGAGGCTGGTGAGACATCCATGTACAGGCAGCTGCACCCGTCACGTGACAATTCC
>NW_022196893.1:7013390-7013935 GCF_008632895.1 Mastomys coucha
CTTCAGGCAATACTCCTGTCCCCCCCACCCTCCCACCAGCCTCCAATGCCACTACCCATGCCAGAAGACTGAGAAAGGCCAATACTGCCCAGTGGGCCTAACATCAACCTCTGCCTCCCGTGGAACTAGGCTAGGAAAGGACACAGAGCTGGACCCAAGGAACCTCGAGGGACCTGTCAGTCCACTCCTGGATGAGAAGGAAAGCCACCCCTCAGAAAGAAGAGGCCATCGTGCCTTTAGCGTGATATTTAGACAAGGCTCTAGCACTGGACCATATAAGCCCAGCAAACCAACCAGACAAGGAAGGTATGCCGGGTACCACTATATATAGTCAATACTGGTCTACACAGTACTGCCCTGGGGCTTTCCTCGCCCTGCGTCTTTCCAGGTAGACCCTTGAGGAGGGAACAATCAACCCAGCCTTCCCAATGGTTCTCTAGGGGTACAATGGTCAGGCTCAAGAGCCCACAGTCCCAGGAGCACCACTACCTGATCCTCATGAGCAAAAGCCAGCCACAAAACTAGCAGACCGTCCCCCCCCCCCC